>NW_024037458.1:0-310775 GCF_015832195.1 Motacilla alba alba
TGAACTCGTCAAGCAAGATCGGTAGATGTCTGCAGTGCTGGCACACTTTCTCTCTCGGCGAGAAGTCATGGAGAAGCTTTTGGCTAGGATGCAGACGACGAGAGAGGCAGAAGACGGAGGTACGGGGCTGTCCGGAGCGAAGTGCCGCTGGCCGGCGTCTTTCGCCCGAAGCAGCGCTCCGGAGCGCACCGCCACCGGCACAAGCAGCAGTGCGCGAAGAAGCGGCTCTTTCGCCTGCGGTAGACGGAGAGCCGGCAGCTTGCAGGAGGTGAAGAAGCAAGGCGCACAACAGCAGCATTGTGTGCAGAGCTCTCGAACTGCTGCGGGATGGTGGATTGCCACTCGCATGCCTTTGAAAATCACGTTAGCATGCGAATGGAAGAAGTTTTTGGACAACTTTGCAATGCATCTTGCTAGTGCTCCTGCAACACTCCGTGGAAACTCTTGCGGGTCTCTTTGCGCTGCGAGATGCAAAGAACGGGGTGAACTCGTCAAGCAAGATCGGTAGATGTCTGCAGTGCTGGCACACTTTCTCTCTCGGCGAGAAGTCATGGAGAAGCTTTTGGCTAGGATGCAGACGACGAGAGAGGCAGAAGACGGAGGTACGGGGCTGTCCGGAGCGAAGTGCCGCTGGCCGGCGTCTTTCGCCCGAAGCAGCGCTCCGGAGCGCACCGCCACCGGCACAAGCAGCAGTGCGCGAAGAAGCGGCTCTTTCGCCTGCGGTAGACGGAGAGCCGGCAGCTTGCAGGAGGTGAAGAAGCAAGGCGCACAACAGCAGCATTGTGTGCAGAGCTCTCGAACTGCTGCGGGATGGTGGATTGCCACTCGTATGCCTTTGAAAATCACGTTAGCATGCGAATGGAAGAAGTTTTTGGACAACTTTGCAATGCATCTTGCTAGTGCTCCTGCAACACTCCGTGGAAACTCTTGCGGGTCTCTTTGCGCTGCGAGATGCAAAGAACGGGGTGAACTCGTCAAGCAAGATCGGTAGATGTCTGCAGTGCTGGCACACTTTCTCTCTCGGCGAGAAGTCATGGAGAAGCTTTTGGCTAGGATGCAGACGACGAGAGAGGCAGAAGACGGAGGTACGGGGCTGTCCGGAGCGAAGTGCCGCTCGCCGGCGTCTTTCGCCCGAAGCAGCGCTCCGCAGCGCACCGCCACCGGCACAAGCAGCAGTGCGCGAAGAAGCGGCTCTTTCGCCTGCGGTAGACGGAGAGCCGGCAGCTTGCAGGAGGTGAAGAAGCAAGGCGCACAACAGCAGCATTGTGTGCAGAGCTCTCGAACTGCTGCGGGATGGTGGATTGCCACTCGTATGCCTTTGAAAATCACCTTAGCATGCGAATGGAAGAAGTTTTTGGACAACTTTGCAATGCATCTTGCTAGTGCTCCTGCAACGCTCCGTGGAAACTCTTGCGGGTCTCTTTGCGCTGCGAGATGCAAAGAACGGGGTGAACTCGTCAAGCAAGATCGGTAGATGTCTGCAGTGCTGGCACACTTTCTCTCTCGGCGAGAAGTCATGGAGAAGCTTTTGGCTAGGATGCAGACGACGAGAGAGGCAGAAGACGGAGGTACGGGGCTGTCCGGAGCGAAGTGCCGCTGGCCGGCGTCTTTCGCCCGAAGCAGCGCTCCGGAGCGCACCGCCACCGGCACAAGCAGCAGTGCGCGAAGAAGCGGCTCTTTCGCCTTCGCTAGACGGAGAGCCGGCAGCTAGCAGGAGGTGAAGAAGCAAGGCGCACAACAGCAGCATTGTGTGCGCAGCTCTCGAACTGCTGCGGGATGGTGGATTGCCACTCGTATGCCTTTGAAAATCACGTTAGCATGCGAATGGAAGAAGTTTTTGGACAACTTTGCAATGCATCTTGCTAGTGCTCCTGCAACACTCCGTGGAAATTCTTGCGGGTCTCTTTGCTCTGCGAGATGCAAAGAACGGGGTGAACTCGTCAAGCAAGATCGGTAGATGTCTGCAGTGCTGGCACACTTTCTCTCTCGGCGAGAAGTCATGGAGAAGCTTTTGGCTAGGATGCAGACGACGAGAGAGGCAGAAGACGGAGGTACGGGGCTGTCCGGAGCGAAGTGCCGCTGGCCGGCGTCTTTCGCCCGAAGCAGCGCTCCGGAGCGCACCGCCACCGGCACAAGCAGCAGTGCGCGAAGAAGCGGCTCTTTCGCCTGCGCTAGACGGAGAGCCGGCAGCTTGCAGGAGGTGAAGAAGCAAGCCGCACAACAGCAGCATTGTGTGCGCAGCTCTCGAACTGCTGCGGGATGGTGGATTGCCACTCGTATGCCTTTGAAAATCACGTTAGCATGCGAATGGAAGAAGTTTTTAGACAACTTTGCAATGCATCTTGCTAGTGCTCCTGCAACACTCCGTGGAAATTCTTGCGGGTCTCTTTGCGCTGCGAGATGCAAAGAACTGGGTGAACTCGTCAAGCAAGATCGGTAGATGTCTGCAGTGCTGGCACACTTTCTCTCTCGGCGAGAAGTCATGGAGAAGCTTTTGGCTAGGATGCAGACGACGAGAGATGCAGAAGACGGAGGTACGGGGCTGTCCGGAGCGAAGTGCCGCTCGCCGGCGTCTTTCGCCCGAAGCAGCGCTCCGGAGCGCACCGCCACCGGCACAAGCAGCAGTGCGCGAAGAAGCGGCTCTTTCGCCTGCGGTAGACGGAGAGGCGGCAGCTTGCAGGAGGTGAAGAAGCAAGGCGCACAACAGCAGCATTGTGTGCAGAACTCTCGAACTGCTGCGGGATGGTGGATTGCCACTCGTATGCCTTTGAAAATCACGTTAGCATGCGAATGGAAGAAGTTTTTGGACAACTTTGCAATGCATCTTGCTAGTGCTCCTGCAACACTCCGTGGAAACTCTTGCGGGTCTCTTTGCGCTGCGAGATGCAAAGAACGGGGTGAACTTGTCAAGCAAGATCGGTAGATGTCTGCAGTGCTGGCACACTTTCTCTCTCGGCGAGAAGTCATGGAGAAGCTTTTGGCTAGGATGCAGACGACGAGAGAGGCAGAAGACGGAGGTACGGGGCTGTCCGGAGCGAAGTGCCGCTCGCCGGCGTCTTTCGCCCGAAGCAGCGCTCCGGAGCGCACCGCCACCGGCACAAGCAGCAGTGCGCGAAGAAGCGGCTCTTTCGCCTGCGGTAGACGGAGAGCCGGCAGCTTGCAGGAGGTGAAGAAGCAAGGCGCACAACAGCAGCATTGTGTGCAGAGCTCTCGAAATGCTGCGGGATGGTGGATTGCCACTCGCATGCCTTTGAAAATCACGTTAGCATGCGAATGGAAGAAGTTTTTGGACAACTTTGCAATGCATCTTGCTAGTGCTCCTGCAACACTCCGTGGAAACTCTTGCGGGTCTCTTTGCGCTGCGAGATGCAAAGAACGGGGTGAACTCGTCAAGCAAGATCGGTAGATGTCTGCAGTGCTGGCACACTTTCTCTCTCGGCGAGAAGTCATGGAGAAGCTTTTGGCTAGGATGCAGACGACGAGAGAGGCAGAAGACGGAGGTACGGAGCTGTCCGGAGCGAAGTGCCGCTGGCCGGCGTCTTTCGCCCGAAGCAGCTCTCCGGAGCGCACCGCCACCGGCACAACCAGCAGTGCGCGAAGAAGCGGCTCTTTCGCCTGCGGTAGACGGAGAGCCGGCAGCTTGCAGGAGGTGAAGAAGCAAGGCGCACAACAGCAGCATTGTGTGCGTAGCTCTCGAACTGCTGCGGGATGGTGGATTGCCACTCGTATGCCTTTGAAAATCACGTTAGCATGCGAATGGAAGAAGTTTTTGGACAACTTTGCAATGCATCTTGCTAGTGCTCCTGCAACACTCCGTGGAAATTCTTGCGGGTCTCTTTGCTCTGCGAGATGCAAAGAACGGGGTGAACTCGTCAAGCAAGATCGGTAGATGTCTGCAGTGCTGGCACACTTTCTCTCTCGGCGAGAAGTCATGGAGAAGCTTTTGGCTAGGATGCAGACGACGAGAGAGGCAGAAGACGGAGGTACGGGGCTGTCCGGAGCGAAGTGCCGCTGGCCGGCGTCTTTCGCCCGAAGCAGCGCTCCGGAGCGCACCGCCACCGGCACAAGCAGCAGTGCGCGAAGAAGCGGCTCTTTCGCCTGCGGTAGACGGAGAGCCGGCAGCTTGCAGGAGGTGAAGAAGCAAGGCGCACAACAGCAGCATTGTGTGCAGAACTCTCGAACTGCTGCGGGATGGTGGATTGCCACTCGTATGCCTTTGAAAATCACGTTAGCATGCGAATGGAAGAAGTTTTTGGACAACTTTGCAATGCATCTTGCTAGTGCTCCTGCAACACTCCGTGGAAACTCTTGCGGGTCTCTTTGCGCTGCGAGATGCAAAGAACGGGGTGAACTCGTCAAGCAAGATCGGTAGATGTCTGCAGTGCTGGCACACTTTCTCTCTCGGCGAGAAGTCATGGAGAAGCTTTTGGCTAGGATGCAGACAACGAGAGAGGCAGAAGACGGAGGTACGGGGCTGTCCGGAGCGAAGTGCCGCTGGCCGGCGTCTTTCGCCCGAAGCAGCGCTCCGGAGCGCACCGCCACCGGCACAAGCAGCAGTGCGCGAAGAAGCGGCTCTTTCGCCTGCGGTAGACGGAGAGCCGGCAGCTTGCAGGAGGTGAAGAAGCAAGGCGCACAACAGCAGCATTGTGTGCGCAGCTCTCGAACTGCTGCGGGATGGTGGATTGCCACTCGTATGCCTTTGAAAATCACGTTAGCATGCGAATGGAAGAAGTTTTTGGACAACTTTGCAATGCATCTTGCTAGTGCTCCTGCAACACTCCGTGGAAATTCTTGCAGGTCTTTTTGCTCTGCGAGATGCAAAGAACTGGGTGAACTCGTCAAGCAAGATCGGTAGATGTTTGCAGTGCTGGCACATTTTCTCTCTCGGCGAGAAGTCATGGAGAAGCTTTTGGCTAGGATGCAGACGACGAGAGATGCAGAAGACGGAGGTACGGAGCTGTCCGGAGCGAAGTGCCGCTGGCCGGCGTCTTTCGCCCGAAGCAGCGCTCCGGAGCGCACCGCCACCGGCACAAGCAGCAGTGCGCGAAGAAGCGGATCTTTCGACTTCGGTAGACGGAGAGCCGGCAGCTTGCAGGAGGTGAAGAAGCAAGGCGCACAACAGCAGCATTGTGTGCAGAGCTCTCGAACTGCTGCGGGATGGTGGATTGCCACTCGTATGCCTTTGAAAATCACCTTAGCATGCGAATGGAAGAAGTTTTTGGACAACTTTGCAATGCATCTTGCTAGTGCTCCTGCAACACTCCGTGGAAATTCTTGCGGGTCTCTTTGCGCTGCGAGATGCAAAGAACGGGGTGAACTCGTCAAGCAAGATCGGTGGATGTCTGCAGTGCTGGCACACTTTCTCTCTCGGCGAGAAGTCATGGAGAAGCTTTTGGCTAGGATGCAGACGACGAGAGATGCAGAAGACGGAGGTACGGGGCTGTCCGGAGCGAAGTGCCGCTGGCCGGCGTCTTTCGCCCGAAGCTGCGCTCCGGAGCGCACCGCCACCGGCACAAGCAGCAGTGCGCGAAGAAGCGGCTCTTTCGCCTTCGCTAGACGGAGAGCCGGCAGCTTGCAGGAGGTGAAGAAGCAAGGCGCACAACAGCAGCATTGTGTGCGCAGCTCTCGAACTGCTGCGGGATGGTGGATTGCCTCTCGCATGCCTTTTAAAATCACGTTAGCATGCGAATGGAAGAAGTTTTTAGACAACTTTGCAATGCATCTTGCTAGTGCTCCTGCAACACTCCGTGGAAATTCTTGCGGGTCTCTTTGCTCTGCGAGATGCAAAGAACGGGGTGAACTCGTCAAGCAAGATCGGTAGATGTCTGCAGTGCTGGCACACTTTCTCTCTCGGCGAGAAGTCATGGAGAAGCTTTTGGCTAGGATGCAGACGACGAGAGAGGCAGAAGACGGAGGTACGGGGCTGTCCGGAGCGAAGTGCCGCTGGCCGGCGTCTTTCGCCCGAAGCAGCGCTCCGGAGCGCACCGCCACCGGCACAAGCAGCAGTGCGCGAAGAAGCGGCTCTTTCGCCTGCGGTAGACGGAGAGCCGGCAGCTTGCAGGAGGTGAAGAAGCAAGGCGCACAACAGCAGCATTGTGTGCAGAGCTCTCGAACTGCTGCGGGATGGTGGATTGCCACTCGTATGCCTTTGAAAATCACGTTAGCATGCGAATGGAAGAAGTTTTTGGACAACTTTGCAATGCATCTTGCTAGTGCTCCTGCAACACTCCGTGGAAACTCTTGCGGGTCTCTTTGCGCTGCGAGATGCAAAGAACGGGGTGAACTCGTCAAGCAAGATCGGTAGATGTCTGCAGTGCTGGCACACTTTCTCTCTCGGCGAGAAGTCATGGAGAAGCTTTTGGCTAGGATGCAGATGACGAGAGAGGCAGAAGACGGAGGTACGGGGCTGTCCGGAGCGAAGTGCCGCTGGCCGGCGTCTTTCGCCCGAAGCAGCGCTCCGCAGCGCACCGCCACCGGCACAAGCAGCAGTGCGCGAAGAAGCGGCTCTTTCGCCTTCGGTAGACGGAGAGCCGGCAGCTTGCAGGAGGTGAAGAAGCAAGGCGCACAACAGCAGCATTGTGTGCAGAGCTCTCGAAATGCTGCGGGATGGTGGATTGCCACTCGTATGCCTTTGAAAATCACGTTAGCATGCGAATGGAAGAAGTTTTTGGACAACTTTGCAATGCATCTTGCTAGTGCTCCTGCAACACTCCGTGGAAACTCTTGCGGGTCTCTTTGCGCTGCGAGATGCAAAGAACGGGGTGAACTCGTCAAGCAAGATCGGTAGATGTCTGCAGTGCTGGCACACTTTCTCTCTCGGCGAGAAGTCATGGAGAAGCTTTTGGCTAGGATGCAGACGACGAGAGAGGCAGAAGACGGAGGTACGGAGCTGTCCGGAGCGAAGTGCCGCTGGCCGGCGTCTTTCGCCCGAAGCAGCTCTCCGGAGCGCACCGCCACCGGCACAAGCAGCAGTGCGCGAAGAAGCGGCTCTTTCGCCTGCGGTAGACGGAGAGCCGGCAGCTTGCAGGAGGTGAAGAAGCAAGGCGCACAACAGCAGCATTGTGTGCGCAGCTCTCGAACTGCTGCGGGATGGTGGATTGCCACTCGTATGCCTTTGAAAATCACCTTAGCATGCGAATGGAAGAAGTTTTTGGACAACTTTGCAATGCATCTTGCTAGTGCTCCTGCAACACTCCGTGGAAACTCTTGCGGGTCTCTTTGCGCTGCGAGATGCAAAGAACGGGGTGAACTCGTCAAGCAAGATCGGTAGATGTCTGCAGTGCTGGCACACTTTCTCTCTCGGCGAGAAGTCATGGAGAAGCTTTTGGCTAGGATGCAGACGACGAGAGAGGCAGAAGACGGAGGTACGGGGCTGTCCGGAGCGAAGTGCCGCTGGCCGGCGTCTTTCGCCCGAAGCAGCGCTCCGGAGCGCACCGCCACCGGCACAAGCAGCAGTGCGCGAAGAAGCGGCTCTTTCGCCTGCGGTAGACGGAGAGCCGGCAGCTTGCAGGAGGTGAAGAAGCAAGGCGCACAACAGCAGCATTGTGTGCAGAGCTCTCGAACTGCTGCGGGATGGTGGATTGCCACTCGTATGCCTTTGAAAATCACCTTAGCATGCGAATGGAAGAAGTTTTTGGACAACTTTGCAATGCATCTTGCTAGTGCTCCTGCAACACTCCGTGGAAATTCTTGCGGGTCTCTTTGCGCTGCGAGATGCAAAGAACGGGGTGAACTCGTCAAGCAAGATCGGTGGATGTCTGCAGTGCTGGCACACTTTCTCTCTCGGCGAGAAGTCATGGAGAAGCTTTTGGCTAGGATGCAGACGACGAGAGAGGCAGAAGACGGAGGTACGGGGCTGTCCGGAGCGAAGTGCCGCTGGCCGGCGTCTTTCGCCCGAAGCAGCGCTCCGGAGCGCACCGCCACCGGCACAAGCAGCAGTGCGCGAAGAAGCGGCTCTTTCGCCTTCGCTAGACGGAGAGCCGGCAGCTTGCAGGAGGTGAAGAAGCAAGCCGCACAACAGCAGCATTGTGTGCGCAGCTCTCGAACTGCTGCGGGATGGTGGATTGCCTCTCGCATGCCTTTGAAAATCACGTTAGCATGCGAATGGAAGAAGTTTTTGGACAACTTTGCAATGCATCTTGCTAGTGCTCCTGCAACACTCCGTGGAAATTCTTGCGGGTCTCTTTGCTCTGCGAGATGCAAAGAACGGGGTGAACTCGTCAAGCAAGATCGGTAGATGTCTGCAGTGCTGGCACACTTTCTCTCTCGGCGAGAAGTCATGGAGAAGCTTTTGGCTAGGATGCAGACGACGAGAGAGGCAGAAGACGGAGGTACGGGGCTGTCCGGAGCGAAGTGCCGCTGGCCGGCGTCTTTCGCCCGAAGCAGCGCTCCGGAGCGCACCGCCACCGGCACAAGCAGCAGTGCGCGAAGAAGCGGCTCTTTCGCCTTCGCTAGACGGAGAGCCGGCAGCTTGCAGGAGGTGAAGAAGCAAGGCGCACAACAGCAGCATTGTGTGCGCAGCTCTCGAACTGCTGCGGGATGGTGGATTGCCTCTCGCATGCCTTTTAAAATCACGTTAGCATGCGAATGGAAGAAGTTTTTAGACAACTTTGCAATGCATCTTGCTAGTGCTCCTGCAACACTCCGTGGAAATTCTTGCGGGTCTCTTTGCGCTGCGAGATGCAAAGAACGGGGTGAACTCGTCAAGCAAGATCGGTAGATGTCTGCAGTGCTGGCACACTTTCTCTCTCGGCGAGAAGTCATGGAGAAGCTTTTGGCTAGGATGCAGACGACGAGAGAGGCAGAAGACGGAGGTACGGGGCTGTCCGGAGCGAAGTGCCGCTGGCCGGCGTCTTTCGCCCGAAGCAGCGCTCCGGAGCGCACCGCCACCGGCACAAGCAGCAGTGCGCGAAGAAGCGGCTCTTTCGCCTGCGGTAGACGGAGAGCCGGCAGCTTGCAGGAGGTGAAGAAGCAAGGCGCACAACAGCAGCATTGTGTGCGCAGCTCTCGAACTGCTGCGGGATGGTGGATTGCCACTCGTATGCCTTTGAAAATCACGTTAGCATGCGAATGGAAGAAGTTTTTGGACAACTTTGCAATGCATCTTGCTAGTGCTCCTGCAACACTCCGTGGAAACTCTTGCGGGTCTCTTTGCGCTGCGAGATGCAAAGAACGGGGTGAACTCGTCAAGCAAGATCGGTAGATGTCTGCAGTGCTGGCACACTTTCTCTCTCGGCGAGAAGTCATGGAGAAGCTTTTGGCTAGGATGCAGACGACGAGAGAGGCAGAAGACGGAGGTACGGGGCTGTCCGGAGCGAAGTGCCGCTGGCCGGCGTCTTTCGCCCGAAGCAGCGCTCCGCAGCGCACCGCCACCGGCACAAGCAGCAGTGCGCGAAGAAGCGGCTCTTTCGCCTGCGGTAGACGGAGAGCCGGCAGCTTGCAGGAGGTGAAGAAGCAAGGCGCACAACAGCAGCATTGTGTGCAGAGCTCTCGAAATGCTGCGGGATGGTGGATTGCCACTCGTATGCCTTTGAAAATCACGTTAGCATGCGAATGGAAGAAGTTTTTGGACAACTTTGCAATGCATCTTGCTAGTGCTCCTGCAACACTCCGTGGAAACTCTTGCGGGTCTCTTTGCGCTGCGAGATGCAAAGAACGGGGTGAACTCGTCAAGCAAGATCGGTAGATGTCTGCAGTGCTGGCACACTTTCTCTCTCGGCGAGAAGTCATGGAGAAGCTTTTGGCTAGGATGCAGACGACGAGAGATGCAGAAGACGGAGGTACGGGGCTGTCCGGAGCGAAGTGCCGCTGGCCGGCGTCTTTCGCCCGAAGCAGCGCTCCGGAGCGCACCGCCACCGGCACAAGCAGCAGTGCGCGAAGAAGCGGCTCTTTCGCCTTCGCTAGACGGAGAGCCGGCAGCTTGCAGGAGGTGAAGAAGCAAGCCGCACAACAGCAGCATTGTGTGCGCAGCTCTCGAACTGCTGCGGGATGGTGGATTGCCTCTCGCATGCCTTTTAAAATCACGTTAGCATGCGAATGGAAGAAGTTTTTAGACAACTTTGCAATGCATCTTGCTAGTGCTCCTGCAACACTCCGTGGAAATTCTTGCGGGTCTCTTTGCGCTGCGAGATGCAAAGAACGGGGTGAACTCGTCAAGCAAGATCGGTGGATGTCTGCAGTGCTGGCACACTTTCTCTCTCGGCGAGAAGTCATGGAGAAGCTTTTGGCTAGGATGCAGACGACGAGAGAGGCAGAAGACGGAGGTACGGGGCTGTCCGGAGCGAAGTGCCGCTCGCCGGCGTCTTTCGCCCGAAGCAGCGCTCCGGAGCGCACCGCCACCGGCACAAGCAGCAGTGCGCGAAGAAGCGGCTCTTTCGCCTGCGGTAGACGGAGAGCCGGCAGCTTGCAGGAGGTGAAGAAGCAAGGCGCACAACAGCAGCATTGTGTGCGCAGCTCTCGAACTGCTGCGGGATGGTGGATTGCCACTCGTATGCCTTTGAAAATCACCTTAGCATGCGAATGGAAGAAGTTTTTGGACAACTTTGCAATGCATCTTGCTAGTGCTCCTGCAACACTCCGTGGAAACTCTTGCGGGTCTCTTTGCGCTGCGAGATGCAAAGAACTGGGTGAACTCGTCAAGCAAGATCGGTAGATGTTTGCAGTTCTGGCACACTTTCTCTCTCGGCGAGAAGTCATGGAGAAGCTTTTGGCTAGGATGCAGACGACGAGAGGCAGAAGACGGAGGTACGGGGCTGTCCGGAGCGAAGTGCCGCTGGCCGGCGTCTTTCGCCCGAAGCAGCGCTCCGGAGCGCACCGCCACCGGCACAAGCAGCAGTGCGCGAAGAAGCGGCTCTTTCGCCTGCGGTAGACGGAGAGCCGGCAGCTTGCAGGAGGTGAAGAAGCAAGGCGCACAACAGCAGCATTGTGTGCGCATCTCTCGAACTGCTGCGGGATGGTGGATTGCGATTCGCATTCCTTTTAAAATCACCTTAGCATGCGAATGGAAGAAGCTTTTTGACAACTTTGCTATGCATCTTGCTAGAGCTCCTGAAACACTCCGTAGAAAATCTTGCAGGGTCTCTTTGCGCTGCGAGATGCAAAGAACTGGGTGAACTCGGCAAGCAAGATCAGAAGATGTTTGCAGTGCTGGCACACTTTCTCTCTCGGCGAGAAGTCATGGAGAAGCTTTTGGCTACGATGCAGACAACGAGAGAGGCAGAAGACGGAGGTACGGGGCTGTCCGGAGCAAACTGCGGCTCGCCGGCGTCTTTCGCCCGAAGTAGCGCTCCGGAGCGCACCGCCACCGGCACAAGAGAGGGAGAAGACCAGCAGTGCGCGAAGAAGCGGCTCTCTCGCCTTCGCTAGACGGAGAGCCGGCAGCTTGCAGGAGGTGAAGAAGCAAGCCGCACAACAGCAGCATTGTGTGCGACGCTCTCGTACTGCTGCGGGATGGTGGATTGCTACTCGCATGCCTTTGAAAATCACGTTAGCATGCGAATGGAAGAAGTTTTTGGACAACTTTGCTATGCATCTTGCTCGAACTCCTGCAAACACTCCGTAGATGAAAAAACTATTGAGATCGGTGTTTGCAGTCTGGCACACTTTCTCTCTCGCGCTGGAGAAGCGAGATGCAAAGAGACAGAAGCCGGAGGTATGGGGCTGTCCGGAGACTCGCGCGTCTTTCGCCCGAAGCAAGATCGCGAAGATCTTTCGTTTAGCAGAGCCGGCAGCTTGCTGAAGCACACTTTGTGTGCGCATCTCTCGGCGAGAAGTCCTTTTATCACCTTAGCATGAGAAGCTTTTTGGCTATGCATCTTGATGCAGACGACGAGAGAGAACTGCAGCAAGACAGAAGAAGGTACACTTTCTCTCTCGGGGCATAGAAGCTCTAGGAGCAGAAGTACGCTGTCCGCTCGCTCGCCGGCGTCTTTCGCCCGAAGTAGCGCTCCGGAGCGCACCGCCACCGGCACAACCAGCAGTGCGCGAAGAAGCGGCTCTTTCGCCTTCGCTAGACGGAGAGCCGGCAGCTTGCAGGAGGTGAAGAAGCAAGCCGCACAACAGCAGCATTGTGTGCGACGCTCTCGTACTGCTGCGGGATGGTGGATTGCTACTCGCATGCCTTTGAAAATCACGTTAGCATGCGAATGGAAGAAGTTTTTTGACAACTTTGCTATGCATCTTGCTAGAGCTCCTGAAACACTCCGTAGGAACTATTGAGGGTCTCATTGCGCTGCGAGATGCAAAGAACTGGGTGAACTCGGCAAGCAAGATCGGAAGATGTTTGCAATGCTGGCACACTTTCTCTCTCGGCGAGAAGTCATGGAGAAGCTTTTGGCTAGGATGCAGACGACGAGAGAGGGAGAAGACGGAGGTACGGGGCTAATCGGAGCGAAGTGCGGCTCGCGGGCGTCTTTCGCCCGAAGCAGCGCTCCGGAGCGCACCGCCACCGGCACAAGCAGCAGTGCGCGAAGAAGCGGCTCTTTCGCCTTCGCTAGACGGAGAGCCGGCAGCTTGCAGGAGGTGAAGAAGCAAGGCGCACCACAGCAGCATTGTGTCCGACGCTCTCGTAATGCTGCGGGATGGTGGATTGCCACTCGCATGCCTTTGAAAATCACGTTAGCATGCGAATGGAAGAAGTTTTTGGACAACTTTGCTATGCATCTTGCTAGAGCTCCTGAAACACTCCGTAGAAACTATAGCGGGTCTCTTTGCGCTGCGAGATGCAAAGAACTGGGTGAACTCGGCAAGCAAGATCGGAAGATGTTTGCAATGCTGGCACACTTTGTCTCTCGGCGAGAAGTCATGGAGAAGCTTTTGGCTAGGATGCAGACGACGAGAGAGGCAGAAGCCGGAGGTACGGGGCTGTCCGGAGAGAAGTGCCGCTCGCGGGCGTCTTTCGCCCGATGTAGCGCTCCGAAGCGCACCGCCACCGGCACAACCAGCAGTGCGCGAAGAAACGGCTCTTTCGCCTTCGCTAGACGGAGAGCCGGCAGCTTGCAGGCGGTGAAGAAGCAAGCCGCACGACAGCATCCTTGTGTGCGCATCTCTCGAACTTCTGCGGGATGGTGGATTGCGATTCGCATTCCTTTTAAATCACCTTAGCATGCGAATGGAAGAAGCTTTTTGACAACTTTGCTATGCATCTTGCTAGAGGTCCTGAAACACTCCGTAGAAAATCTTGAGGGTCTCTTTGCGCTGCGAGATGCAAAGAACTGGGTGAACTCGGCAAGCAAGATCAGAAGAAGTTTGCAGTGCTGGCACACTTTCTCTCTCGGCGAGAAGTCATGGAGAAGCTTTTGGCTAGGATGCAGACGACGAGAGAGGCAGAAGCCGGAGGTACGGGGCTGTCCGGAGAGAAGTGCCGCTCGCGGGCGTCTTTCGCCCGAAGCAGCGCTCCGGAGCGCACCGCCACCGGCACAAGCAGCAGTGCGCGAAGAAGCGGCTCTTTCGCCTTCGCTAGACGGAGAGCCGGCAGCTTGCAGCAGGTGAAGAAGCAAGCCGCACAACAGCAGCATTGTGTGCGACGCTCTCGTACTGCTGCGGGATGGTGGATTGCTACTCGCATGCCTTTGAAAATCACCTTAGCATGCGAATGGAAGAAGCTTTTTGACAACTTTGCTATGCATCTTGCTAGAGCTCCTGAAACACTCCGTAGAAACTATTGCGGGTCTCTTTGCGCTGCGAGATGCAAAGAACTGGGTGAACTCGTCAAGCGAGATCGGAAGATGTTTGCAGTTCTGGCACATTTTCTCTCTTGGCGAGAAGTCATGGAGAAGCTTTTGGCTAGGATGCCGACGAAGAGAGGCAGAAGCCGGAGGTACGGGGCTAATCGGAGAGAAGTGCCGCTCGCGGGCGTTTTTCGCCCGAAGCAGCGCACGGGGGCGCACCTAGACCAACACAAATAACAGTGCGCGAAGAAGCGGCTCTTTCGCCTTCGGTAGACGGAGAGCCGGCAACCTGCAGGAGGTGAAGAAGAAAGCCGCACAACAGCATCCTTGTGTGCGCAGCTCTCGAACTTCTGCAGGATGGTGGATGGCCATTCGCATTCCTTTGAAAATCAACTTAGCATGCGAATGGAAGAAGTTTTTGGACAACTTTGCAATGCATCTTGCTAGAGCTCCTGAAACACTCCGTAGAAACTATAGCGGGTCTCTTTGCGCTGCGAGATGCAAAGAACTGGGTGAACTCGACAAGCAAGATCGGAAGATGTTTGCAATGCTGGCACACTTTGTCTCTCGGCGAGAAGTCATGGAGAAGCTTTTGGCTAGGATGCAGACGACGAGAGAGGCAGAAGACGGAGGTACGGGGCTGTCCGGAGCGAAGTGCCGCTCGCGGGCGTCTTTCGCCCGATGTAGCGCTCCGCAGCGCACCGCCACCGGCACAAGCAGCAGTGCGCGAAGAAGCGGCTCTTTCGCCTTCGCTAGACGGAGAGCCGGCAGCTTGCAGGCGGTGAAGAAGCAAGCCGCACGACAGCATCCTTGTGTGCGCATCTCTCGAACTTCTGCGGGATGGTGGATTGCGATTCGCATTCCTTTTAATATCACGTTAGCATGCGAATGGAAGAAGTTTTTGGACAACTTTGCTATGCATCTTGCTAGAGCTCCTGAAACACTCTGTAGAAACTCTTGAGGGTCTCTTTGCTCTGCGAGATGCAAAGAACTGGGTGAACTCGTCAAGCAAGATCGGAAGATGTTTGCAGTGCTGGCACACTTTGTCTCTCGGCGAGAAGTCATGGAGAAGCTTTTGGCTACGATGCAGACGACGAGAGAGGGAGAAGACGGAGGTACGGGGCTGTCCGGAGCGAAGTGCCGCTCGCGGGCGTCTTTCGCCCGAAGCAGCGCTCCGGAGCGCACCGCCACCGGCACAACCAGCAGTGCGCGAAGAAGCGGCTCTTTCGCCTTCGCTAGACGGAGAGCCGGCAGCTTGCAGGCGGGGAAGAAGCAAGCCGCACGACAGCATCCTTGTGTGCGCATCTCTCGAACTTCTGCGGGATGGTGGATTGCGATTCGCATTTCTTTTAAAATCACCTTAGCATGAGAATGGAAGAAGCTTTTTGACAACTTTGCTATGCATCTTGCTAGAGGTCCTGAAACACTCCGTAGAAAATCTTGAGGGTCTCTTTGCGCTGCGAGATGCAAAGAACTAGGTGAACTCGGCAAACAAGATCGAAAGATGTTTGCAATGCTGGCACACTTTGTCTCTCGGCGAGAAGTCATGGAGAAGCTTTTGGCTAGGATGCAGACGACGAGAGAGGCAGAAGCCGGAGGTACGGAGCTGTCCCGAGCGAAGTGCCGCTCGCGGGCGTCTCTCGCCCGAAGCAGCGCTCCGGAGCGCACCGCCACCGGCACAAGCAGCAGTGCGCGAAGAAGCGGCTCTTTCGCCGTCGGTAGACGGAGAGCCAGCAACCTGCAGGGGGTGAAGAAGCAAGACGCAAAACACAAGCCATTTGGTGCTGGCTGGCGTTAGATTTCCACGAATATCGAGATGCAAACCAGGGACAAGCTGCCACCTGTGCCAACTCGTGCTGCTTTGAGAGTGCCCATGGAGCTCTGCAAACTGAGACCAGGAACGTGGGCTAGTGGGTTTTGTTTCCACGGGCAGAAGCCTTTGTCAGTACCAGGGAGGGCCTTGTTCCTCAGGGGCAGGCTGCCGGCTGGAATTCCACGAATATCAAGATGCCGCCCAGGGACCAGCTGCCACCTGTGCCAACTCGAGCTGTTTTGAGACTGCCCATGGAGCTCTGCAAACTGAGACCAGGAACGTGGGGTTATGGGTTTTGTTTTCCCGGGCAGAAGCATTTGTCAGTACCAGGTAGGGCCTTGTTCCTCAGGGGCCGGCTGCTTGCTGAATTTCCACCAATATCAAGATGCCACCGAGGGACAAGCTGCCACCGGTACCACCTCTGGCTGCTTCGAGAGTGCCCAAGGAGCTCTGCAAACTGAGACCAGGAACGTGGGCTGGTGGGTTTTGTTTTCCCGGGAAGAAGCATTTGCAGTACCAGGTAGGCCGTCGGCCCTTCGGGTCCGTCTGACAGCTGGATTTCCACCAATATCAAGATGCCACCGAGGGACAAGCTGCCACCGGTGCCACCTCTGGCTGCTTCGAGAGTGCCCATGGAGCTCTGCAAAGTGAGACCAGGAACGTGGGCTAGTGGGTTTTGTTTTCCCGGGCAGAAGCATTTGCAGTACCAGGTAGGCCCTTGGCCCTTCGCGTCCGTCTGCCTGTTGGATTTCAACATATATCAAGGTGCCGCCCAGGGACAAGCTGCCACCTGTGCCAACTCGGGCTGCTTTGAGAGTGCCCATGGAGCTCTGCAGACTGAGACCAGGATCGTGTGGTGGTGGGTTTTGTTTCCCCGGGCAGAAGCCTTTGTCAGTACTAGGTAGGGCCTTGTTCCTCAGAGGCCGGCTAGCTGCTGGATTTCCACATTTCTAAGATGCCGCCCAGGGACACGCTGCGACCTGTGCCAACTCAGGCTGCTTTGAGAGTGCCCATGGAGCTCTGCAAACTGAGACCAGGAACGTGGGCTGGTGGGTTTTGTTTTCCCGGGAAGAAGCATTTGCAGTACCAGGTAGGCCCTCGGTCCTTCGCGTCCGTCTGCCTGTTGGATTTCAACATATATCAAGGTGCCGCCCAGGGACAAGCTGCCACCTGTGCCAACTCGGGCTGCATTGAGAGTGCCCATAGATCTCTGCAGACTGAGACCAGGATCGTGTGGTGGTGGGTTTTGTTTCCCCGGGCAGAAGCCTTTGTCAGTACCAGGTAGGGCCATGTTCCTCAGGGGCCGGCTGACTGCTGGAATTCCACGAATATCAAGATGCCGCCCAGGGACCAGCTGCCACCTGTGCTGTTTTGAGACTGCCCAAGGAGCTCTGCAAACTGAGACCAGGAAGGTGGGGTGCTGGGTTTTGTTTTCCGAGGCTCAAGCCTTTGTCAGTACCAGGTAGGGCCTTGTTCCTCAGGGGCCGGCTAGCTGCTGGATTTCCACAAATCTGAAGATGCCGCCCAGGGACACGCTGCCACCTGTGCCAACTCAGGCTGCTTTGAGAGTGCCCATGGAGCTCTGGAAACTGAGACCAGGAACGTGGGCTGGTGGGTTTTGTGTCCCCGGGCAGAAGCCTTTGTCAGTACCAGGTAGGCCCTCGGCCTATCGTGGCCGCTTGTCCGCTCGATTTCCACTATATCAAGGTGTGGCCCAGGGACAAGCTGCCACCTGTGCCAACTCGGGCTGCTTTGAGAGTGCCCATGGAGCTCTGCAAACTGAGACCAGGAACGTGGGGTGGTGGGTTTTGTTTCCCTAGGACGAAGCCATTGTCAATACCAGGTAGGACCTCGGACTTTAGTGGCCGGCTGCCTGCTGGATTTCCACGAATCGGAAGATGCCGCCCAGGGACAAGCTGCCACCTGTGCCAACTCGGGCTGCTTTGAGAGTGCCCATGGAGCTCTGCAAACTGAGACCAGGAACGTGGGGTTGTGTCTTTTATTTTCTCGTGCAGAAGCCTTCGTCTGTACCAGGTAGGGCCTTGTTCCTCAGGGGCAGGCTGCCTGCTGGATTTCCACATTTCGTAAGATGCCGCCCAGGGACAAGCTGCCAACTGTGCCAACTCGGGCTGCTTTGAGAGTGCCCATGGAGCTCTGCAAACTGAGACCAGGAACGTTGGGTGCTGAGTTTCGTTTCCACGGGAAGAAGCATTTGCAGTACCAGGTAGGCCCTCGGCCCTTCGCGTCCGTCTGCCAGCTGGATTTCAACAAATATCAAGGTGCTGCCCAGGGACAAGCTGCCACCTGTGCCAACTCGGGCTGCTTTGAGAGTGCCCATGGAGCTCTGCAAACTGAGACCAGGAACGTGGGGTGGTGGGTTTTGTTTCCCTAGGACGAAGCCATTGTCAATACTAGGTAGGACCTCGGCCTTTAGTGGCCGGCTGCCTGCTGGATTTCCACGAATCGGAAGATGCCGCCCAGGGACAAGCTGCCAACTCTGCCAACTCGGGCTGCTTTGAGAGTGCCCATGGAGCTCTGCAAACTGAGACCAGGAACGTGGGGTTATGGCTTTTATTTTATCGTGCAGAAGCCTTCGTCTGTACCAGGTAGGGCCTTGTTCCTCAGGGGCAGGCTGCCTGCTGGATTTCCACATTTCTAAGATGCCGCCCAGGGACAAGCTGCCAACTGTGCCAACTCGGGCTGCTTTGAGAGTGCCCATGGAGCTCTGCAAACTGAGACCAGGAACGTGGTGGTTCGTTTCCCAGGGCAGAACCCTTTGGCAGGGCCTTTTAGAGGCCGGCTGCCGGCTTTTCCATCGAAGATGCAGGGACAGCTGCTTCGTGCTGAGAGTGCCCATGGAGCTCAGAGTAAGGGCCAGATAGGGCCTGTTCCTCAGGGGCAGGCTGCTGGCTGCTATCAAGGTGCCGCCCAGGGACAAGCTGCCAGCTTACGAATACACAGAGTGCCCATTCTGAAGATGAACGTGGGGTTGTGGGTTTTGTTTCCCCCGGCAGAAGGACAAGCTGGCCATTTCCCCGAATGTAGTGCCCTGGGACACTGCCACACGTGGCTGCTTTGAGAGTGCCCATGGAGCACTGCAAACTGAGACCAGGAACGTGGGGTTATGTCTTTTATTTTCTCGTGTTTGTCAGTACCAGGTATTCGGGGCCGGCTGCCTTGGATTTCCCAAGATGGCAGACAAGCCCACCTGTTCGTTATGCCCATAGCTCTGCAATCTGAGCAGGGCCTTGTTCACTCAGAAGCCTTTGTCAGTACGATAGCTGGCCTGCGGCCGGCAGCCCACTGGATTTCCACGAATCTGAAGATGCTGCCCAGGGACAAGCTGCCACCTGTGCCAACTCGGGCTGCTTTGAGAGTGCCCATGGAGCTCTGCAAACTGAGACCAGGAACGTGGGGTTGTGGGTTTTGTTTTCCCGGGAAGAATCCTTTGCAGTACCAGATAGGGCCTCGGCCCTCAGGGGCAGTCTGCTGGCTGGATTTCCACGAATATCAAGGTACTGCCCAGGGATAAGCTGCCAGCTGTACGAATACAAACTGCTTTGAGAGTGCCCATGGAGCTCTGCAAACTGAGACCAGAACGTGGGGTTGTGGGTTTTGTTTCCCCCGGCAGAAGCCTTTGTCAGTACCAGGTAGAGACTTGTTCCTTCAGGGCTGGCTGCTGGCTCGATTTCCCCGAATATCAAGATGCTGCCCCGGGACAAGCTGCCACGTGGCAACTCGGGCTGCTTTGAGAGTGCCCATGGAGCACTGCAAACTGAGACCAGGAACGTGGGGTTATGGCTTTTATTTTCTCTGTGCAGAAGCCTTTGTCAGCACCAGGTAGGGCCTTGTTCCTCAGGGGCCGGCTGCCTGCTGGATTTCCATGTTACTGAAGATGCCGCCCAGGGACAAGCTGCCACCTGTGCCAACTCGGGCTGCTTTGAGAGTGCCCATGGAGCTCTGCAATCTGAGACCAGGAACGTGGGCTGGTGGGGTTTGTTTCACCAGGCAGAAGCATTTGTCAGTAGGCCAGATATCAAGATGCCGTTGTGCCCTCGAGCGTGCCCATGGCAGCAAACCACTGGATTTGGGTTTTGTTTCCCCCGCACGTCATTATATCAAGATGCTGCCCAGGGACAAGCTGCCACCTGTGCCAACTCGGGCTGCTTTGAGAGTGCCCATTGAGCTCTGCAGCCTGAGACCAGGAACGTGGGCTTGTTTGTTTCACCAGGCAGAATCCTTTATTTTCGGCCCTTTCGGGAAGCTGGAATGTTACTGAAGATGCCGCTTGCACCTGTGAACTTGGGCACGCAGGAGACCCTCGGGCCCTTTGCTACCAGGTCTGTCTGCTGTCTGCTGGATTTCCCCGAATATCAAGGTACTTCTCAGGGACAAGCTGCCACCTGTGCCAACTCGCGCTGCTTTGAGAGTGCCCATGGAGCTCTGCAAACTGAGACCAGGAACGTGGGGTGGTGGGTTTTGTTTCCCCGGGAAGAATCCTTTGTCAGTACCAGGTAGGGCCTTGTTCCTCAGACTTGCCTGGATTTCCACGAATCAAGATGCGCAGGCTGCCTGCTGCTTTGAGAGTGCCCATGGAGCTCACGAGATATCAGAGATGCTGGCCCATTTCCCCGAATATCAAGGACAAAGCTGCCACCTGTGCCAACTCGGGCTGCTTTGAGAGTGCCCATGGAGCTCTGCTGAGAACTGAGACCAGGAACGTAGGGCCTTGTTCCTCAGGGGCAGGCTGCCTGGGATTTTGTTTGAAGATGCCTGCCACACGGAACTCGGGCTGCTTTGAAGTGCCCATGGAGCTTGTCAGGAATGTGGGGTGGTGGGTTTTGTTTCCCCGGGAAGAAGCCACCAGGTAGGGCCTTGTTCCTCAGGGGTCGGCTGCCTGCTGGATTTCCATGTATCTGAAGATGCCGCCCAGGGACAAGCTGCCACCTGTGCCAACTCGGGCTGCTTTGAGAGTGCCCATGGAGCTCTGCAATCTGAGACCAGGAACGTGGGCTGGTGGGGTTTGTTTCACCAGGCAGAAGCATTTGCACTACCAGGTAGGCCCTCGGCCCTTCGGGGCTGGCTGCCTGCTGGATTTCCACGAATATCAAGATGCCGCCCAGGGACAAGCTGCCACCTGTGCGAACATGGGCTGCTTTGAGAGTGCCCATGGAGCTCTGCAAACTGAGACCTAGAACATGGGATTGTGGGTTTTGTTTCCCCCGGCAGAAGCCTTTGTCATTACCAGGTAGGGCCTTGTTCCTTCGGGGCAGGCTTCCAGCTGGATTTCCACGAATATCAAGGTACTGCCCAGGGACAAGCTGCCACATGTGCCAACTCGGGCTGCTTTGAGAGTGCCCATGGAGCTCTGCAGCCTGAGACCAGGAACGTGGGGTTGTGGGGTTTGTTTCACCAGGCAGAATCCTTTGTCATTACCAGGTAGGGCCTCGGCCCTTTCAGGGCCGGCAGACTGCTGGATTTCAATGTTACTGAAGATACTGCTCAGGGACAAGCTGCCACCTGTGCCAACTTGGGCTGCTTTGAGAGTGCCCATGGAGCTCTGCAGCCTGAGACCAGGAACGTGGGGTGGTAGGTTTTGTTTTCCCGGGCCGAAGCCTTTGCAGTACCAGGTAGGACCTCGGCCCTTCTGGTCTGTCTGCCAGCTGGATTTCCCCGAATATCAAGGTACTTCCCAGGGACAAGCTGCCACCTGTGCCAACTCGGGCTGCTTTGAGAGTGCCCATGGAGCTCTGCAAACTGAGACCAGGAACGTGGGGTTATGGGTTTTGTTTTCCCTGGAAGCCATTGTCAGTACCAGGTAGGGCCTTGTTCCTCAGGGGCAGGCTGCTGCCTGGATTTCCACGAATATCAAGATGCCGCCCAGGGACAAGCTGCCAGCTGTACGAACACAAACTGCTTTGAGAGTGCCCATGGAGCTCTGCAAACTGACACCTAGAACGTGGGGTTGTGGGTTTTGTTTTCCCCGGCAGAAGTACCAGTTTGTCATTACCATGGTAAATTGCCGGGCTTGGCCCTGTCAACTCGGGGCTTTGAGCTGCTCTGGCTCGAACGTTTGGGTTTTGTTTCCCCGAATATCAACCAGGTAGTTGTTCCCCAGGGACCAAGCTGCCTACACGTGTGCCAACTCGGGCTGCTTTGAGAGTGCCCATGGAGCTCTGCAAACTGAGACCAGGAACGTGGGGTTATGTCTTTTATTTTTTCGTGCAGAAGAATTTGTCAGTACCAGGTAGGGACTTGTTCCTCAGGGGCAGGCTGCCTGCTGGATTTCCATGTTACTGAAGATGCCGCCCAGGGACAAGCTGCCACACTGTGCCAACTCGAACTGCTTTGAGAGTGCCCATGGAGCTCTGCAAACTGAGACCAGGAATGTAGGGTGGTGGGGTTTGTTTCACCAGGAAGAAGCCTTTGTCAGTACCAGGTAGGGCCTTGTTCCTCAGGGGCAGGCTGCCCACTGGATTTCCGCATATATCAAGATGCCGCCCAGGGACAAGCTGCCACCTGTGCCAACTCGGGCTGCTTTGAGAGTGCCCATGGAGCTCTGCAAACTGAGACCAGGAACGTGGGCTGGTGGGGTTTGTTTCACCAGGCAGAAGCCTTTGCACTACCAGGTAGGCCCTTGGCCCTTCGCGGCCGGCTGCCTGCTGGATTTCCACGAATATGAAGATGCCGCCCAGGGACAAGCTGCCACACGTGCCAACTCATGCTGCTTTGAGAGTGCCCATGGAGCTCTGCAAACTGACACCAGGAACATGGGGTTGTGGGTTTTATTTTCCCTGGGAAGAAGGTAGGCCTTTGTCTGTACCAGGTACTGCCCAGGACTTGTTCCAGAATGGAGGCAGGCTGCCAGCTGGGGTGGTGGGTTTTGCTTCCCCGGTAAGAAGCCTTTCAGTACACGTTCCTCAATCTGCTGGAAAATGATGCCGCCCAGGGACAAGCTGCCACCTGTGCCAACGTCGGGCTGCTTTGAGAGTGCCCATGGAGCTCTGCAAACTGAGACCTAGAACGTGGGGTTGTGGGTTTTGTTTTCCCCGGCAGAAGCCTTTGCATTACCAGGTAGGGCCTTGGCCGCTTCAGGTCTGTCTGCCTGCTGGATTTCCGCGAATATCAAGGTACTGCCCAGGGACAAGCTGCCACATGTGCCAACTCGGGCTGCTTTGAGAGTGCCCATGGAGCTCTGCAAACTGAGACCAGGAACGCGGGCTGGTAGGTTTTGTTTTCCCGGGCCGAAGCCTTTGCAGTACCAGGTAGGCACTCGGCCCTTCTGGTCTGTCTGCCTGCTGGATTTCCACGAATATCAAGGTACTGCCCAGGGACAAGCTGCCACCTGTGCCAACTCGGGCTGCTCTGAGAGTGCCCATGGAGCTCTGCAAACTGAGACCTAGAACGTGGGGTTATGGCTTTTATTTTCTCGTGCAGAAGTTTTCGTCTGTACCAGGTAGGGTCTTGTACCTCAGGGGCAGGCTGCCGGCTGGATTTCCACATTTCTGAAGATGCCGCCCAGGGACAAGCTGCCACCTGTGCCAACTCGGGCTGCTTTGAGAGTGCCCATGGAGCTCTGCAATCTGACACCAGGAACGTGGGGTTGTGGGTTTTATTTTCCCGGGCATAAGCATTTTCATTACCAGTTAGGGCCTTGTTCCTCAGGGGCAGGCTGCCTGCTGGATTTCCATGTTTCTGAAGATGCCGCCCAGGGACAAGCTGCCACCTGTGCCAACTCGGGCTGCTTTGAGAGTGCCCATGGAGCTCTGCAAACTGACACCAGGAACGTGGGCTGGTGGGGTTTGTTTCACCAGGCAGAAGCCTTTGTCTGTACCAGGTAGGCCCTTGGCCCTTCGCGGCCGGCTGCCCGCTGGAATTCCACAAATATCAAGATGCCGCCCAGGGACAAGCTGCCACCTGTGCCAACTAGGGCTGCTTTGAGAGTACCCATGGAGCTCTGCAATCTGAGACCAGGAAAGTGGGGTTGTGGGTTTTATTTTCCCGGGCATAAGCATTTGCAGTACCAGGTAGGCCGTCGGCCCTTCGGGGCCGTCTGCCTGCTGGATTTCCACGAATATCAAGGTACTGCCCAGGGACAAGCTGCCACACGTGCCAACTCGGGCTGCTTTGAGAGTGCCCATGGAGCTCTACAGCCTGAGACCAGGAACGTGGGGTGGTGGGTTTTGTTTACCCGGGAAGAAGCCTTTGTCAGTACCAGGTAGGGCCTTGTTCCTCAGGGGCAGGCTGCCTGCTGGATTTCCGCATATATCAAGGTTCCGCCCAGGGACAAGCTGCCACCTGTGCCAACTCGGGCTGCTTTGAGAGTGCCCATGGAGCTCTGCAATCTGACACCAGGAACGTGGGGTTGTGGGTTTTATTTTCCCGGGAATAAGCATTTGCAGTACCAGGTAGGCCCTCGGCCCTTCGGGGCCTGCTGCCCGCTGGATTTCCACGAATATCAAGATGCCGCCCAGGGACAAGCTGCCACCTGTGCCAACTCGGGCTGCTTTGAGAGTGCCCATGGAGCTCTGCAATCTGACACCAGGAACGTGGGGTTGTGGGTTTTATTTTCCCGGCATAAGCATTTTCATTACCAGTTAGGGACTTGTTCCTCAGGGGCAGGCTGCCTGCTGGATTTCCATGGTTCTGAAATTGCCGTCCAGGGACAAGCTGCCACCTGTGGCAACTCGGGCTGCTTTGAGAGTGCCCATGGAGCTCTGCAGCCTGAGACCAGGAACGTGGGGTGGTGGGTTTTGTTTCCCCGGGAAGAAGCCTTTGTCAGTACCAGGTAGGGCCTTGTTCCTCAGGGGCAGGCTGCCGGCTGGATTTCCACGATTATCAATATGCTGCCTAGGGACAAGCTGCCACCTGTGCCAACTCGGGCTGCTTTGAGAGTGCCCATGGAGCTCTGCAAACTGAGACCAGGAACGTGGGCTGGTGGGGTTTGTTTCACCAGGCAGAAGCCTTTGTCAGTACCAGGTAGGCCGTTGGCCCTTCGCGGCCGGCTGCCCACTGGAATTCCACGAATCTGAAGATGCCGCCCAGGGACAAGCTGCCACCTGTGCCAACTCGGGCTGCTTTGAGAGTGCCCATGGAGCTCTGCAATCTGACACCAGGAACGTGGGGTTGTGGGTTTTATTTTCCCGGGCATAAGAATTTTCAGTACCAGTTAGGGACTTGTTCCTCAGGGGCAGGCTGCCGTCTGGATTTCCATGTTTCTGAAGATGCCGCCCAGGCACAAGCTGCCACCTGTGCGAACACGAACTGCTTTGAGAGTGCCCATGGAGCTCTGCTAACTGAGACCAGGAACTTTAGCTGGTGGGGTTTGTTTCACCAGGCAGAAGCCTTTGTCAGTACCAGGTCGGCCGTTGGCCCTCGGCAGCTGGCTGCCCACTGGATTTCCACGAATATGAAGATGCCGCCCAGGGACAAGCTGCCACCTGTGCCAACTCGGGCTGCTTTGAGAGTGCCCATGGAGCTCTGCAAACTGAGACCAGGAACGTGGGCTGGTGGGCTTTGTTTCACCAGGCAGAAGCCTTTGTCTGTACCAGGTAGGCCCTTGGCCCTTCGCGGCCGGCTGCCCACTGGAATTCCACGAATATCAAGATGCCGCCCAGGGACAAGCTGCCACCTGTGCCAACTCGGGCTGCTTTGAGAGTGCCCATGGAGCTCTGCAATCTGAGACCAGGAACGTGGGGTGGTGGGTTTTGTTTCCCCGGGCAGAAGCATTTGTCAGTACCAGGTAGGGCCTTGTTCCTCAGGGGCACGCTGCCTGCTGGATTTCCGCATATATCAAGGTGCTGCCCAGGGACAAGCTGCCACCTGTGCCAACTCGGGCTGCTTTGAGAGTGCCCATGGAGCTCTGCAAACTGAGACCAGGAACGTGGGGTTGTGGGTTTTGTTTTCCCGGGCCGAAGCCTTTGCAGTACCAGGTAGGGCCTCGTTCCTTCTGGTCAGGCTGCCTGCTGGATTTCCACGAATATCAAGGTACTGCCCAGGGACAAGCTGCCACCTGTGCCAACTCGGGCTGCTTTGAGAGTGCCCATGGAGCTCTGCAATCTGAGACCAGGAACGCGGGCTGGTAGGTTTTGTTTTCCCGGGCCGAAGCCTTTGCAGTACCAGGTAGGCACTCGGCCCTTCTGGTCTCTCTGCCTGCTGGATTTCCACGAATATCAAGGTACTGCCCAGGGACAAGCTGCCACCTGTGCCAACTCGGGCTGCTCTGAGAGTGCCCATGGAGCTCTGCAAACTGAGACCTAGAACGTGGGGTTATGGCTTTTATTTTCTCGTGCAGAAGCCTTCGTCTGTACCAGGTAGGGTCTTGTACCTCAGGGGCAGGCTGCCGGCTGGATTTCCACATTTCTGAAGATGCCGCCCAGGGACAAGCTGCCACCTGTGCCAACTCGGGCTGCTTTGAGAGTGCCCATGGAGCTCTGCAATCTGACACCAGGAACGTGGGGTTGTGGGTTTTATTTTCCCGGGCATAAGCATTTTCATTACCAGTTAGGGCCTTGTTCCTCAGGGGCAGGCTGCCTGCTGGATTTCCATGTTTCTGAAGATGCCGCCCAGGGACAAGCTGCCACCTGTGCCAACTCGGGCTGCTTTGAGAGTGCCCATGGAGCTCTGCATTTCCACGAATATCTGAGGGACAAGCTGCAGGAACGTGGGAGTGCCCATGGTGGGACCAGGAACGTTTGTTTCCCGGGAAGAAGCCTTTGTCAGGCAGAAGCCTTTGTCCAACTCGGGCTACCAGGTAGGCCCGTGGGTGGCCCTTCGTACCAGGCCCTCGGCTGCTCTCTGCTGGATTTCCACGAATTCCAGGGACAAATATCAAGATGCCGCCCAGGGACAAGCTGCCCAGGTAGGGCCTGTGCCAACTAGGGCTGCTTTGAGAGTGCCCATGGAGCTCTGCAATCTGACACCAGGAACGTGGGGTTGTGGGTTTTATTTTCCCGGGAATAAGCATTTGCAGTACCAGGTAGGCCCTCGGCCCTTCGGGGCCTCTGCCTGCTGGATTTCCTATCAAGATGGCCGGGACAAGCTGCTGCCTGCTGGATTTCCAATCTGACACCAGGAACGTGGGGTTGTGGGTTTTATATCAAGGTTGTTCCTCAGGGGCAGGCTGCCCATTTCCATGGGACAAGCTGCCACCTGTGCCAACTCGGGCTGCTTTGAGAGTGCCCATGGAGCTCTGCAGCCTGAGACCAGGAACGTGGGGTGGTGGGTTTTGTTTCCCCGGGAAGAAGCCTTTGTCAGTACCAGGTAGGGCCTTGTTCCTCAGGGGCAGGCTGCCTGCTGGATTTCCACGATATATCAAGGTATGCTGCCCAGGGACAAGCTGCCACCTGTGCCAACTCGGGCTGCTTTGAGAGTGCCCATGGAGCTCTGCAAACTGAGACCAGGAACGTGGGGTGGTGGGTTTTGTTTCACCGGGAAGAAGCCTTTGTCAGTACCAGGTAGGCCCTTGGCCCTTCGGGGCCTGCTGCCCACTGGATTTCCACGAATATCAAGATGCCGCCCAGGGACAAGCTGCCACCTGTGCCAACTCGGGCTGCTTTGAGAGTGCCCATGGAGCTCTGCAATCTGACACCAGGAACGTGGGGTTGTGGGTTTTATTTTCCCGGGCATAAGCCTTTTCAGTACCAGTTAGGGACTTGTTCCTCAGGGGCAGGCTGCCTGTCTGGATTTCCATGAATTCTGAAGATGCCGCCCAGGGACAAGCTGCCACCTGTGCGAACACGAACTGCTTTGAGAGTGCCCATGGAGCTCTGCAAAGTGAGACCAGAACGTGGGGTTGTGGGGTTTGTTTCCCCAGGCAGAATCCTTTGTCATTACCAGGTAGGCCCTGGCCCTTTCGGGGCTGGCTGCTTGCTGGATTTCCCCGAATATCAAGATACCGCCCAGGGACAAGCTGCCACCTGTGCCAACTCGGGCTGCTTTGAGAGTGCCCATGGAGCTCTGCAGCCTGAGATCAGGAACGTGGGGTGGTGGGTTTTGTTTTCCCGGGCCGAAGCCTTTGTCAGTACCAGGTAGGACCTTGTTCCTCAGGGGCAGGCTGCCTGCTGGATTTCCCCGAATATCAAGGTACTGCCCAGGACAAGCTGCCACCTGTGCCAACTCGCGCTGCTTTGAGAGTGCCCATGGAACACTGCAAACTGAGACCAGGAACGTGGGGTGGTGGGTTTTGTTTCCCCTGGAAGAATCCTTTGTCAGTACCAGGTAGGGCCTTGTTCCTCAGGGGCAGGCTGCTGGCTGGATTTCCACGAATATCAAGATGCCGCCCAGGGACAAGCTGCCAGCTGTACGAACACAAACTGCTTTGAGTGTGCCCATGGAGCTCTGCAAACTGAGACCTAGAACGTGGGGTTGTGGGTTTTGTTTCCCCCGGCAGAAGCCTTTGTCATTACCAGGTAGGGGCTTGTCCCTTTGGGGCTGGCTGCTGGCTCGATTTCCCCGAATATCAAGGTAGTGCCCCGGGACAAGCTGCCACACGTGCCAACTCGGGCTGCTTTGAGAGTGCCCATGGAGCACTGCAAACTGAGACCAGGAACGTGGGGTTATGTCTTTTATTTTTTCGTGCAGAAGCCTTTGTCAGTACCAGGTAGGGCCTTGTTCCTCAGGGCCGGCTGCCTGCTGGATTTCCACATTTACTGAAGATGCCGCCCAGGGACAAGCTGCCACCGTGCCAACTCGGGCTGCTTTGAGAGTGCCCATGGAGCTCTGCAAACTGAGACCAGGAACGTGGGGTGGTGGGGTTTGTTTCACCAGGCTGGAGCCTTTGTCAGTACCAGGTAGGGACTTGTTCCTCAGGGGCAGGCTGCCTGCTGGATTTCCGCATATATCAAGGTGCCGCCCAGGGACAAGCTGCCACCTGTGCCAACTCGGGCTGCTTTGAGAGTGCCCATGGAGCTCTGCAAACTGAGACCAGGAACGTGGGCTGGTGGGTTTTGTTTTCCCGGGCCGAAGCATTTGCAGTACCAGGTAGGCCCTCGGCCCTTCTGGTCTGTCTGCCTGCTGGATTTCCACGAATATCAAGGTACTGCCCAGGGACAAGCTGCCACCTGTGCCAACTTGGGCTGCTTTGAGAGTGCCCATGGAGCTCTGCAAACTGAGACCAGGAACGTGGGGTGGTGGGTTTTGTTTCCCTGGGAAGAAGCCTTTGTCAGTACCAGGTAGGGACTTGTTCCTCAGGGGCAGGCTGCCAGCTGGATTTCCACGAATATCAAGATGCCGCCCAGGGACAAGCTGCCACCTGTGCCAACTCGGGCTGCTTTGAGAGTGCCCATGGAGCTCTGCAAACTGAGACCTAGAACGTGGGGTTGTGGGTTTTGTTTCCCCGGCAGAAGCCTTTGTCATTACCAGGTAGGGCCCGTGGCAGGCTGCCTGCTGGATCGGAATATCAAGATGCTGCCCAGGGACTGCTTGCGAACACGAACTGCTTTGATTTCTGCAAAGTGAGACCTAGAATATTTTGTTTCCCCCGGCAGAAGCCTTTGTCATTACCAGGTAGCCCGTGGCCCTTCGGGGCTGGCTGCTTGCTGGATTTCCCCGAATATCAAGGTACAGGGACAAGCTGCCACCTGTGCCAACTCGGGCTGCTTTGAGAGTGCCCATGGAGCTCTGCAAACTGAGACCAGGAACGTGGGGTGGTGGGTTTTGTTTTCCCGGGAAGAAGCCTTTGTCAGTACCAGGTAGGGCCTTGTTCCTCAGGGGCAGGCTGCCTGCTGGATTTCCGCATATATCAAGGTGCCGCCCAGGGACAAGCTGCCACCTGTGCCAACTCGGGCTGCTTTGAGAGTGCCCATGGAGCTCTGCAAACTGAGACCAGGAACGTGGGGTGGTGGGTTTTGTTTTCCCGGGCCGAAGCCTTTGTCAGTACCAGGTAGGGGCTCGGCCCTTCGGGGCTCTGCTGCTGCTGGATTTCCACGAATATCAAGATGCCGCCCAGGGACAAGCTGCCACCTGTGCCAACTCGGGCTGCTTTGAGAGTGCCCATGGAGCTCTGCAAACTGAGACCAGGAACGTGGGGTGGTGGGTTTTGTTTCCCCAGGCAGAAGCCTTTGTCAGTACCAGGTAGGCCTTGGCCCTTCGGGGCCGGCTGCCGGCTGGATTTCCACGAATATCAAGATGCCGCCCAGGGACAAGCTGCCACCTGTGCCAACTCGGGCTGCTTTGAGAGTGCCCATGGAGCTCTGCAATCTGAGACCAGGAACGTGGGGTTGTGGGTTTTGTTTCCCCTCTGCAAAGGCATAAGCCTTTGTCATTACCAGGTAGGGTGGCCCTTCGGGGCTGGCTGCTTGCTGGATTTCTTGTTCCTCAGGGGCAGGCTGCCTGCTGGATTTCCATTTGAATATCAAGGTGCTGCCCAGGGACAAGCTGCCACCTGTGCCAACTCGCGCTGCTTTGAGAGTGCCCATGGAGCTCTGCAAACTGAGACCAGGAACGTGGGGTGGTGGGTTTTGTTTCCCCGGGAAGAAGCCTTTGTCAGTACCAGGTAGGGCCTTGTTCCTCAGGGGCAGGCTGCCGGCTGGATTTCCACGAAGGTATCAAGATGCTGCCCAGGGACAAGCTGCCACCTGTGCCAACTCGGGCTGCTTTGAGAGTGCCCATGGAGCTCTGCAAACTGAGACCAGGAACGTGGGGCCGTGGTGGGGCCGGCAGACCACTTTTGTTTCCCCAGGCAGAAGCTGCTTTGAGTGTGCAGCTACCAGGTAGGCTTTTATTTTCTCGTGCAGAAGCTTGGCCCTTCGGGGCTGGCTGCCGGCTGGATTTCCACGAATATCTGAAGATGCCGCCCAGGGACAAGCTGCCACCTATGCCAACTCGGGCTGCTTTGAGAGTGCCCATGGAGCTCTGCAAACTGAGACCAGGAACGTGGGGTGGTGGGGTTTGTTTCACCAGGCAGAAGCCTTTGTCAGTACCAGGTAGGGCCTTGGCCCTTCGGGGCCGGCTGCCTGCTGGATTTCCACGAATATGAAGATGCCGCCCAGGGACAAGCTGCCACCTGTGCCAACTCGGGCTGCTTTGAGAGTGCCCATGGAGCTCTGCAATCTGAGACCAGGAACGTGGGGTTGTGGGTTTTGTTTTCCCGGGCAGAAGCCTTTGCAGTACCAGGTAGGCCCTTGGCCCTCTGGTCTCTCTGCCTGCTGGATTTCCACGAATATCAAGATGCTGCCCAGGGACAAGCTGCCACCTGTGCCAACTCGGGCTGCTTTGAGAGTGCCCATGGAGCTCTGCAAACTGAGACCAGGAACGTGGGGTGGTGGGTTTTGTTTCCCCGGGAAGAAGCCTTTGTCAGTACCAGGTAGGGCCTTGTTCCTCAGGGGCAGGCTGCCCCGGGCCGAAGCCTTTGCTGGATTTCCACAATTTCTGAAGATGCCGCCCAGGGACAAGCTGCCACCTGTGCCAACTCGGGCTGCTTTGAGAGTGCCCATGGAGCTCTGCAAAAGACCTAGAACTGAGACCAGGAACGTGGGGTGGTGGGGATTTCCCCGAATTTACTGCCCAGGGCAGCCACCTGTGCCAACTCGCATTTGCATGGAGCTACTGAGACAGGAATAGGCCCGTCGGCCATCGTTCGGGGCCTTGTTCCTCAGGGGCTGCCTGCTGGATTTCCGCGAATATCAAGGTTCCGCCCAGGGACAAGCTGCCACCTGTGCCAACTCGGGCTGCTTTGAGAGTGCCCATGGAGCTCTGCAATCTGAGACCAGGAACGTGGGGTTGTGGGTTTTATTTTCCCGGGAATAAGCCTTTGCAGTACCAGGTAGGCCCTCGGCCCTTCGGGGCCTGCTGCCTGCTGGATTTCCACGAATATCAAGATGCTGCCCAGGGACAAGCTGCCACCTGTGCCAACTCGGGCTGCTTTGAGAGTGCCCATGGAGCTCTGCAAACTGAGACCAGGAACGTGGGCTGGTGGGGTTTGTTTCACCAGGCAGAAGCCTTTGTCAGTACCAGGTAGGCCGTTGGCCCTTCGCGGCCGGCTGCCCACTGGAATTCCACGAATCTGAAGATGCCGCCCAGGGACAAGCTGCCACCTGTGCCAACTCGGGCTGCTTTGAGAGTGCCCATGGAGCTCTGCAATCTGACACCAGGAACGTGGGGTTGTGGGTTTTATTTTCCCGGGCATAAGCATTTTCAGTACCAGTTAGGGACTTGTTCCTCAGGGGCAGGCTGCCTGCTGGATTTCCATGGTTCTGAAGATTGCCGCCCAGGGACAAGCTGCCACCTGTGCCAACTCGGGCTGCTTTGAGAGTGCCCATGGAGCTCTGCAAACTGAGACCAGGAACGTGGGGTGGTGGGTTTTGTTTCCCCGGGAAGAAGCCTTTGTCAGTACCAGGTAGGGCCTTGTTCCTCAGGGGCAGGCTGCCGGCTGGATTTCCACGATTATCAAGATGCCGCCCAGGGACAAGCTGCCACCTGTGCCAACTCGGGCTGCTTTGAGAGTGCCCATGGAGCTCTGCAAACTGAGACCAGGAACGTGGGCTGGTGGGGTTTGTTTCACCAGGCAGAAGCCTTTGTCAGTACCAGGTAGGCCGTTGGCCCTTCGCGGCCGGCTGCCCACTGGAATTCCACGAATATCAAGATGCCGCCCAGGGACAAGCTGCCACCTGTGCCAACTCGGGCTGCTTTGAGAGTGCCCATGGAGCTCTGCAATCTGACACCAGGAACGTGGGGTTGTGGGTTTTATTTTCCCGGGCATAAGCATTTTCAGTACCAGTTAGGGACTTGTTCCTCAGGGGCAGGCTGCCTGCTGGATTTCCATGAATATCAAGGTACTGCCCAGGGACAAGCTGCCACCTGTGCCAACTCGGGCTGCTTTGAGAGTGCCCATGGAGCTCTGCAGCCTGAGACCAGGAACGTGGGGTGGTGGGTTTTGTTTCCCCGGGAAGAAGCCTTTGTCAGTACCAGGTAGGGCCATGTGTTCCTCAGGGATGCAGGCAAGCTGCCACCTGTGCTGGATTTCTACAATCTGACACCAGGAACGTGGGGTTGTGGGTTTTATATCAAGACCAGCTGCCGCCCAGGGACAAGCTGCCACCTGTGGCAACTCGGGCTGCTTTGAAGTGCCCATGGAGCTCTGCAAAGTGAGACTGCTTTGAGAAGTGCCCATGGAGCTCTGCAAACTGAGACAAGCTGCCAGTGCCAACGTGGGAGTGCCCATTGTGCAAACTGAGACCAGGAACGTTGGTGTTTGTTTCCCAGGCAGAAGCCTTTGGCCAGAAGCCTTTGAATCAAGATACAAGCTGCCAGGTAGGTGCCCATGGAGCTCTGCAATCTGACCCTTCCCGGGCATAAGGTACTTAGGGACTTGTTCCTCAGGGGCTGCCGTGGATTTCTGTTTCTGATTGCCGCCCAGGCACAAGCTCCACGAATATCAAGGTACTGCCCCAGGGCTGGTGGGGTTTGTTTCACAAGCTGCAGTACCACGGCAGTTGGCCCTCGTGCCAACTATCAAGGCCGCTGCTTTCGAGAGTGCCCATGGAGCTCTGCAAACTGACTGAGACCAGGTAACGTGGGGGACAAGCTTATGCCAACTCGGGCTTTTATTTTGCTCGTGCAGAAGCCTTCGTCGGGGCCGTCTGTACCAGGTAGGGGACCTTGTTCCTCAGGGACCAGGAACGTGGGCTGGTGGGTTTTGTTTCCCCCGGGAAGGCTGCCCAGGTAGGGCTGGATTTCCACATTTGTGCTGAAGATGCCGCCCAGGGAGTTTTGTTTTCCCGGGCCGAAGCCTTTGCAGTACCAGGTAGGCCCTCGGCCCTTCTGGTCTCTCTGCCTGCTGGATTTCCACGAATATCAAGGTACTGCCCAGGGACAAGCTGCCACCTGTGCCAACTTGGGCTGCTTTGAGAGTGCCCATGGAGCTCTGCAAACTGAGACCAGGAACGTGGGGTTATGGCTTTTATTTTCTCGTGCAGAAGCCTTCGTCTGTACCAGGTAGGGCCTTGTTCCTCAGGGGCAGGCTGCCGGCTGGATTTCCACATTTCTGAAGATGCCGCCCAGGGACAAGCTGCCACCTATGCCAACTCGGGCTGCTTTGAGAGTGCCCATGGAGCTCTGCAAACTGAGACCAGGAACGTGGGCTGGTGGGGTTTGTTTCACCAGGCTGAAGCATTTGCAGTACCAGGTAGGCCCTCGGCCCTTCGGGGCCGGCTGCCTGCTGGATTTCCACGAATATGAAGATGCCGCCCAGGGACAAGCTGCCACCTGTGCCAACTTGGGCTGCTTTGAGAGTGCCCATGGAGCTCTGCAAACTGAGACCAGGAACGTGGGCTTGTGGGTTTTGTTTTCCCGGGTAGAAGGATTTGCATTACCAGGTAGGCCCTCGGCCCTTCTGGTCTGTCTGCCTGCTGGATTTCCCCGAATATCAAGGTAGTGCCCCGGGACAAGCTGCCACCTGTGCCAACTTGGGCTGCTTTGAGAGTGCCCATGGAGCTCTGCAAACTGAGACCAGGAACGTGGGGTGGTGGGTTTTGTTTCCCCGGGAAGAATCCTTTGTCAGTACCAGGTAGGGACTTGTTCCTCAGGGGCAGGCTGCCGGCTGGATTTCCACGAATATCAAGATGCTGCCCAGGGACAAGCTGCCACCTGTGCCAACTCGGGCTGCTTTGAGAGTGCCCATGGAGCTCTGCAAACTGAGACCAGGAACGTGGGGTGGTGGGGTTTGTTTCCCTGGGAAGAAGCCTTTGTCAGCACCAGGTAGGGCCTTGTTTTTCAGGGGCAGGCTGCCTGCTGGATTTCCACGAATATCAAGATGCCGCCCAGGGACAAGCTGCCACCTGTGCGAACACGAACTGCTTTGAGAGTGCCCATGGAGCTCTGCAAAGTGACACCTAGAACGTGGGGTTGTGGGTTTTGTTTCCCCCGGCAGAAGCCTTTGTCATTACCAGGTAGGCCCGTGGCCCTTCGGGGCTGGCTGCTTGCTGGATTTCCCCGAATATCAAGGTACCGCCCAGGGACAAGCTGCCACCTGTGCCAACTCGGGCTGCTTTGAGAGTGCCCATGGAGCTCTACAGCCTGAGACCAGGAACGTGGGGTGGTGGGTTTTGTTTACCCGGGAAGAATCCTTTGTCAGTACCAGGTAGGGCCTTGTTCCTCAGGGGCAGGCTGCCTGATGGATTTCCGCATATATCAAGGTGCCGCCCAAGGACAAGCTGCCACCTGTGCCAACTCGGGCTGCTTTGAGAGTGCCCATGGAGCTCTGCAGCCTGAGACCAGGAACGTGGGGTGGTGGGTTTTGTTTCCCTGGGAAGAAGCCTTTGTCAGCACCAGGTAGGGCCTTGTTTTTCAGGGGCAGGCTGCTGGCTGGATTTCCACGAATATCAAGATGCCGCCCAGGGACAAGCTGCCACCTGTGCGAACACGAACTGCTTTGAGAGTGCCCATGGAGCTCTGCAAAGTGAGACCTAGAACGTGGGGTTGTGGGTTTTGTTTCCCCCGGCAGAAGCCTTTGTCATTACCAGGTAGGCCCGTGGCCCTTCGGGGCTGGCTGCTTGCTGGATTTCCCCGAATATCAAGGTACCGCCCAGGGACAAGCTGCCACCTGTGCCAACTCGGGCTGCTTTGAGAGTGCCCATGGAGCTCTGCAGCCTGAGATCAGGAACGTGAGGTGGTGGGTTTTGTTTCCCCGGGAAGAAGCCTTTGTCAGTACCAGGTAGGGCCTTGTTCCTCAGGGGCAGGCTGCCTGCTGGATTTCCCCGAATATCAAGGTACTGCCCAGGGACAAGCTGCCACCTGTGCCAACTCGCGCTGCTTTGAGAGTGCCCATGGAGCTCTGCAAACTGAGACCAGGAACGTGGGGTGGTGGGTTTTGTTTCCCCGGGAAGAATCCTTTGTCAGTACCAGGTAGGGCCTTGTTCCTCAGGGGCAGGCTGCTGGCTGGATTTCCACGAATATCAAGATGCCGCCCAGGGACAAGCTGCCAGCTGTACGAATACAAACTGCTTTGAGAGTGCCCATGGAGCTCTGCAAACTGAGACCTAGAACGTGGGGTTGTGGGTTTTGTTTCCCCCGGCAGAAGCCTTTGTCATTACCAGGTAGGGGCTTGGCCCTTCGGGGCTGGCTGCTGGCTCGATTTCCCCGAATATCAAGGTAGTGCCCCGGGACAAGCTGCCACACGTGCCAACTCGGGCTGCTTTGAGAGTGCCCATGGAGCACTGCAAACTGAGACCAGGAACGTGGGGTTATGTCTTTTATTTTCTCGTGCAGAAGCCTTTGTCAGTACCAGGTAGGGCCTTGTTCCTCAGGGGCCGGCTGCCTGCTGGATTTCCATGTTACTGAAGATGCCGCCCAGGGACAAGCTGCCACCTGTGCCAACTCGGGCTGCTTTGAGAGTGCCCATGGAGCTCTGCAATCTGAGACCAGGAACGTGGGCTGGTGGGGTTTGTTTCACCAGGCAGAAGCCTTTGTCAGTACCAGATAGGCCGTTGGCCCTCGGCGGCCGGCAGCCCACTGGATTTCCACGAATATCAAGATGCTGCCCAGGGACAAGCTGCCACCTGTGCCAACTCGGGCTGCTTTGAGAGTGCCCATTGAGCTCTGCAAACTGAGACCAGGAACGTGGGGTTATGGCTTTTATTTTCTCGTGCAGAAGCCTTCGTCTGTACCAGGTAGGGCCTTGTTCCTCAGGGGCAGGCTGCCGGCTGGATTTCCACATTTCTGAAGATGCCGCCCAGGGACAAGCTGCCACCTATGCCAACTCGGGCTGCTTTGAGAGTGCCCATGGAGCTCTGCAAACTGAGACCAGGAACGTGGGGTGGTGGGGTTTGTTTCACCAGGCAGAAGCATTTGCAGTACCAGGTAGGCCCTCGGCCCTTCGGGGCTGGCTGCCTGCTGGATTTCCACGAATCTGAAGATGCCGCCCAGGGACAAGCTGCCACCTGTGCCAACTTGGGCTGCTTTGAGAGTGCCCATGGAGCTCTGCAATCTGAGACCAGGAACGTGGGCTTGTGGGTTTTGTTTTCCCGGGCAGAAGGATTTGCAGGACCAGGTAGGCCCTCGGCCCTTCTGGTCTGTCTTCCTGCTGGATTTCCCCGAATATAAAGGTACTGCCCAGGGACAAGCTGCCACCTGTGCCAACTTGGGCTGCTTTGAGAGTGCCCATGGAGCTCTGCAAACTGAGACCAGGAACGTGGGCTGGTGGGTTTTGTTTCCCCGGGAAGAATCCTTTGTCAGTACCAGGTAGGGACTTGTTCCTCAGGGGCAGGCTGCCTGCTGGATTTCCGCATATATCAAGGTGCCGCCCAGGGACAAGCTGCCACCTGTGCCAACTCGGGCTGCTTTGAGAGTGCCCATGGAGCTCTGCAAACTGAGACCAGGAACGTGGGTTTGTGAGTTTTCTTTTCCCGGGCCGAAGCCTTTGCAGTACCAGGTAGGCCCTCGGCCCTTCTGGTCTCTCTGCCTGCTGGATTTCCACGAATATCAAGGTACTGCCCAGGGACAAGCTGCCACCTGTGCCAACTCGGGCTGCTTTGAGAGTGCCCATGGAGCTCTGCAAACTGAGACCAGGAACGTGGGGTGGTGGGTTTTGTTTCCCTGGGAAGAAGCCTTTGTCAGCACCAGGTAGGGCCTTGTTTTTCAGGGGCAGGCTGCTGGCTGGATTTCCACGAATATCAAGATGCCGCCCAGGGACAAGCTGCCACCTGTGCGAACACGAACTGCTTTGAGAGTGCCCATGGAGCTCTGCAAAGTGAGACCTAGAACGTGGGGTTGTGGGTTTTGTTTCCCCCGGCAGAAGCCTTTGTCATTACCAGGTAGGCCCGTGGCCCTTCGGGGCTGGCTGCTTGCTGGATTTCCCCGAATATCAAGGTACTGCCCAGGGACAAGCTGCCACCTGTGCCAACTCGGGCTGCTGTGAGAGTGCCCATGGAGCTCTGCAGCCTGAGACCAGGAACGTGGGGTGGTGGGTTTTGTTTCCCCGGGAAGAAGCCTTTGTCAGTACCAGGTAGGGCCTTGTTCCTCAGGGGCAGGCTGCCTGCTGGATTTCCGCATATATCAAGGTGCCGCCCAGGGACAAGCTGCCACCTGTGGCAACTCGGGCTGCTTTGAGAGTGCCCATGGAGCTCTGCAAACTGAGACCAGGAACGTGGGCTGGTGGGTTTTGTTTCCCCGGGAAGAATCCTTTGTCAGTACCAGGTAGGGCCTTGTTCCTCAGGGGCAGGCTGCTGGCTGGATTTCCACGAATATCAAGATGCCGCCCAGGGACAAGCTGCCAGCTGTACGAACACAAACTGCTTTGAGAGTGCCCATGGAGCTCTGCAAAGTGAGACCTAGAACGTGGGGTTGTGGGTTTTGTTTCCCCCGGCAGAAGCCTTTGTCATTACCAGGTAGGGGCTTGGCCCTTCGGGGCTGGCTGCTGGCTCGATTTCCCCGAATATCAAGGTAGTGCCCCGGGACAAGCTGCCACACGTGCCAACTCGGGCTGCTTTGAGAGTGCCCATGGAGCACTGCAAACTGAGACCAGGAACGTGGGGTTATGTCTTTTATTTTCTCGTGCAGAAGCCTTTGTCAGTACCAGGTAGGGCCTTGTTCCTCAGGGGCCGGCTGCCTGCTGGATTTCCATGTTACTGAAGATGCCGCCCAGGGACAAGCTGCCACCTGTGCCAACTCGGGCTGCTTTGAGAGTGCCCATGGAGCTCTGCAATCTGAGACCAGGAACGTGGGCTGGTGGGGTTTGTTTCACCAGGCAGAAGCCTTTGTCAGTACCAGATAGGCCGTTGTCCCTCGGCGGCCGGCAGCCCACTGGATTTCCACGAATATCAAGATGCTGCCCAGGGACAAGCTGCCACCTGTGCCAACTCGGGCTGCTTTGAGAGTGCCCATTGAGCTCTGCAAACTGAGACCAGGAACGTGGGGTGGTGGGTTTTGTTTCCCCGGGAAGAATCCTTTGTCAGTACCAGGTAGGGCCTTGTTCCTCAGGGGCAGGCTGCTGGCTGGATTTCCACGAATATCAAGATGCCGCCCAGGGACAAGCTGCCAGCTGTACGAACACAAACTGCTTTGAGAGTGCCCATGGAGCTCTGCAAACTGAGACCTAGAACGTGGGGTTGTGGGTTTTGTTTCCCCCGGCAGAAGCCTTTGTCATTACCAGGTAGGGGCTTGGCCCTTCGGGGCTGGCTGCTGGCTCGATTTCCCCGAATATCAAGGTAGTACCCCAGGACAAGCTGCCACACGTGCCAACTCGGGCTGCTTTGAGAGTGCCCATGGAGCACTGCAAACTGAGACCAGGAACGTGGGGTTATGTCTTTTATTTTCTCGTGCAGAAGCCTTTGTCAGTACCAGGTAGGGCCTTGTTCCTCAGGGGCCGGCTGCCTGCTGGATTTCCATGTTACTGAAGATGCCGCCCAGGGACAAGCTGCCACCTGTGCCAACTCGGGCTGCTTTGAGAGTGCCCATGGAGCTCTGCAATCTGAGACCAGGAACGTGGGCTGGTGGGGTTTGTTTCACCAGGCAGAAGCCTTTGTCAGTACCAGATAGGCCGTTGGCCCTCGGCGGCCGGCAGCCCACTGGATTTCCACGAATATCAAGATGCTGCCCAGGGACAAGCTGCCACCTGTGCCAACTCGGGCTGCTTTGAGAGTGCCCATTGAGCTCTGCAAACTGAGACCAGGAACGTGGGGTTATGGCTTTTATTTTCTCGTGCAGAAGCCTTCGTCTGTACCAGGTAGGGCCTTGTTCCTCAGGGGCAGGCTGCCGGCTGGATTTCCACATTTCTGAAGATGCCGCCCAGGGACAAGCTGCCACCTATGCCAACTCGGGCTGCTTTGAGAGTGCCCATGGAGCTCTGCAAACTGAGACCAGGAACGTGGGCTGGTGGGGTTTGTTTCACCAGGCAGAAGCCTTTGCAGTACCAGGTAGGCCCTCGGCCCTTCTGGTCTCTCTGCCTGCTGGATTTCCACGAATATCAAGGTACTGCCCAGGGACAAGCTGCCACCTGTGCCAACTTGGGCTGCTTTGAGAGTGCCCATGGAGCTCTGCAAACTGAGACCAGGAACGTGGGGTGGTGGGTTTTGTTTCCCCGGGAAGAATCCTTTGTCAGTACCAGGTAGGGACTTGTTCCTCAGGGGCAGGCTGCCTGCTGGATTTCCACGAATATCAAGATGCTGCCCAGGGACAAGCTGCCACCTGTGCCAACTCGGGCTGCTTTGAGAGTGCCCATGGAGCTCTGCAAACTGAGACCAGGAACGTGGGGTGGTGGGTTTTGTTTCCCTGGGAAGAAGCCTTTGTCAGCACCAGGTAGGGCCTTGTTTTTCAGGGGCAGGCTGCTGGCTGGATTTCCACGAATATCAAGATGCCGCCCAGGGACAAGCTGCCACCTGTGCGAACACGAACTGCTTTGAGAGTGCCCATGGAGCTCTGCAAAGTGAGACCTAGAACGTGGGGTTGTGGGTTTTGTTTCCCCCGGCAGAAGCCTTTGTCATTACCAGGTAGGCCCGTGGCCCTTCGGGGCTGGCTGCTTGCTGGATTTCCCCGAATATCAAGGTACCGCCCAGGGACAAGCTGCCACCTGTGCCAACTCGGGCTGCTTTGAGAGTGCCCATGGAGCTCTGCAGCCTGAGATCAGGAACGTGAGGTGGTGGGTTTTGTTTCCCCGGGAAGAAGCCTTTGTCAGTACCAGGTAGGGCCTTGTTCCTCAGGGGCAGGCTGCCTGCTGGATTTCCCCGAATATCAAGGTACTGCCCAGGGACAAGCTGCCACCTGTGCCAACTCGCGCTGCTTTGAGAGTGCCCATGGAGCTCTGCAAACTGAGACCAGGAACGTGGGGTGGTGGGTTTTGTTTCCCCGGGAAGAATCCTTTGTCAGTACCAGGTAGGGCCTTGTTCCTCAGGGGCAGGCTGCTGGCTGGATTTCCACGAATATCAAGATGCCGCCCAGGTACAAGCTGCCAGCTGTACGAATACAAACTGCTTTGAGAGTGCCCATGGAGCTCTGCAAACTGAGACCTAGAACGTGGGGTTGTGGGTTTTGTTTCCCCCGGCAGAAGCCTTTGTCATTACCAGGTAGGGGCTTGGCCCTTCGGGGCTGGCTGCTGGCTCGATTTCCCCGAATATCAAGGTAGTGCCCCGGGAAAAGCTGCCACACGTGCCAACTCGGGCTGCTTTGAGAGTGCCCATGGAGCACTGCAAACTGAGACCAGGAACGTGGGGTTATGTCTTTTATTTTCTCGTGCAGAAGCCTTTGTCAGTACCAGGTAGGGCCTTGTTCCTCAGGGGCCGGCTGCCTGCTGGATTTCCATGTTACTGAAGATGCCGCCCAGGGACAAGCTGCCACCTGTGCCAACTCGGGCTGCTTTGAGAGTGCCCATGGAGCTCTGCAATCTGAGACCAGGAACGTGGGCTGGTGGGGTTTGTTTCACCAGGCAGAAGCCTTTGTCAGTACCAGATAGGCCGTTGGCCCTCGGCGGCCGGCAGACCACTGGATTTCCACGAATATCAAGATGCTGCCCAGGGACAAGCTGCCACCTGTGCCAACTCGGGCTGCTTTGAGAGTGCCCATTGAGCTCTGCAAACTGAGACCAGGAACGTGGGGTTATGGCTTTTATTTTCTCGTGCAGAAGCCTTCGTCTGTACCAGGTAGGGCCTTGTTCCTCAGGGGCAGGCTGCCGGCTGGATTTCCACATTTCTGAAGATGCCGCCCAGCAACAAGCTGCCACCTATGCCAACTCGGGCTGCTTTGAGAGTGCCCATGGAGCTCTGCAAACTGAGACCAGGAACGTGGGCTGGTGGGGTTTGTTTCACCAGGCAGAAGCATTTGCAGTACCAGGTAGGCCCTCGGCCCTTCGGGGCTGGCTGCCTGCTGGATTTCCACGAATCTGAAGATGCCGCCCAGGGACAAGCTGCCACCTGTGCCAACTTGGGCTGCTTTGAGAGTGCCCATGGAGCTCTGCAATCTGAGACCAGGAACGTGGGCTTGTGGGTTTTGTTTTCCCGGGCAGAAGGATTTGCAGGACCAGGTAGGCCCTCGGCCCTTCTGGTCTGTCTTCCTGCTGGATTTCCCCGAATATAAAGGTACTGCCCAGGGACAAGCTGCCACCTGTGCCAACTTGGGCTGCTTTGAGAGTGCCCATGGAGCTCTGCAAACTGAGACCAGGAACGTGGGCTGGTGGGTTTTGTTTCCCCGGGAAGAATCCTTTGTCAGTACCAGGTAGGGACTTGTTCCTCAGGGGCAGGCTGCCTGCTGGATTTCCGCATATATCAAGGTGCCGCCCAGGGACAAGCTGCCACCTGTGCCAACTCGGGCTGCTTTGAGAGTGCCCATGGAGCTCTGCAAACTGAGACCAGGAACGTGGGTTTGTGAGTTTTCTTTTCCCGGGCCGAAGCCTTTGCAGTACCAGGTAGGCCCTCGGCCCTTCTGGTCTCTCTGCCTGCTGGATTTCCACGAATATCAAGGTACTGCCCAGGGACAAGCTGCCACCTGTGCCAACTTGGGCTGCTTTGAGAGTGCCCATGGAGCTCTGCAAACTGAGGAGCTCTGCACCAGGAACGTGGGGTGGTGGGTTTTGTTTCCCTGGGAAGAAGCCTTTGTCAGCACCAGGTAGGGCCTTGTTTTTCAGGGGCAGGCTGCTGGCTGGATTTCCACGAATATCAAGATGCCGCCCAGGGACAAGCTGCCACCTGTGCGAACACGAACTGCTTTGAGAGTGCCCATGGAGCTCTGCAAAGTGACACCTAGAACGTGGGGTTGTGGGTTTTGTTTCCCCCGGCAGAAGCCTTTGTCATTACCAGGTAGGCCCGTGGCCCTTCGGGGCTGGCTGCTTGCTGGATTTCCCCGAATATCAAGGTACTGCCCAGGGACAAGCTGCCACCTGTGCCAACTCGGGCTGCTGTGAGAGTGCCCATGGAGCTCTGCAGCCTGAGACCAGGAACGTGGGGTGATGGGTTTTGTTTCCCCGGGAAGAAGCCTTTGTCAGTACCAGGTAGGGCCTTGTTCCTCAGGGGCAGGCTGCCTGCTGGATTTCCGCATATATCAAGGTGCCGCCCAGGGACAAGCTGCCACCTGTGCCAACTCGGGCTGCTTTGAGAGTGCCCATGGAGCTCTGCAAACTGAGACCAGGAACGTGGGCTGGTGGGTTTTGTTTCCCCGGGAAGAATCCTTTGTCAGTACCAGGTAGGGCCTTGTTCCTCAGGGGCAGGCTGCTGGCTGGATTTCCACGAATATCAAGATGCCGCCCAGGGACAAGCTGCCAGCTGTACGAACACAAACTGCTTTGAGAGTGCCCATGGAGCTCTGCAAAATGAGACCTAGAACGTGGGGTTGTGGGTTTTGTTTCCCCCGGCAGAAGCCTTTGTCATTACCAGGTAGGGGCTTGGCCCTTCGGGGCTGGCTGCTGGCTCGATTTCCCCGAATATCAAGGTACTGCCCAGGGACAAGCTGCCACACGTGCCAACTCGGGCTGCTTTGAGAGTGCCCATGGAGCACTGCAAACTGAGACCAGGAACGTGGGGTTATGTCTTTTATTTTCTCGTGCAGAAGCCTTTGTCAGTACCAGGTAGGGCCTTGTTCCTCAGGGGCCGGCTGCCTGCTGGATTTCCATGTTACTGAAGATGCCGCCCAGGGACAAGCTGCCACCTGTGCCAACTCGGGCTGCTTTGAGAGTGCCCATGGAGCTCTGCAATCTGAGACCAGGAACGTGGGCTGGTGGGGTTTGTTTCACCAGGCAGAAGCCTTTGTCAGTACCAGATAGGCCGTTGTCCCTCGGCGGCCGGCAGCCCACTGGATTTCCACGAATATCAAGATGCTGCCCAGGGACAAGCTGCCACCTGTGCCAACTCGGGCTGCTTTGAGAGTGCCCATTGAGCTCTGCAAACTGAGACCAGGAACGTGGGGTGGTGGGTTTTGTTTCCCCGGGAAGAATCCTTTGTCAGTACCAGGTAGGGCCTTGTTCCTCAGGGGCAGGCTGCTGGCTGGATTTCCACGAATATCAAGATGCCGCCCAGGGACAAGCTGCCAGCTGTACGAACACAAACTGCTTTGAGAGTGCCCATGGAGCTCTGCAAACTGAGACCTAGAACGTGGGGTTGTGGGTTTTGTTTCCCCCGGCAGAAGCCTTTGTCAGTACCAGGTAGGGGCTTGGCCCTTCGGGGCTGGCTGCTGGCTCGATTTCCCCGAATATCAAGGTAGTGCCCCAGGACAAGCTGCCACACGTGCCAACTCGGGCTGCTTTGAGAGTGCCCATGGAGCACTGCAAACTGAGACCAGGAACGTGGGGTTATGTCTTTTATTTTCTCGTGCAGAAGCCTTTGTCAGTACCAGGTAGGGCCTTGTTCCTCAGGGGCCGGCTGCCTGCTGGATTTCCATGTTACTGAAGATGCCGCCCAGGGACAAGCTGCCACCTGTGCCAACTCAGGCTGCTTTGAGAGTGCCCATGGAGCTCTGCAATCTGAGACCAGGAACGTGGGCTGGTGGGGTTTGTTTCACCAGGCAGAAGCCTTTGTCAGTACCAGATAGGCCGTTGGCCCTCGGCGGCCGGCAGCCCACTGGATTTCCACGAATATCAAGATGCTGCCCAGGGACAAGCTGCCACCTGTGCCAACTCGGGCTGCTTTGAGAGTGCCCACGGAGCTCTGCAAACTGAGACCAGGAACGTGGGGTTATGGCTTTTATTTTCTCGTGCAGAAGCCTTCGTCTGTACCAGGTAGGGCCTTGTTCCTCAGGGGCAGGCTGCCGGCTGGATTTCCACATTTCTGAAGATGCCGCCCAGGGACAAGCTGCCACCTATGCCAACTCGGGCTGCTTTGAGAGTGCCCATGGAGCTCTGCAAACTGAGACCAGGAACGTGGGCTGGTGGGGTTTGTTTCACCAGGCAGAAGCATTTGCAGTACCAGGTAGGCCCTCGGCCCTTCGGGGCTGGCTGCCTGCTGGATTTCCACGAATATCAAGATGCCGCCCAGGGACAAGCTGCCACCTGTGCCAACTTGGGCTGCTTTGAGAGTGCCCATGGAGCTCTGCAAACTGAGACCAGGAACGTGGGCTTGTGGGTTTTGTTTTCCCGGGCAGAAGGATTTGCAGTACCAGGTAGGACCTCGGCCCTTCTGGTCTGTCTGCCTGCTGGATTTCCCCGAATATCAAGGTACTGCCCAGGGACAAGCTGCCACCTGTGCCAACTTGGGCTGCTTTGAGAGTGCCCATGGAGCTCTGCAAACTGAGACCAGGAACGTGGGCTGGTGGGTTTTGTTTCCCTGGGAAGAAGCCTTTGTCAGCACCAGGTAGGGACTTGTTTTTCAGGGGCAGGCTGCTGGCTGGATTTCCACGAATATCAAGATGCCGCCCAGGGACAAGCTGCCACCTGTGCGAACACGAACTGCTTTGAGAGTGCCCATGGAGCTCTGCAAAGTGAGACCTAGAACGTGGGGTTGTGGGTTTTGTTTCCCCCGGCAGAAGCCTTTGTCATTACCAGGTAGGCCCGTGGCCCTTCGGGGCTGGCTGCTTGCTGGATTTCCCCGAATATCAAGGTACCGCCCAGGGACAAGCTGCCACCTGTGCCAACTCGGGCTGCTTTGAGAGTGCCCATGGAGCTCTGAAAACAGACCAGGAACGTTTCAGAAGCCAGTCTGTACCAGGTAGGGCCTTGTTCCTCAGGGGCAGGCTGCCTGCTGGATTTCCGCATATATCAAGGTTCCGCCCAGGGACAAGCTGCCACCTGTGCCAACTCGGGCTGCTTTGAGAGTGCCCATGGAGCTCTGCAATCTGACACCAGGAACGTGGGGTTGTGGGTTTTATTTTCCCGGGAATGCATTTGCAGTACCAGGTAGGCCCTCGGCCCTTCGCTGGCCTGCTGGATTTCCACGAATATCAAGATGCCGCCCAGGGACAAGCTGCCACCTGTGCCAACTCGGGCTGCTTTGAGAGTGCCCATGGAGCTCTGCAAACTGAGACCAGGAACGTGGGCTGGTGGGTTTTGTTTCCCAGGCATAAGCCTTTGTCTGTACCAGGTAGGGCCTTGTTCCTTCAGGGGCAGGCTGCCGGCTGGATTTCCACGAATATCAAGATGCTGCCCAGGGGACAAGCTGCCACCTGTGCCAACTCGGGCTGCTTTGAGAGTGCCCATGGAGCTCTGCAAACTGAGACAAGGAACGTGGGGTTGTGGGTCTTATTTCCCGGGCGGAAGCCTTTGTCAATACCAGGTAGGTCCTCGGCCTTTTGTGGCAGGCTGCCTGCTGGATATCTCCGAATATCAATATGCTGCCCCAGGGACAAGCTGCCATCTGTGCCAACTCGGGCTGCTTTGAGAGTGCCCACGGAGCTCAGCAAACTAAGACGTAGAACGTGGGGTTGTGGGTTTTGTTACTCCGGGAAGAAGCCTTTCTCAGAACCAAATATGACCTCGTTCCGTCGGGGCTGTATGCCGGCTGGATTTCCACGAATATCAATATGCTGCCTAGGGACAAGCTGCCACCTGTGCCAACTCGGGCTGCTTTGAGAGTGCCCATGGAGCTCTGGAATCTGAGAGCATGAACGTGGGCTGGTGGGGTTTGTTTCACCAGGCAGAAGCCGTTTGTCAGTACCAGGTAGGCCGTTGGCCCTCGGCGGCCAGCTGCCGCCCAGGGACAAGCTGCTGGATTTCCCACGAATATCAAGATGCCCGCCCAGGGGACAAGCTGCCACCTGTGCCAACTGGGGCTGCTTTTGGAGTGCCCATGGAGCTCTGCATACTGAGACCAGGAACGTGAGGTGGTGGGTTTTGTTTCCCCCTTTGTCAGGGCAGAAGCCTTTGTCAGTACCAGGTAGGGCCTTGTTCCTCAGGGGCAGGGTGACGGCTGGATTTCCACGAATATCAAGATGCCGCCCAGGGACAAGCTGCCACCTGTGCGAACACGAACTTCTTTGAGAGTGCCCATGGAGCTCTGCAAACTGTGACCAGGAACGTGGGCTGGTGGGCTTTGTTTTCCCAGGCAGAAGCCTTTCTGTGTACCATGTAGGCCCTCGGCCCTTCGGGGCCGGCTGCCCGCTGGATTTCCACGAATATCAAGATGCCGCCCAGGGAGAAGCTGCCTCCTGTGCCAAATCGGGCTGATTTGAGAGTGCCCATGGATCTCTGCAATCTGACACCAGGAACGTGGGGTGGTGGGTTTTATCTTCCCGGGCAAAGCATTTGCAGAACCAGGTAGGCCCTCGGCGCTTCTGGTCCGTGCTGCCTGCTGGATTTCCACGAATATCGAGATGGTGCCCAGGGAGAAGGTGCTACCTGTGCCAACTCGGGCTGCTTTGAGAGTGCCCATGGAGCTCTGCAAACTGAGACCAGGAACGTGGGCTGATGGGTTTTGTTTCCCCAGGCAGAAGCCTTTGTCTGTACCATGTCGGGCCTTGTTCCTCAGGGGCCGTCTGCCTGCTGGATTTCCGCATATATCAAGATGCCGCCCAGGGACAAGCTGCCACCTGTGCCAACTCGGGCTGCTTTGAGAGTGCCCATGGATCTCAGAGACAGGAACGTGGGCTGAGTTTTGTTTTCAGGAAGCGTGGTAGGCCCTGGTGGTCTTTGCCTGTTTTCCATATCAAGGACAACAAGCCCACCTTTGTCTGAGAGTATGCAGAGTAGGCCTCGTCAGAAGCCTTTTTACCAGGTAGGGTCTTGTTCTGCATGCTGGATTTCTACGAATATCAAGGTGCCGCCCAGGGACAAGCTGCCACCTATGCCAACTCCGGCTGCTTTGAGAGTGCCCACGGAGCTCTGGAATCTGAGACCAGGAATGTGGGCTGGTGGGTTTTGTTTTCCCTGGGCATTTCCAAGCCTTTGTCAGTACCAGGTAGGGCCGTGTTCCTCACGGGCATTACCAGGCTGCTTGTTGGATTTCCACGAATATCAAGGTGCCGCCCAGGGACAGGCTGCCACCTGTGCCAACTCGGGCTGCTTTGAGAGTGCCCATGGAGCTCTGCCATCTGAGATCAGGAACGTGGGGTGGTGGGTTTTGTCTCCTCGGGAAGAAGCCTTTGTCAGTACCAGGTAGGGCCTTGTTCCTCAGGGGCAGGCTGCCTGCTGGATTTCCACGAATATCAAGATGCCGCCCAGGGACAAGCTGCCACCTGTGCCAACTCGGGCTGCTTTGAGAGTGCCCATGGAGCTCTGCAATCTGAGACCAGGAATTGTGGGGTGGTGGGTTTTGTCTCCCGGGGAGAAGCATTTGCAATACCAGTTTGGCCCTAGGCCCTTCGGGGCCGGTTGTCCTGCTGGATTTCCACGAATATCAAGGTACCCCCCAGGGACAAGCTGCCACCTGTGCCAACTCGGGCTGCTTTGAGAGTGCCCATGGAGCTCTGCAGTGAGACCAGGAACGTGGGGTGGTGGGTTTTGTTTCCCCGGGAAGAAGCCTTTGTCAGTACCAGGTAGGGCCTTGTTCCTCAGGGGCAGGCTGCCTGCTGGATTTCCACGATTATCAAAATGCTGCCCAGGGACAAGCTGCCACCTGTGCCAACTCGGGCTGCTTTGAGAGTGCCCATGGAGCTCTGCAAACTGAGACCAGGAACGTGGGCTGGTGGGTTTTGTTTCCCAGGCAGAAGCCTTTGTCAGTACCAGGTAGGCCCCTGTTCCTTAGCGGCCGGCTGCTTGCTGGATTTCCACGAATATCAAGATGCCGCCCAGGGACAAGCTGCCACCTGTGCCAACTCGGGCTGCTTTGAGAGTGCCCATGGAGCTCTGCAAACTGAGACCAGGAACGTGGGGTTGTGGGTTTTGTTTCCCCGGGCAGAAGAATTTGCAGTACCAGGTAGGCCAGCGGCCCTCGGGGCAGGCTGCCGCTGGATTTCCATGAATATCAAGGTGCCGCCCAGGGACAAGCTGCCACCTGTGCCAACACGGGCTGCTTTGAGAGTGCCCATGGAGCTCTGCAAACTGAGACCAGGAACGTGGGCTGGTGGGTTTTGTTTCCCCAGGCAGAAGCCTTTGTCAGTACCAGGTAGGCCCCTGTTCCTCGGGTTAGGCTGCCCACTGGATTTCCACGAATATGAAGATGCCGCCCAGGGACAAGCTGCCACCTGTGCCAACTCGGGCTGCTTTGAGAGTGCCCATGGAGCTCTGCAAACTGAGACCAGGAACGTGGGCTGGTGGGTTTTGTTTCACCAGGCAGAAGCCTTTGTCTGTACCAGGTAGGCCCTTGGCCCTTCGCGGCCGGCTGCCCGCTGGAATTCCACGAATATCAAGATGCCGCCCAGGGACAAGCTGCCACCTGTGCCAACTTGGGCTGCTTTGAGAGTGCCCATGGAGCTCTGCAATCTGACACCAGGAACGTGGGGTTGTGGGTTTTATTTTCCCGGGCATAAGCATTTGCAGTACCAGGTAGGCCCTCGGCCCTTCGGGGCTGTCTGCCTGCTGGATTTCCACGAATATCAAGGTACTGCCCAGGGACAAGCTGCCACACGTGCCAACTCGGGCTGCTTTGAGAGTGCCCATGGAGCTCTGCAGCCTGAGACCAGGAACGTGGGGTGGTGGGTTTTGTTTCCCCGGGAAGAAGCCTTTGTCAGTACCAGGTAGGGCCTTGTTCCTCAGGGGCAGGCTGCCTGCTGGATTTCCGCATATATCAAGATGCCGCCCAGGGACAAGCTGCCACCTGTGCCAACTCGGGCTGCTTTGAGAGTGCCCATGGAGCTCTGCAATCTGAGACCAGGAACGTGGGCTGGTGAGGTTTTGTTTTCCCGGGCCGAAGCCTTTGCAGTACCAGGTAGGCCCTCGGCCCTTCTGGTCTCTCTGCCTGCTGGATTTCCACGAATATCAAGGTACTGCCCAGGGACAAGCTGCCACCTGTGCCAACTCGGGCTGCTTTGAGAGTGCCCATGGAGCTCTGCAAACTGAGACCAGGAACGTGGGGTTATGGCTTTTATTTTCTCGTGCAGAAGCCTTCGTCTGTACCAGGTAGGGCCTTGTTCCTCAGGGGCAGGCTGCCGGCTGGATTTCCACATTTCTGAAGATGCCGCCCAGGGACAAGCTGCCACCTATGCCAACTCGGGCTGCTTTGAGAGTGCCCATGGAGCTCTGCAAACTGAGACCAGGAACGTGGGCTGGTGGGGTTTGTTTCACCAGGCTGAAGCATTTGCAGTACCAGGTAGGCCCTCGGCCCTTCGGGGCCGGCTGCCTGCTGGATTTCCACGAATATGAAGATGCCGCCCAGGGACAAGCTGCCACCTGTGCCAACTTGGGCTGCTTTGAGAGTGCCCATGGAGCTCTGCAATCTGAGACCAGGAACGTGGGCTTGTGGGTTTTGTTTTCCCGGGTAGAAGGATTTGCAGTACCAGGTAGGCCCTCGGCCCTTCTGGTCTGTCTGCCTGCTGGATTTCCCCGAATATCAAGGTAGTGCCCCGGGACAAGCTGCCACCTGTGCCAACTTGGGCTGCTTTGAGAGTGCCCATGGAGCTCTGCAAACTGAGACCAGGAACGTGGGGTGGTGGGTTTTGTTTCCCCGGGAAGAATCCTTTGTCAGTACCAGGTAGGGACTTGTTCCTCAGGGGCAGGCTGCCGGCTGGATTTCCACGAATATCAAGATGCTGCCCAGGGACAAGCTGCCACCTGTGCCAACTCGGGCTGCTTTGAGAGTGCCCATGGAGCTCTGCAAACTGAGACCAGGAACGTGGGGTGGTGGGTTTTGTTTCCCTGGGAAGAAGCCTTTGTCAGCACCAGGTAGGGCCTTGTTTTTCAGGGGCAGGCTGCCTGCTGGATTTCCACGAATATCAAGATGCCGCCCAGGGACAAGCTGCCACCTGTGCGAACACGAACTGCTTTGAGAGTGCCCATGGAGCTCTGCAAAGTGAGACCTAGAACGTGGGGTTGTGGGTTTTGTTTCCCCCGGCAGAAGCCTTTGTCATTACCAGGTAGGCCCGTGGCCCTTCGGGGCTGGCTGCTTGCTGGATTTCCCCGAATATCAAGGTACCGCCCAGGGACAAGCTGCCACCTGTGCCAACTCGGGCTGCTTTGAGAGTGCCCATGGAGCTCTGCAATTTCAGACCAGGAACGTGGGCTGGTGGGTTTTGTTTCCCCGGGAAGAAGCCTTTGTCAGTACCAGGTAGGGCCTTGTTCCTCAGGGGCAGGCTGCCTGCTGGATTTCCGCATATATCAAGGTGCCGCCCAAGGACAAGCTGCCACCTGTGCCAACTCGGGCTGCTTTGAGAGTGCCCATGGAGCTCTGCAAACTGAGACCAGGAACGTGGGTTTGTGAGTTTTGTTTTCCCGGGCCGAAGCCTTTGCAGTACCAGGTAGGCCCTCGGCCCTTCTGGTCTCTCTGCCTGCTGGATTTCCACGAATATCAAGGTACTGCCCAGGGACAAGCTGCCACCTGTGCCAACTCGGGCTGCTTTGAGAGTGCCCATGGAGCTCTGCAAACTGAGACCAGGAACGTGGGGTGGTGGGTTTTGTTTCCCCGGGAAGAATCCTTTGTCAGTACCAGGTAGGGACTTGTTCCTCAGGGGCATGCTGCCGGCTGGATTTCCACGAATATCAAGATGCTGCCCAGGGACAAGCTGCCACCTGTGCCAACTCGGGCTGCTTTGAGAGTGCCCATGGAGCTCTGCAAACTGAGACCAGGAACGTGGGGTGGTGGGTTTTGTTTCCCTGGGAAGAAGCCTTTGTCAGCACCAGGTAGGGCCTTGTTTTTCAGGGGCAGGCTGCTGGCTGGATTTCCACGAATATCAAGATGCCGCCCAGGGACAAGCTGCCACCTGTGCGAACACGAACTGCTTTGAGAGTGCCCATGGAGCTCTGCAAAGTGAGACCTAGAACGTGGGGTTGTGGGTTTTGTTTCCCCCGGCAGAAGCCTTTGTCATTACCAGGTAGGCCCGTGGCCCTTCGGGGCTGGCTGCTTGCTGGATTTCCCCGAATATCAAGGTACCGCCCAGGGACAAGCTGCCACCTGTGCCAACTCGGGCTGCTTTGAGAGTGCCCATGGAGCTCTGCAGCCTGAGATCAGGAACGTGGGCTGGTGGGTTTTGTTTCCCCGGGAAGAAGCCTTTGTCAGTACCAGGTAGGGCCTTGTTCCTCAGGGGCAGGCTGCCTGCTGGATTTCCCCGAATATCAAGGTACTGCCCAGGGACAAGCTGCCACCTGTGCCAACTCGCGCTGCTTTGAGAGTGCCCATGGAGCTCTGCAAACTGAGACCAGGAACGTGGGGTGGTGGGTTTTGTTTCCCCGGGAAGAATCCTTTGTCAGTACCAGGTAGGGCCCTGTTCCTCAGGGGCAGGCTGCTGGCTGGATTTCCACGAATATCAAGATGCCGCCCAGGGACAAGCTGCCAGCTGTACGAATACAAACTGCTTTGAGTGTGCCCATGGAGCTCTGCAAACTGAGACCTAGAACGTGGGGTTGTGGGTTTTGTTTCCCCCGGCAGAAGCCTTTGTCATTACCAGGTAGGGGCTTGTCCCTTCGGGGCTGGCTGCTGGCTCGATTTCCACGAATATCAAGGTACTGCCCCGGGACAAGCTGCCACACGTGCCAACTCGGGCTTCTTTGAGAGTGCCCATGGAGCACTGCAAACTGAGACCAGGAACGTGGGGTTATGTCTTTTATTTTCTCGTGCAGAAGCCTTTGTCAGTACCAGGTAGGGCCTTGTTCCTCAGGGGCCGGCTGCCTGCTGGATTTCCACATTTCTGAAGATGCCGCCCAGGGACAAGCTGCCACCTATGCCAACTCGGGCTGCTTTGAGAGTGCCCATGGAGCTCTGCAAACTGAGACCAGGAACGTGGGGTTGTGGGTTTTGTTTTCCCGGGTAGAAGGATTTGCAGTACCAGGTAGGCCCTCGGCCCTTCTGGTCTGTCTGCCTGCTGGATTTCCCCGAATATCAAGGTAGTGCCCCGGGACAAGCTGCCACCTGTGCCAACTTGGGCTGCTTTGAGAGTGCCCATGGAGCTCTGCAAACTGAGACCAGGAACGTGGGGTGGTGGGTTTTGTTTCCCCGGGAAGAATCCTTTGTCAGTACCAGGTAGGGACTTGTTCCTCAGGGGCAGGCTGCCGGCTGGATTTCCACGAATATCAAGATGCTGCCCAGGGACAAGCTGCCACCTGTGCCAACTCGGGCTGCTTTGAGAGTGCCCATGGAGCTCTGCAAACTGAGACCAGGAACGTGGGGTGGTGGGTTTTGTTTCCCTGGTAAGAAGCCTTTGTCAGCACCAGGTAGGGCCTTGTTTTTCAGGGGCAGGCTGCCTGCTGGATTTCCACGAATATCAAGATGCCGCCCAGGGACAAGCTGCCACCTGTGCGAACACGAACTGCTTTGAGAGTGCCCATGGAGCTCTGCAAAGTGAGACCTAGAACGTGGGGTTGTGGGTTTTGTTTCCCCAGGCAGAAGCCTTTGTCATTACCAGGTAGGCCCGTGGCCCTTCGGGGCTGGCTGCTTGCTGGATTTCCCCGAATATCAAGGTACCGCCCAGGGACAAGCTGCCACCTGTGCCAACTCGGGCTGCTTTGAGAGTGCCCATGGAGCTCTGCAATTTCAGACCAGGAACGTGGGCTGGTGGGTTTTGTTTCCCCGGGAAGAAGCCTTTGTCAGTACCAGGTAGGGCCTTGTTCCTCAGGGGCAGGCTGCCTGCTGGATTTCCGCATATATCAAGGTGCCGCCCAAGGACAAGCTGCCACCTGTGCCAACTCGGGCTGCTTTGAGAGTGCCCATGGAGCTCTGCAAACTGAGACCAGGAACGTGGGTTTGTGAGTTTTGTTTTCCCGGGCCGAAGCCTTTGCAGTACCAGGTAGGCCCTCGGCCCTTCTGGTCTCTCTGCCTGCTGGATTTCCACGAATATCAAGGTACTGCCCAGGGACAAGCTGCCACCTGTGCCAACTTGGGCTGCTTTGAGAGTGCCCATGGAGCTCTGCAAACTGAGACCAGGAACGTGGGGTGGTGGGTTTTGTTTCCCCGGGAAGAATCCTTTGTCAGTACCAGGTAGGGACTTGTTCCTCAGGGGCAGGCTGCCGGCTGGATTTCCACGAATATCAAGATGCTGCCCAGGGACAAGCTGCCACCTGTGCCAACTCGGGCTGCTTTGAGAGTGCCCATGGAGCTCTGCAAACTGAGACCAGGAACGTGGGGTGGTGGGTTTTGTTTCCCTGGGAAGAAGCCTTTGTCAGCACCAGGTAGGGCCTTGTTTTTCAGGGGCAGGCTGCTGGCTGGATTTCCACGAATATCAAGATGCCGCCCAGGGACAAGCTGCCACCTGTGCGAACACGAACTGCTTTGAGAGTGCCCATGGAGCTCTGCAAAGTGAGACCTAGAACGTGGGGTTGTGGGTTTTGTTTCCCCCGGCAGAAGCCTTTGTCATTACCAGGTAGGCCCGTGGCCCTTCGGGGCTGGCTGCTTGCTGGATTTCCCCGAATATCAAGGTACCGCCCAGGGACAAGCTGCCACCTGTGCCAACTCGGGCTGCTTTGAGAGTGCCCATGGAGCTCTGCAGCCTGAGATCAGGAACGTGGGGTGGTGGGTTTTGTTTCCCCCGGCAGAAGCCTTTGTCATTACCAGGTAGGCCCGTGGCCCTTCGGGGCTGGCTGCTTGCTGGATTTCCCCGAATATCAAGGTACCGCCCAGGGACAAGCTGCCTCCTGTGCCAACTCGGGCTGCTTTGAGAGTGCCCATGGAGCTCTGCAAACTGAGACCAGGAACGTGGGCTGGTGGGTTTTGTTTCCCCGGGAAGAAGCCTTTGTCAGTACCAGGTAGGGCCTTGTTCCTCAGGGGCAGGCTGCCTGCTGGATTTCCGCATATATCAAGGTGCCGCCCAAGGACAAGCTGCCACCTGTGCCAACTCGGGCTGCTTTGAGAGTGCCCATGGAGCTCTGCAATCTGAGACCAGGAACGTGGGTTATGGGTTTTGTTTTCCCGGGCCGAAGCCTTTGCAGTACCAGGTAGGCCCTCGGCCCTTCTGGTCTCTCTGCCTGCTGGATTTCCACGAATATCAAGATGCCCCCCAGGGACAAGCTGCCACCTGTGCCAACTCGGGCTGCTTTGAGAGTGCCCATGGAGCTCTGCAAACTGAGACCAGGAACATGGGGTGGTGGGTTTTGTTTCCCCGGGAAGAAGCCTTTGTCAGTACCAGGTAGGGACTTGTTCCTCAGGGGCAGGCTGCCGGCTGGATTTCCACGAATATCAAGATGCTGCCCAGGGACAAGCTGCCACCTGTGCCAACTCGGGCTGCTTTGAGAGTGCCCATGGAGCTCTGCAAACTGAGACCAGGAACGTGGGGTGGTGGGTTTTGTTTCCCTGGGAAGAAGCCTTTGGCAGAAGCAGGCTTTGTCATTACCAGGTAGGGCCTTGAGAGTGCCCATGGAGCTCAGGAGACCTAGGTGGGGTTGTGGGTTTTGTTTCCCCCGCAGAAGCCTTTGCTGGATTTCCTGGCTGATTTCCCCGAATATCAAGGTACCGCCCAGGGACAAGCTGCCACATGTGCCAACTCGGGCTGCTTTGAGAGTGCCCATGGAGCTCTGCAAATCTGAGACCAGGAACGTGGGGTGGTGGGTTTTGTTTCCGCAGGAGAAGCCTTTGTCAGTACCAGGTAGGGCCTTGTTCCTCAGGGGCAGGCTGCCTGCTGGATTTCCATGAATATCAAGATGCCGCCCAGGGACAAGCTGCCACCTGTGCCAACTCGGGCTGCTTTGAGAGTGCCCATGGAACACTGCAAACTGAGACCAGGAACGTGGGGTGGTGGGGTTTTGTTTCCCCGGGAAGAATCCTTTGTCAGTACCAGGTAGGGCCCTGCCTCAGGGGCAGGCTGCTGGCCCACGAATCGATGCGGCCTGCCAGCTGTACCACTGGATTTCTCTGCACGAATATCAAGATGCCGCCCAGGGACAAGCTGCCACCTGTGCCAACTCGGGCTGCTTTGAGAGTGCCCATGGAGCACTGCAAACTGAGACCAGGAACGTGGGGTGGTATGTTTTGTTTCCTCGTGCAGAAGCCTTTGTCAGTACCAGGTAGGGCCTTGTTCCTCAGGGGCCGGCTGCCCACTGGATTTCCACGAATATCTGAAGATGCCGCCCAGGGACAAGCTGCCACCTATGCCAACTCGGGCTGCTTTGAGAGTGCCCATGGAGCTCTGCAGACTGAGACCAGGAACGTGGGGTGGTGGGTTTTGTTTCACCGGGCAGAAGCATTTGCAGTACCAGGTAGGCCCTCGGCCCTTCGGGGCCGGCTGCCTGCTGGATTTCCACGAATATCAAGATGCCGCCCAGGGACAAGCTGCCACCTGTGCCAACTCGGGCTGCTTTGAGAGTGCCCATGGAGCTCTGCAAACTGAGACCAGGAACGTGGGCTGGTGGGTTTTGTTTTCCCGGGTAGAAGCCTTTGCAGTACCAGGTAGGCCCTCGGCCCTTCTGGTCTGTCTGCCTGCTGGATTTCCACGAATATCAAGGTAGTGCCCAGGGACAAGCTGCCACCTGTGCCAACTCGGGCTGCTTTGAGAGTGCCCATGGAGCTCTGCAAACTGAGACCAGGAACGTGGGGTGGTGGGTTTTGTTTTCCCGGGAAGAAGCCTTTGTCAGTACCAGGTAGGGCCTTGTTCCTCAGGGGCAGGCTGCCGGCTGGATTTCCACGAATATCAAGATGCCGCCCAGGGACAAGCTGCCACCTGTGCCAACTCGGGCTGCTTTGAGAGTGCCCATGGAGCTCTGCAAACTGAGACCAGGAACGTGGGGTGGTGGGTTTTGTTTCCCTGGGAAGAAGCCTTTGTCAGCACCAGGTAGGGCCTTGTTTTTCAGGGGCAGGCTGCCTGCTGGATTTCCACGAATATCAAGATGCCGCCCAGGGACAAGCTGCCACCTGTGCCAACTCGGGCTGCTTTGAGAGTGCCCATGGAGCTCTGCAAACTGAGACCAGGAACGTGGGCTGGTGGGTTTGTTTCCCCAGGCAGAAGCCTTTGTCAGTACCAGGTAGGCCCGTTGGCCCTTCGGGGCTGGCTGCCCACTGGATTTCCCCGAATATCAAGATGCCGCCCAGGGACAAGCTGCCACCTGTGCCAACTCGGGCTGCTTTGAGAGTGCCCATGGAGCTCTGCAATTTGAGACCAGGAACGTGGGGGTGGTGGGTTTTGTTTTCCCGGGAATCCTTTGTCTGTAAGCCTTTTCAGTACCAGGTAGGGACTTGTTCCTCAGGGGCAGGCTGCCTGCTGGATTTCCGCATATATCTGGAAGGTGCCGCCCAGGGACAAGCTGCCACCTGTGCCAACTCGGGCTGCTTTGAGAGTGCCCATGGAGCTCTGCAAACTGAGACCAGGAACGTGGGGTGGTGGGTTTTGTTTCCCCGGGAAGAAGCCTTTGTCAGTACCAGGTAGGGCCTTGTTCCTCAGGGCTCAGGCTGCCTGCTGGATTTCCACGATTATCAAGGTGCTGCCCAGGGACAAGCTGCCACCTGTGCCAACTCGGGCTGCTTTGAGAGTGCCCATGGAGCTCTGCAAACTGAGACCAGGAACGTGGGCTGGTGGGGTTTGTTTCACCAGGCAGAAGCCTTTGTCAGTACCAGGTAGGCCGTTGGCCCTTCGGGGCAGGCTGCCCACTGGATTTCCACGAATATCAAGATGCCGCCCAGGGACAAGCTGCCACCTGTGCCAACTCGGGCTGCTTTGAGAGTGCCCATGGAGCTCTGCAAACTGAGACCAGGAACGTGGGGTTGTGGGTTTTGTTTCCCTGGGAAGAAGCCTTTGTCAGTACCAGGTAGGGCCTTGTTCCTCAGGGGCAGGCTGCTGGCTGGATTTCCACGAATCTGAAGATGCCGCCCAGGGACAAGCTGCCACCTGTGCGAACACGAACTGCTTTGAGAGTGCCCATGGAGCTCTGCAAACTGAGACCAGGAACATTTGTGGTAGGCCCGTGTGGGTTTTGCTTTTCCCGGGCAGAAGCATTTGCAGGGCTACCAGGTAGGACCTCGGCCCTTCTGGTCTGTCTGCCAGCTGGATTTCCCCGAATATCAAGGTACTTCCCAGGGACAAGCTGCCACCTGTGCCAACTCGGGCTGCTTTGAGAGTGCCCATGGAGCTCTGCAAACTGAGACCAGGAACGTGGGGTGGTGGGTTTTGTTTCCCCTGGGAAGAATCCTTTGTCAGTACCAGGTAGGGCCTTGTTCCTCAGGGGCAGGCTGCTGGCTGGATTTCCACGAATATCAAGATGCCGCCCAGGGACAAGCTGCCAGCTGTACGAACACAAACTGCTTTGAGAGTGCCCATGGAGCTCTGCAAACTGAGACCTAGAACGTGGGGTTGTGGGTTTTGTTTCCCCCGGCAGAAGCCTTTGTCATTACCAGGTAGGGGCTTGGCCCTTCGGGGCTGGCTGCTGGCTCGATTTCCCCGAATATCAAGGTAGTGCCCCGGGACAAGCTGGTGCCAACTCGGGCTGCCCATGGAGCACTGCAAACTGAGACCAGGAACGTGGGGTTATGTCTTTTATTTTCTCGTGCAGAAGCCTTTGTCAGTAGGTAGGGCCTTGTTCCTCAGGGGCCGGCTGCCTGCTGGATTTCCATGTTACTGAAGATGCCGCCCAGGGACAAGCTGCACCTGTGCCAACTCGGGCTGCTTTGAGAGTGCCCATGGAGCTCTGCAATCTGAGACCAGGAACGTGGGCTGGTAGGTTTTGTTTTCCCGGGCCGAAGCCTTTGCAGTACCAGGTAGGCCCTCGGCCCTTCTGGTCTGTCTGCCTGCTGGATTTCCACGAATATCAAGGTACTGCCCAGGGACAAGCTGCCACCTGTGCCAACTCGGGCTGCTTTGAGAGTGCCCATGGAGCTCTGCAAACTGAGACCAGGAACGTGGGGTTATGGCTTTTATTTTCTCGTGCAGAAGCCTTCGTCTGTACCAGGTAGGGCCTTGTTCCTCAGGGGCAGGCTGCCGGCTGGATTTCCACATTTCTGAAGATGCCGCCCAGGGACAAGCTGCCACCTATGCCAACTCGGGCTGCTTTGAGAGTGCCCATGGAGCTCTGCAAACTGAGACCAGGAACGTGGGGTGGTGGGGTTTGTTTCACCAGGCAGAAGCATTTGCAGTACCAGGTAGGCCCTCGGCCCTTCGGGGCTGGCTGCCTGCTGGATTTCCACGAATCTGAAGATGCCGCCCAGGGACAAGCTGCCACCTGTGCCAACTCGGGCTGCTTTGAGAGTGCCCATGGAGCTCTGCAAACTGAGACCAGGAACGTGGGCTTGTGGGTTTTGTTTTCCCGGGCCGAAGCCTTTGCAGTACCAGGTAGGCCCTCGGCCCTTCTGGTCTGTCTGCCTGCTGGATTTCCCGAATATCAAGGTACTGCCCAGGGACAAGCTGCCACCTGTGCCAACTTGGGCTGCTTTGAGAGTGCCCATGGAGCTCTGCAAACTGAGACCAGGAACGTGGGGTGGTGGGTTTTGTTTCCCCGGGAAGAATCCTTTGTCAGTACCAGGTAGGGACTTGTTCCTCAGGGGCAGGCTGCCGGCTGGATTTCCACGAATATCAAGATGCTGCCCAGGGACAAGCTGCCACCTGTGCCAACTCGGGCTGCTTTGAGAGTGCCCATGGAGCTCTGCAAACTGAGACCAGGAACGTGGGGTGGTGGGTTTTGTTTCCCTGGGAAGAAGCCTTTGTCAGCACCAGGTAGGGCCTTGTTTTTCAGGGGCAGGCTGCTGGCTGGATTTCCACGAATATCAAGATGCCGCCCAGGGACAAGCTGCCACCTGTGCGAACACGAACTGCTTTGAGAGTGCCCATGGAGCTCTGCAAAGTGAGACCTAGAACGTGGGGTTGTGGGTTTTGTTTCCCCCGGCAGAAGCCTTTGTCATTACCAGGTAGGCCCGTGGCCCTTCAGGGCTGGCTGCTTGCTGGATTTCCCCGAATATCAAGGTACCGCCCAGGGACAAGCTGCCACCTGTGCCAACTCGGGCTGCTTTGAGAGTGCCCATGGAGCTCTACAGCCTGAGACCAGGAACGTGGGGTGGTGGGTTTTGTTTCCCCGGGAAGAAGCCTTTGTCAGTACCAGGTAGGGCCTTGTTCCTCAGGGGCAGGCTGCCTGCTGGATTTCCGCATATATCAAGGTGCCGCCCAGGGACAAGCTGCCACCTGTGCCAACTCGGGCTGCTTTGAGAGTGCCCATGGAGCTCTGCAATCTGACACCAGGAACGTGGGGTTGTGGGTTTTATTTTCCCGGGCATAAGCATTTGCAGTACCAGGTAGGCACTCGGCCCTTCGTGGACGTCTGCCTGCTGGATTTCCACGAATATCAAGGTACTTCCCAGGGACAAGCTGCCACCTGTGCCAACTCGGGCTGCTTTGAGAGTGCCCATTGAGCTCTGCAAACTGAGACCAGGAACGTGGGGTGGTGGGTTTTGTTTCCCCGGGAAGAATCCTTTGTCAGTACCAGGTAGGGCCTTGTTCCTCAGGGGCAGGCTGCTGGCTGGATTTCCACCATATCAAGATGCCGCCCAGGGACAAGCTGCCAGCTGTACGAACACAAACTGCTTTGAGAGTGCCCATGGAGCTCTGCAAACTGAGACCTAGAACGTGGGGTTGTGGGTTTTGTTTCCCCCGGCAGAAGCCTTTGTCATTACCAGGTAGGGGCTTGGCCCTTCGGGGCTGGCTGCTGGCTCGATTTCCCCGAATATCAAGGTACTGCCCAGAGACAAGCTGCCACACGTGCCAACTCGGGCTGCTTTGAGAGTGCCCATGGAGCACTGCAAACTGAGACCAGGAACGTGGGGTTATGTCTTTTATTTTTTCGTGCAGAAGCCTTTGTCAGTACCAGGTAGGGCCTTGTTCCTCAGGGGCCGGCTGCCTGCTGGATTTCCATGTTACTGAAGATGCCGCCCAGGGACAAGCTGCCACCTGTGCCAACTCGGGCTGCTTTGAGAGTGCCCATGGAGCTCTGCAAACTGAGACCAGGAATGTGGGGTGGTGGGTTTTGTTTCCCCGGTAAGAAGCCTTTGTCCGTACCAGGTAGGGCCTTGTTCCTCATGGGCAGGCTGCCGGCTGGATTTCCGCATATATCAAGGTGCCGCCCAGGGACAAGCTGCCACCTGTGCCAACTTGGGCTGCTTTGAGAGTGCCCATGGAGCTCTGCAATCTCAGACCAGGAACGTGGGCTGGTGGGGTTTGTTTCACCAGGCAGAAGCATTTTCACTACCAGGTAGGCCCTCGGTCCTTCGGGGCCGGCTGCCTGCTGGATTTCCACGAATATGAAAATGCCGCCCAGGGACAAGCTGCCACCTGTGCCAACTTGGGCTGCTTTGAGAGTGCCCATGGAGCTCTGCAAACTGAGACCAGGAACATGGGGTTGTGGGTTTTGTTTCCCCGGGAAGAAGCCTTTGTCTGTACCAGGTAGGGCCTTGTTCCAAAGGGGCAGGCTGCCAGCTGGATTTCCACGAATCTGAAAATGCCGCCCAGGGACAAGCTGCCACCTGTGCCAACTCGGGCTGCTTTGAGAGTGCCCATGGAGCTCTGCAAACTGAGACCAGGAACATGTGGTTGTGGGTTTTGTTTTCCCGGGCAGAAGCATTTGCAGTACCAGGTAGGACCTCGGCCCTTCTGATCTGTCTGCCTGCTGGATTTCCCCGAATATCAAGGTACTTCCCAGGGACAAGCTGCCACCTGTGCCAACTTGGGCTGCTTTGAGAGTGCCCATGGAGCTCTGCAAACTGAGACCAGGAACGTGGGGTGGTGGGTTTTGTTTCCCCTGGAAGAATCCTTTGTCAGTACCAGGTAGGGCCTTGTTCCTCAGGGGCAGGCTGCTGGCTGGATTTCCACGAATATCAAGATGCCGCCCAGGGACAAGCTGCCAGCTGTACGAACACAAACTGCTTTGAGAGTGCCCATGGAGCTCTGCAAACTGAGACCTAGAACGTGGGGTTGTGGGTTTTGTTTCCCCCGGCAGAAGCCTTTGTCATTACCAGGTAGGGGCTTGGCCCTTCGGGGCTGGCTGCTGGCTCGATTTCCCCGAATATCAAGGTAGTGCCCCGGGACAAGCTGCCACACGTGCCAACTCGGGCTGCTTTGAGAGTGCCCATGGAGCACTGCAAACTGAGACCAGGAACGTGGGGTTATGTCTTTTATTTTTTCGTGCAGAAGCCTTTGTCAGTACCAGGTAGGGCCTTGTTCCTCAGGGGCAGGCTGCCGGCTGGATTTCCGCATATATCAAGGTGCCGCCCAGGGACAAGCTGCCACCTGTGCCAACTCGGGCTGCTTTGAGAGTGCCCATGGAGCTCTGCAATCTCAGACCAGGAACGTGGGCTGGTGGGGTTTGTTTCACCAGGCAGAAGCATTTGCACTACCAGGTAGGCCCTCGGCCCTTCGGGGCAGACTGCCTGCTGGATTTCCACGAATATCAAGATGCTGCCCAGGGACAAGCTGCCACCTGTGCCAACTCGGGCTGCTTTGAGAGTGCCCATGGAGCTCTGCAAACTGAGACCAGGAACATGGGGTTGAGGGTTTTGTTTCCCTGGGAAGAAGCCTTTGTCTGTACCAGGTAGGGCCTTGTTCCAAAGGGGCAGGCTGCCAGCTGGATTTCCACGAATCTGAAAATGCCGCCCAGGGACAAGCTGCCACCTGTGCAAACTCAGGCTGCTTTGAGAGTGCCCATGGAGCTCTGCAAACTGAGACCTAGAACGTGGGGTTGTGGGTTTTGTTTCCCCCGGCAGAAGCATTTGTCATTACCAGGTAGGGCCTTGGCCGCTCAGGGCCGGCCGCCGGCTGGATTTCCGCGAATATCAAGGTACTGCCCAGGGACAAGCTGCCACATGTGCCAACTCGGGCTGCTTTGAGAGTGCCCATGGAGCTCTGAAATCTGAGACCAGGAACGTGGGGTGCTGGGTTTTGTTTTCTCGTGGAGGAGCCTTTGTCAGTACCAGGTATGGCCTTATTCCTCAGGGGCCGGCTGCCTGCTGGATTTCCATGTTTCTTAAGATGCCGCCCAGGGACAAGCTGCCACCTGTGCCAACTCGGGCTGCTTTGAGAGTGCCCATGGAGCTCTGCAATCTGAGACCAGGAACGTGGGCTGGTGGGGTTTGTTTCACCAGGCAGAAGCCTTTGGCAGTACCAGGTATGCCGTTGGCCCTCGGCGGCCAGCTGCCCACTGGATTTCCACGAATATCAAGATGCCGCCCAGGGACAAGCTGCCACCTGTGCCAACTCGGGCTGCTTTGAGAGTGCCCATGGAGCTCTGCAGCCTGAGACCAGGAACGTGGGGTGGTGGGTTTTGTTTCCCCGGGCAGAAGCCTTTGTCTGTACCAGGTAGGGCCTTGTTCCTCAGGGGCAGGCTGCCTGCTGGATTTCCGCATATATCAAGGTGCCGCCCAGGGACAAGCTGCCACCTGTGCCAACTCGGGCTGCTTTGAGAGTGCCCATGGAGCTCTGCAATCTGAGACCAGGAACGCGGGCTGGTAGGTTTTGTTTTCCCGGGCCGAAGCCTTTGCAGTACCAGGTAGGCCCTCGGCCCTTCTGGTCTCTCTGCCTGCTGGATTTCCACGAATATCAAGGTACTGCCCAGGGACAAGCTGCCACCTGTGCCAACTCGGGCTGCTCTGAGAGTGCCCATGGAGCTCTGAAAACTGAGACCAGGAACGTGGGGTTATGGCTTTTATTTTCTCGTGCTGAAGCCATCGTCTGTACCAGGTAGGGCCTTGTTCCTCAGGGGCAGGCTGCCTGCTGGATTTCCGCATATATCAAGGTGCCGCCCAGGGACAAGCTGCCACCTGTGCCAACTCGGGCTGCTTTGAGAGTGCCCATGGAGCCCTGCAATCTGACACCAGGAACGTGGGGTTGTGGGTTTTATTTTCCCGGGAATAAGCATTTGCAGTACCAGGTAGGCCCTCGGCCCTTCGGGGCCTGCTGCCTGCTGGATTTCCACGAATATCAAGATGCCGCCCAGGGACAAGCTGCCACCTGTGCCAACTCGGGCTGCTTTGAGAGTGCCCATGGAGCTCTGCAAACTGAGACCAGGAACGTGGGCTGGTGGGCTTTGTTTCACCAGGCAGAACCCTTTGTCAGTACCAGGTAGGCCGTTGGCCCTTCGCGGCCGGCTGCCCACTGGAATTCCACGAATATCAAGATGCCGCCCAGGGACAAGCTGCCACCTGTGCCAACTCGGGCTGCTTTGAGAGTGCCCATGGAGCTCTGCAATCTGACACCAGGAACGTGGGGTTGTGGGTTTTATTTTCCCGGGCATAAGCATTTTCATTACCAGTTAGGGACTTGTTCCTCAGGGGCAGGCTGCCTGCTGGATTTCCATGGTTCTGAAATTGCCGTCCAGGGACAAGCTGCCACCTGTGCCAACTCGGTCTGCTTTGAGAGTGCCCATGGAGCTCTGCAGCCTGAGACCAGGAACGTGGGGTGGTGGGTTTTGTTTCCCCGGGAAGAAGCCTTTGTCAGTACCAGGTAGGGCCTTGTTCCTCAGGGCCAGGCTGCCGGCTGGATTTCCACGATTATCAATATGCTGCCTAGGGACAAGCTGCCACCTGTGCCAACTCGGGCTGCTTTGAGAGTGCCCATGGAGCTCTGCAAACTGAGACCAGGAACGTGGGCTGGTGGGGTTTGTTTCACCAGGCAGAAGCCTTTGTCAGTACCAGGTAGGCCGTTGGCCCTTCGCGGCCGGCTGCCCACTGGAATTCCACGAATATCAAGATGCCGCCCAGGGACAAGCTGCCACCTGTGCCAACTCGGGCTGCTTTGAGAGTGCCCATGGAGCTCTGCAATCTGACACCAGGAACGTGGGGTTGTGGGTTTTATTTTCCCGGGCATAAGAATTTTCAGTACCAGTTAGGGACTTGTTCCTCAGGGGCAGGCTGCCGTCTGGATTTCCATGTTTCTGAAGATGCCGCCCAGGCACAAGCTGCCACCTGTGCGAACACGAACTGCTTTGAGAGTGCCCATGGAGCTCTGCTAACTGAGACCAGGAACTTTAGCTGGTGGGGTTTGTTTCACCAGGCAGAAGCCTTTGTCAGTACCAGGTCGGACGTTGGCCCTCGGCAGCTGGCTGCCCACTGGATTTCCACGAATATCAAGATGCCGCCCAGGGACAAGCTGCCACCTGTGCCAACTCGGGCTGCTTTGAGAGTGCCCATGGAGCTCTGCAAACTGAGACCAGGAACGTGGGCTGGTGGGCTTTGTTTCACCAGGCAGAAGCCTTTGTCTGTACCAGGTAGGCCCTTGGCCCTTCGCGGCCGGCTGCCCGCTGGAATTCCACGAATATCAAGATGCCGCCCAGGGACAAGCTGCCACCTGTGCCAACTCGGGCTGCTTTGAGAGTGCCCATGGAGCTCTGCAATCTGACACCAGGAACGTGGGGTTGTGGGTTTTATTTTCCCGGGCATAAGCATTTGCAGTACCAGGTAGGCACTCGGCCCTTCGTGGACGTCTGCCTGCTGGATTTCCACGAATATCAAGGTACTGCCCAGGGACAAGCTGCCACCTGTGGCAACTCGGGCTGCTTTGAGAGTGCCCATGGAGCTCTGCAGCCTGAGACCAGGAACGTGGGGAGGTGGGTTTTGTTTCCCCGGGAAGAAGCCTTTGTCAGTACCAGGTAGGGCCTTGTTCCTCAGGGGCAGGCTGCCTGCTGGATTTCCGCATATATCAAGATGCCGCCCAGGGACAAGCTGCCACCTGTGCCAACTCGGGCTGCTTTGAGAGTGCCCATGGAGCTCTGCAAACTGAGACCAGGAACGTGGGTTTGTGGGTTTTGTTTTCCCGGGCCGAAGCCTTTGCAGTACCAGGTAGGCCCTCGGCCCTTCTGGTCTGTCTGCCTGCTGGATTTCCACGAATACCAAGGTACTGCCCAGGGACAAGCTGCCACCTGTGCCAACTCGGGCTGCTTTGAGAGTGCCCATGGAGCTCTGCAATCTGAGACCAGGAACGCGGGCTGGTAGGTTTTGTTTTCCCGGGCCGAAGCCTTTGCAGTACCAGGTAGGCCCTCGGCCCTTCTGGTCTCTCTGCCTGCTGGATTTCCACGAATATCAAGGTACTGCCCAGGGACAAGCTGCCACCTGTGCCAACTCGGGCTGCTCTGAGAGTGCCCATGGAGCTCTGAAAACTGAGAGCAGGAACGTGGGGTTATGGCTTTTATTTTCTCGTGCAGAAGCCTTCGTCTGTACCAGGTAGGCCATTGGCCCTTCGCGGCCGGCTGCCCACTGGAATTCCACGATTCTGAAGATGCCGCCCAGGGACAAGCTGCCACCTGTGCCAACTCGGGCTGCTTTGAGAGTGCCCATGGAGCTCTGCAATCTGACACCAGGAACGTGGGGTTGTGGGTTTTATTTTCCCGGGCATAAGCATTTTCATTACCAGTTAGGGCCTTGTTCCTCAGGGGCAGGCTGCCTGCTGTATTTCCATGTTTCTGAAGATGCCGCCCAGGGACAAGCTGCCACCTGTGCCAACTCGGGCTGCTTTGAGAGTGCCCATGGAGCTCTGCAAACTGAGACCAGGAACGTGGGCTGGTGGGGTTTGTTTCACCAGGCAGAAGCCTTTGTCTGTACCAGGTAGGCCCTTGGCCCTTCGCGGCCGGCTGCCTGCTGGAATTCCACGAATCTGAAGATGCCGCCCAGGGACAAGCTGCCACCTGTGCCAACTCGGGCTGCTTTGAGAGTGCCCATGGAGCTCTGCAATCTGACACCAGGAACGTGGGGTTGTGGGTTTTATTTTCCCGGGCATAAGCATTTGCAGTACCAGCTAGGCCCTCGGCCCTTCGGGGCCGGCTGCCTGCTGGATTTCCACGAATATCAAGGTACTTCCCAGGGACAAGCTGCCACCTGTGGCAACTCGGGCTGGTTTGAGAGTGCCCATGGAGCTCTGCAAACTGAGACCAGGAACGTGGGCTGGTGGGTTTTGTTTCCCCGGGAAGAAGCCTTTGTCAGTACCAGGTAGGGCCTTGTTCCTCAGGGGCAGGCTGGATTTCCACGAATATCAAGATGCCGCCCAGGGACAAGCTGCCACTTGTGCAAATCGGGCTGCTTTGAGAGTGCCCATGGAGCTCTGCAATCTGAGACCAGGAAGGTGGGTTGGCGAAATTCGGTTGCCTGGGCAGAAGCCTTTGTCTGTACCAGGAGGGCCCTCGGACCTATGGAGCAAGCTGCCTGCTGGATTTCAATGAATAACAAGATGCTGCCCAGGGACAAGCTGCCACCTGTGCCAACTCCGGGCTGCTTTGAGAGTGCCCATGGAGCTCTGCAAACTGAGACCAGGAACGTGCGGTATTCGGTGTTTTTTTTCCAGACAGAAAGGTTTGTCAGTCCCAGGTAGGCCCTTGGCCCTTAGGGGTAGGCTGCTTGCTGGATTTCCACGAATATCAAGATGCCGCCCAGGGACAAGCTGCCACCTGTGCCAACTCGGGCTGCTTTGAGTGTGCCCTCGGAGCTCTGCAAACTGAGGCCACGAATGTGGGTTGGCAAAATTTGTTTCCCTGGGCAGAAGCCTTTGTCATTAACAGGTAGGCCCTCAACATTCTGGGCCGGCGGCCGGCTGGATTTCCATGAATATCAAGATGCCGCCCAGTGACAAGCAGCCACCCGTGCCAACTCGGGCTGCATTGAGAGTGCCCATGGAGCTCTGTAAACTGAGACCAGGAATGTGGGTTGGCAAAATTTGGTTCCCTGGGCAGAAGCCTTTGTCAGTACCAGGTAGGCCCTCAGCCCTTCGGGGCCGGCTGCGTGCTGGATTTCCACGAATATCAAGATGCCGCCCAGGGACAAGCTGCCACCTGTGCCAACTCAGGCTGCTTTGCGAGTGCCCATGGAGCTCTGCAAACTGAGACCAGGAACGTGGGGTTGTGGGTTTTGTTTTTCCGGGCAGAAGACTTTGTCAGGACCAGGTAGGGCTTTGTTCCGCAGGGGCAGGCAGCCTGCTGGATTTCCACGGATATCAAGATGCCGCCTAGGGACAAACTGCCACCTGTGCCAACTCGGGCTGCTTTGAGAGTACCCATGGAGCTCTGCAAACTGAGACCAGGAACGTGGGGTGGTGGGTTTTGTTTCCCCTGGAAGAAGCCTTTGTCAGCACCAGATAGGGCCTTGTTCCTCAGGGGCAGGCTGCTGGCTGGATTTCCACGGATATCAAGATGCCGCCCAGGGATAAACTGCCACCTGTGCCAACTCGTGCTACTTTAAGGGTGCCCATGGAACTCTGCAAACTGAGACCAGAAACGTGGGCTGGAGGGTTTTGTTTTCCCAGGTATAAGCCTTTGTCATTACCAGGTAGGGCCTTGTTCTTCAGGGGCAGGCTGCCGGCTGGATTTCCACGAATATCAAGATGCTGCCCAGGCACAAGCTGCCACCTGTGCCAACTCGGGCTGCTTTGAGAGTGCCCATGGAGCTCTGCAAACTGAGACAAGGAAAGTGGGGTTGTGGGTCTTATTTCCACGGGCGGAAGCCTTTGTCAATACCAGGTAGGTCCTCGGCCTTTTCTGGCCCGCTGCCTGCTGGATATCCCCGAATATCAATATGCTGCCCCTGGGACAAGCTGCCATCTGTGCCAACTCGGGCTGCTTTGAGAGTGCCCACGGAGCTCAGCAAACTAAGACGTAGAACGTGGGGTTGTGGGTTTTGTTACTCCGGGCAGAAGCCTTTCTCAGAACCAAATATGACCTCGGCCCGTCGGGGCTGTATGCCGGCTGGATTTCCACGAATATCAAGATGCCGCCCAGGGACAAGCTGCCACCTGTGCCAACTCGGGCTGCTTTGAGAGTGCCCATGGAGCTCTGGAATCTGAGAGCATGAACGTGGGCTGGTGGGGTTTGTTTCACCAGGCAGAACCGTTTGTCTGTACCAGGTAGGCCGTTGGCCCTCGGCGGCCAGCTGCCTGCTGGATTTCCACGAATATCAAGATGCCGCCCAGGGACAAGCTGCCACCTGTGCCAACTGGGGCTGCTTTTGGAGTGCCCATGGAGCTCTGCATACTGAGACCAGGAACGTGAGGTGGTGGGTTTTGTTTCCCCGGGAAGAAGCCTTTGTCAGTACCAGGTAGGGCCTTGTTCCTCAGGGGCAGGGTGACGGCTGGATTTCCACGAATATCAAGATGCCGCCCAGGGACAAGCTGCCACCTGTGCGAACACGAACTTCTTTGAGAGTGCCCATGGAGCTCTGGAAACTGTGACCAGGAACGTGGGCTGGTGGGTTCTGTTTTCCCTGGCAGAAGCCTTTCTGTGTACCATGTAGGCCCTCGGCCCTTCGGGGCCGGCTGCCTGCTGGATTTCCACGAATATCAAGATGCCGCCCAGGGAGAAGCTGCCTCCTGTGCCAAATCGGTCTGATTTGAGAGTGCCCATGGATCTCTGCAAACTCAGACCAGGAACGTGGGCTGGTGGGTTTGTCTCCTTAGGGAAAAGCATTTGCAGAACCAGGTAGGCCCTCGGCGCTTCTGGTCCTGCTGCCTGCTGGATTTCCACGAATATCGAGATGGTGCCCAGGGAGAAGGTGCTACCTGTGCCAACTCGGGCTGCTTGGCGAGTGCCCATGGAGCTCTGCAAACTGAGACCAGGAACGTGGGCTGATGGGTTCTGTTTCCCCAGGCAGAAGCCTTTCTCTGTACCATGTCGGCCCTCGGCCCTTCGGGGCAGGCTGCCTGCTGGATTTCCACGAATATCAAGATGCCGCCCAGGGACAAGCTGCCACCTGTGCCAACTCGGGCTGCTTTGAGAGTGCCCATGGATCTCAGCAGACTGAGTTCAGGAACGTGGGGTGGTGGCTTTTGTTTCCATAGGACAAAGCCTTTGTCTGTAGCAGGTAGGCCCTCGGCCTTTTTTGGCCGACTGCATGCTGGATTTCTACGAATATCAAGGTGCCGCCCAGGGACAAGCTGCCACCCGTGCCAACTCCGGGTGCTTTGAGAGTTACCACGGAGCTCTGGAAACTGAGACCAGGAATGTGGGCTGGTGGGTTTTGTTTCCCTGGGCAAAAGCCTTTGTCAGTACCAGGTAGGGCCGTGTTCCTCACGGGCCGGCTGCTTGTTGGATTTCCACGAATATCAAGGTGCCGCCCAGGGACAGGCTGCCACCCGTGCCAACTCGGGCTGCTTTGAGAGTGCCCATGGAGCTCTGCCATCTGAGATCAGGAACGTGGGCTGGTGGGTTTTGTCTCCTCGGGCAGAAGCATTTGCCGTTCCAGGTAGGCCCCTGTTCCTTATGGTTAGGCTGCTTGCTGGATTTCCACGAATATCAAGATGCCGCCCAGGGACAAGCTGCCACCTGTGCCAACTCGGGCTGCTTTGAGAGTTCCCATCGATCTCTGCAGGCTGAGACCAGAATTGTGGGGTGGTGGGTTTTGTCTCCACGGGGAGAAGCATTTGCAATACCAGTTTGGCCCTAGGCCCATCGCGGCCGGTTGTCCGCTGGATATCCACGAATATCAAGGTGCCCCCCAGGAACAAGCTGCCACCCGTGCCAACTCGGGCTGCTTTGAGAGTGCCCATGGATCTCTGCAGACTGAAACCAGGAACGTGTGGTGGTGGGGTTTGTTTCCCCGGGAAGAAGCCTTTGTCAGTACCAGGTAGGGCCTTGTTCCTCAGGGGCAGGCTGCCTGCTGGATTTCCACGAATATCAAAATGCTGCCCAGGGACAAGATGCCACCCGTGCCAGTTAGGGCTGCTTTGAGTGTGCCCATGGATCTCTGCAAACCGAGACCAGGAACGTGGGCTGGTGGGTTTTGTTTCCCAAGGCAGAATCATTTGCAGTACCAGGTAGGCCAGCGGCCAATCGCGGCCGGTTGTCCGCTGGATTTCCACGAATATCAAGGTGCCGCCCAGGGACAAGCTGCCAGCTGTGCCAAATCGGGCTGCTTTGAGAGTGCCCACGGAGCTCTGTAAACTGTGACCAGGAACGTGGGCTGGTGGGTTGTGTTTCCCCGGGCAGAAGCCTTTGTCAGTACTAGGTAGGCCCCTGTTCCTTATGGTTAGGCTGCTTGCTGGATTTCCACAAATATGAAGATGCCGCCCGGGGACAAGCTGCCACCTGTGCCACCTCGGGCTGCTTTTAGAGTGCCCATCGATCTCTGCAGATGGCGACCAGAAATGTGGGGTGGTGGGTTTTGTTTCCCCGGGCAGAAGCATTTGCAGTACCAGGTAGGCCCTCCACCCATCGCGGCTGGTTGTTAGCTGGATTTCCACGAATATCAAGGTGCCGCCCAGGGACAAGCTGCCACCTGTGCCAACTCGGGCTGCTTTGAGGGTGCCCATGGAGCTCTGCAAAATGAGACCAGGAACGTGGGGTTGTGGGTTTTGTTTTCCCAGGCTGAAGCCTTTGTCAGTACCAAGTATGGCCTTGTTCCTCTGGGGCCGGCTGCCTGCTGGATTTCCACGAATATCAAGATGCCGCCCAGGGACATGCTGCCACCTGTGCCAACTCGGGCTGCTTTGAGAGTGCCCATGGATCTCTGTAAAATGAGATCAGGAATGTGGGGTGGTGGGTTTTGTTTCCCCGGGCAGAATCATTTGCAGTACCAGGTAGGCCCTCGGGCAATCTCGGCCCGTTGTCCGGTGTATTTTCACGAATATCAAGATGCCGCCCAGGGACAAGCTGCCACCTGTGCCAACTTGGGCTGCTTTGAGAGTGCCCATGGAGCTCTGCAAACTGAGACCAGGAACGTGGGCTGGTGGGTTCTGTTTCCCCAGGCAGAAGCCTTTGTCAGTACCAGGTAGGGCCTTGTTCCTCAGGGGTAGGCTGCCGGCTGGATTTCCACGGATATCAAGGTGCCGCCCAGGGACAAGCTGCCACCTGTGCCATCTCGGGCTGCTTTGAGTGTGCCCATGGATCTCTGGAAACTGTGAACAGGAACGTGGGCTGGTGGGTTTTCTTTTCCCGGGCAGAAGCCTTTGTCATTACCAGGTAGGGCCTTGTTCCTCATTGGCAGGCTGCCGGCTGGATTTCCACGAATCTGAAGATGCCGCCCAGGGACAAGCTGCCACCTGTGCCAACTCGGGCTGCTTTGAGAGCGCCCATGGAGCTCTGCAAACTGAGAGCACGAACGTGGGCTGATGGGTTTTGTTTCCCGGGGCAGAAAACTTTCCCTGTACCATGTCGGGCCTCGGCCCTTCGGGGCCGGCTGCCTGCTGGATCTCCATGAATATCAAGGTGCCGCCCAGGGATAATCTGCCACCCGTACCAACTCGGGCTTCTTTGAGAGTGCCCATGGAGCTCTGCAAACTGAGACCAGGAACGAGGGCTGGTGGGTTTTGTTTCCCCGGGCAGAAGCCTTTGTCCTTACTAGGTAGTCCCCTGTTCCTTATCGTTAGACTGCTTGCTGGATTTCCACGAATATCAAGATGCCGCCCGGGGACAAGCTGCCACCTGTGCCAACTCGGGCTGCTTTGAGAGTGCCCATCAATCTCTGCAGATTGAGGCCAGAAATGTGGGGTGGTGGGTTTAGTTCCCCGGGCGAGAAGTATTTGCAGTACCAGTAATGCCGTCCACCCATCGTGGCTGGTTGTCCGCTGGATTTCCACGAATATCAAGGTGCTGCCCAGGGACAAGCTGCCACCTGTGCCAACTCGGGCTGCTTTGAGAGTGCCCACAGAGATCCGCAAACTGAGACCAGGAACGTGGGGTTGTGGGTTATGTTTTCCCCGGGCAGAAGCTTTTGTCAGCACCAAGTAGGGCCTTGTTCCTCAGGGGCAGACTGCCGGCTGGATTTCCACGAATATCAAGACGCCATTATCTGTACCATTTCGGTCCTCGGCCCTTCGGGCCCGGCAGACTTCTGGATTTCCACGAATCTGAAGATGCCGCCCAGGGACAAGCTGCCACCTGTGCCAACTCGGGCTACTTTGAGAGTGCCCATGGAGCTCTGCAAACTGAGACCAGGAATGTGGGCTGGTGGGTTTTGTTTCCCCGGGCAGAAGCCTTTGTCATTACTAGGTAGGCCCCTGTTCCTTATGGTTAGGCTGCTTGCTGGATTTCCACGAATATCAAGATGACGCCCAGGGACAAGCTGCCACCTGTGCCAACTCGGACTGCTTTGAGAGTTCCCACAGAGCTCTGTAAACTGAGACCAGGAACGTGGGCTGGTGGGTTTTGTTTCCCCGGGCAGAATCATTTGCAATACCAGGTAGGCCCTCGGCCAATCGCGGCCGGTTGTCCGCTGGATTTCCACAAATATCAAGGTGCCGCCCAGGAACAAGCTGCCACCTGTGCCAACTTGGGCTGCTTTGAGAGTGCCTATGGAGCTCTGCAATCTGAGACCAGGAACGTGGGCTGGTGGTGTATGTTTCACCAGGCAGAACCCTTTGTCATTACCAGGTAGGGCCTTGTTCCTCAGGGGCAGGCTGCCGGCTGGATTTCCACGAATATCAAGATGCCGCCCAGGGACAAGCTGCCACCTGTGCCAACTCGGGCTACCATGAGAGTGCCCATGGAGCTCTGGAAACTGAGACCAGGAACGTGGGCTCGTGGGTTTTCTTTCCCAGGGCAGAAACTTTTCCTTGTACCATGTCGGCCCTCGACCCTTCGGGGCCGGCTGACTGCTGGATTTCCACGAATATCAAGGTGCCGCCCAGGGACAAGCTGCCACCTGTGCCAACTCGCGCTGCTTTGAGAGTGCCCATGGAGCTCTGCAAACTGAGACCAGGAACGTGGGGTAGTGGGTTTTGTTTTCCCGGGCAGAAGCCTTTGTCAGTACCAGCTAGGGCCTTGTTCCCCAAAGGTAGGCTGCCTGCTGGATTTCCACGAATATCAAGATGCCGCCCAGGGACTAGCTGCCACCCGTGCCAAGTCGGGCTGCTTTGAGAGTGCCCACAGAGTTCTGTAAACTGAGACCTGGAACGTGGGCTGGTGGGTTTTGTGTTCCCAGGCATAAGCCTTTGTCTGTACCAGGTAGGGCCTTGTTCCTTAGCGCATTCTGCCTGCTGGATTTCCACGAATATCAAGATGCCGCCCAGGGAGATGCTGCCACCTGTGCCAACTCGGGCTGATTTGAGAGTGCCCATGGATCTCTGCAAACTCAGACCAGGAACGTGGGCTGGTGGGTTTATCTCCTTAGGGAAAAGTATTTGCAGAACCAGGTAGGCCCTCGGCGCTTCGGGTCCTGCTGCCTGCTGGATTTCCACGAATATCGAGATGGTGCCCAGGGACAAGCTGGTACCTGTGCCAACTCGGGCTGCTTGGCGAGTGCCCATGGAGCTCTGCAAACTGAGACCAGGAACGTGGGCTGATGGGTTTTGTTTCCCCAGGCAGAAGCCTTTCTCTGTACCATGTCGGCCCTCGGCACTTCGGGGCCGTCTGCCTGCTGGATTTCCACGAATATCAAGGTGCCGCCGTGGGAAAAGCTGCGACCTGTGCCAACTCGGGCTGCTTTGAGAGTGCCCATGGAGCTCTGCAGACTGAGTTCAGGAACGTGGGGTGGTGGCTTTTGTTTCCCTAGGACAAAGCCTTTGTCTGTAGCAGGTAGGCCCTCGGCCTTTTTTGGCCGACTGCATTCTGGATTTCTACGAATATCAAGGTGCCGCCCAGGGACAAGCTGCCACCCGTGCCAACTCGGGCTGCTTTGAGAGTTCCCACGGAGCTCTGGAAACTGAGACCAGGAATGTGGGCTGGTGGGTTTTGTTTCCCTGGGCAAAAGCCTTTGTCAGTACCAGGTAGGGCCTTGTTCCTCACGGGCCGGCTGCTTGTTGGATTTCCACGAATATCAAGGTGCCGCCCAGGGACAGGCTGCCACCCGTGCCAACTCGGGCTGCTTTGAGAGTGCCCATGGAGCTCTGCCATCTGAGATCAGGAACGTGGGCTGGTGGGTTTTGTCTCCTCGGGCAGAAGCATTTGCAGTACCAGGTAGGCCCCTGTTCCTTATGGTTAGGCTGCATGCTGGATTTTCACGAATATCAAGATGCGGCCCAGGGAGAAGCTGCCACCTGTGCCCACTCGGGCTGCTTTGAGAGTTCCCATCGATCTCTGCAGATTGAGACCAGAATTGTGGGGTGGTGGGTTTTGTCTCCCCGGGCAGAAGCATTTGCAATACCAGTTTGGCCCTAGGCCCATCGCGGCCGGTTGTCCGCTGGATATCCACGAATATCAAGGTGCCCCCCAGGAACAAGCTGCCACCCGTGCCAACTCGGGCTGCTTTGAGAGTGCCCATGGATCTCTGCAGACTGAAACCAGGAACGTGTGGTGGTGGGGTTTGTTTCCCCGGGAAGAAGCCTTTGTCAGTACCAGGTAGGGCCTTGTTCCTCAGGGGCAGGCTGCCTGCTGGATTTCCACGAATATCAAGATGCTGCCCAGGGACAAGATGCCACCCGTGCCAGTTAGGGCTGCTTTGAGAGTGCCCATGGATCTCTGCAAACTGAGACCAGGAAAGTGGGGTGGTGGGTTTTGTTTCCCCGGGCAGAAGCCTTTGCAGTACCAGGTAGGCCCTCCACCCATCGCGGCTGGTTGTCCGTAGGATTTCCACGAATATCAAGGTGCCGCCCAGGGACAAGCTGCCACCTGTGCCAACTCGGGCTGCTTTGAGGGTGCCCATGGAGCTCTGCAAAATGAGACCAGGAACGTGGGGTTGTGGGTTTTGTTTTCCCAGGCTGAAGCCTTTGTCAGTACCAAGTATGGCCTTGTTCCTCTGGGGCCGGCTGCCTCCTGGATTTCCACGAATATCAAGATGCCGCCCAGGGACAAGCTGCCACCTGTGCCAACTCGGGCTGCTTTGAGAGTGCCCATGGATCTCTGCAAACTGAGACCAGGAACGTGGGCTGGTGGGTTTTCTTTCCCAGGGCAGAAACATTTCCTTGTACCATGTCGGCCCTCGGCCCTTCGGGGCCGGCTGACTGCTGGATCTCCATGAATATCAAGGTGCCACCCAGGGACAAGCTGCCACCCTTGCCAACTCGGGCTGCTTTGAGAGTGCCCATCGATCTCTGCAGCCGGACAGCAGGAATGTGGCGTGGTGTGTTTTCTTTCCCCAGCAGAAGCATTTGCAATACCAGGTATGCCCTCGGCGCATCGCGGCCTGTTGTCCGCAGGATTTCCACGAATATCAAGGTGCCACCCAGGGACAAGCTGCCACCTGTGCCAACTCGGGCTGCTTTGAGAGTGCCCATGGAGCTCTGCAAACTGAGACCAGGAACGAGGGGTTGTGGGTTTTGTTTCCCCGGGCAGAAGCCTTTCTCTGTAGCACATCGGCCCTCGGCCTTTTGTGGCCATCGGTCTTCTTGATTTCCACTAATATCAAGGTGCCGCCCAGGGACAAGCTGCCACCTGTGCCAACTCGGGCTGCTTTGAGAGTGCCCATGGATCTCTGGAAACTGAGACCAGGAACGTGGGCTGGTGGGTTTTCTTTCCCAGGGCAGAAACATTTCCTTGTACCATGTCGGCCCTCGGCCCTTCGGGGCCGGCTGCCTGCTGGATCTCCATGAATATCAAGGTGCCGCCCAGGGACAAGCTGCCACCTGTGCCAACTCGGGCTACTTTGAGAGTGCCCATGGAGCTCTGCAAACTGAGACCAGGAATGTGGGCTGGTGGGTTTTGTTTCCCCGGGCAGAAGCCTTTGTCATTACTAGGTAGGCCCCTGTTCCTTATGGTTAGGCTGCTTGCTGGATTTCCACGACGATCAAGATGACGCCCAGGGACAAGCTGCCACCTGTGCCAACTCGGACTGCTTTGAGAGTTCCCACAGAGCTCTGTAAACTGAGACCAGGAACGTGGGCTGGTGGGTTTTGTTTCCCCGGGCAGAATCATTTGCAATACCAGGTAGGCCCTCGGCCAATCGCGGCCGGTTGTCCGCTGGATTTCCACAAATATCAAGGTGCCGCCCAGGAACAAGCTGCCACCTGTGCCAACTCGGGCTGCTTTGAGAGTGCCCACAGAGCTCTGCAATCTGAGACCAGGAACGTGGGCTGGTGGTGTATGTTTCACCAGGCAGAACCCTTTGTCATTACCAGGTAGGGCCTTGTTCCTCAGGGGCAGGCTGCCGGCTGGATTTCCACGAATATCAAGATGCCGCCCAGGGACAAGCTGCCACCTGTGCCAACTCGGGCTACCATGAGAGTGCCCATGGAGCTCTGGAAACTGAGACCAGGAACGTGGGCTCGTGGGTTTTCTTTCCCAGGGCAGAAACTTTTCCTTGTACCATGTCGGCCCTCGACCCTTCGGGGCCGGCTGACTGCTGGATTTCCACGAATATCAAGGTGCCGCCCAGGGACAAGCTGCCACCTGTGCCAACTCGCGCTGCTTTGAGAGTGCCCATGGAGCTCTGCAAACTGAGACCAGGAACGTGGGGTAGTGGGTTTTGTTTTCCCGGGCAGAAGCCTTTGTCAGTACCAGCTAGGGCCTTGTTCCCCAGGGGTAGGCTGCCTGCTGGATTTCCACGAATATCAAGATGCCGCCCAGGGACTAGCTGCCACCCGTGCCAAGTCGGGCTGCTTTGAGAGTGCCCACAGAGTTCTGTAAACTGAGACCTGGAACGTGGGCTGGTGGGTTTTGTGTTCCCAGGCATAAGCCTTTGTCTGTACCAGGTAGGGCCTTGTTCCTTAGCGCATTCTGCCAGCTGGATTTCCACGAATATGAAGATGCCGCCCAGGGAGATGCTGCCACCTGTGCCAACTCGGGCTGATTTGAGAGTGCCCATGGATCTCTGCAAACTCAGACCAGGAACGTGGGCTGGTGGGTTTATCTCCTTAGGGAAAAGTATTTGCAGAACCAGGTAGGCCCTCGGCGCTTCGGGTCCTGCTGCCTGCTGGATTTCCACGAATATCGAGATGGTGCCCAGGGACAAGCTGGTACCTGTGCCAACTCGGGCTGCTTGGCGAGTGCCCATGGAGCTCTGCAAACTGAGACCAGGAACGTGGGCTGATGGGTTTTGTTTCCCCAGGCAGAAGCCTTTCTCTGTACCATGTCGGCCCTCGGCACTTCGGGGCCGTCTGCCTGCTGGATTTCCACGAATATCAAGGTGCCGCCGTGGGAAAAGCTGCGACCTGTGCCAACTCGGGCTGCTTTGAGAGTGCCCATGGAGCTCTGCAGACTGAGTTCAGGAACGTGGGGTGGTGGCTTTTGTTTCCCTAGGACAAAGCCTTTGTCTGTAGCAGGTAGGCCCTCGGCCTTTTTTGGCCGACTGCATTCTGGATTTCTACGAATATCAAGGTGCCGCCCAGGGACAAGCTGCCACCCGTGCCAACTCCGGCTGCTTTGAGAGTTCCCACGGAGCTCTGGAAACTGAGACCAGGAATGTGGGCTGGTGGGTTTTGTTTCCCTGGGCAAAAGCCTTTGTCAGTACCAGGTAGGGCCTTGTTCCTCACGGGCCGGCTGCTTGTTGGATTTCCACGAATATCAAGGTGCCGCCCAGGGACAGGCTGCCACCCGTGCCAACTCGGGCTGCTTTGAGAGTGCCCATGGAGCTCTGCCATCTGAGATCAGGAACGTGGGCTGGTGGGTTTTGTCTCCTCGGGCAGAAGCATTTGCAGTACCAGGTAGGCCCCTGTTCCTTATGGTTAGGCTGCATGCTGGATTTTCACGAATATCAAGATGCGGCCCAGGGAGAAGCTGCCACCTGTGCCCACTCGGGCTGCTTTGAGAGTTCCCATCGATCTCTGCAGATTGAGACCAGAATTGTGGGGTGGTGGGTTTTGTCTCCCCGGGCAGAAGCATTTGCAATACCAGTTTGGCCCTAGGCCCATCGCGGCCGGTTGTCCGCTGGATATCCACGAATATCAAGGTGCCCCCCAGGAACAAGCTGCCACCCGTGCCAACTCGGGCTGCTTTGAGAGTGCCCATGGATCTCTGCAGACTGAAACCAGGAACGTGTGGTGGTGGGGTTTGTTTCCCCGGGAAGAAGCCTTTGTCAGTACCAGGTAGGGCCTTGTTCCTCAGGGGCAGGCTGCCTGCTGGATTTCCACGAATATCAAGATGCTGCCCAGGGACAAGATGCCACCCGTGCCAGTTAGGGCTGCTTTGAGTGTGCCCATGGATCTCTGCAAACCGAGACCAGGAACGTGGGCTGGTGGGTTTTGTTTCCCCGGGCAGAAGCCTTTGTCAGTACTAGGTAGTCCCCTGTTCCTTATGGTTAGACTACTTGCTGGATTTCCACGAATGTCAAGATGCCGCTCGGGGACAAGCTGCCACCTGTGCCAACTCGGGCTGCTTTGAGAGTGCCCATCAATCTGTGCAGATTGTGACGAGAAATGTGGGGTGGTGGGTTTAGTTCCCCGGGCCAGAAGCATTTGCAGGACCAATAAGGCCCTCGGGCCATCGCGGCTGGTTGTCCGCTGGATTTCCATGAATATCAAGGTGCTGCCCAGGGACAAGCTGCCACCTGTGGCAACTCGGGCTGCTTTGAGAGTGCCCATGGAGCTCTGCAAACTGAGACCAGGAACGGGGGGTTGTGGGTTATGTTTTCCCCGGGCAGAAGCTTTTGTCTGTACTAAGTAGGGCCTTGTTCCTCTGGGGCCGGCTGCCTGCTGGATTTCCAGGAATATCAAGATGCCGCCCAGGGACAAGCTGCCTCCTGTGCCAACTCGGGCTGCTTTGAGAGTGCCCATGGATCTCTGCAAACTGAGACCAGGAAAGTGGGGTGGTGGGTTTTGTTTCCCCGGGCAGAAGCCTTTGCAGTACCAGGTAGGCCCTCCACCCATCGCGGCTGGTTGTCCGCTGGATTTCCACGAATATCAAGGTGCCGCCCAGGGACAAGCTGCCACCTGAGTCAATTCGGGCTGCTTTGAGGGTGCCCATGGAGCTCTGCAAAATGAGACCAGGAACGTGGGGTTGTGGGTTTTGTTTTCCCAGGCTGAAGCCTTTGTCAGTACCAAGTATGGCCTTGTTCCTCTGGGGCCGGCTGCCTCCTGCATTTCCACGAATATCAAGATGCCGCCCAGGGACAAGCTGCCACCTGTGCCAACTCGGGCTGCTTTGAGAGTGCCCATGGAGCTCTGCAAACTGAGACCAGGAACGTGGGCTGGTGGGTTTTCTTTCCCAGGGCAGAAACATTTCCTTGTACCATGTCGGCCCTCGGCCCTTCGGGGCCGGCTGACTGCTGGATCTCCATGAATATCAAGGTGCCACCCAGGGACAAGCTGCCACCCTTGCCAACTCGGGCTGCTTTGAGAGTGCCCATCGATCTCTGCACCCGGACAGCAGGAATGTGGCGTGGTGTGTTTTCTTTCCCCAGCAGAAGCATTTGCAATACCAGGTATGCCCTCGGCGCATCGCGGCCTGTTGTCCGCAGGATTTCCACGAATATCAAGGTGCCACCCAGGGACAAGCTGCCACCTGTGCCAACTCGGGCTGCTTTGAGAGTGCCCATGGAGCTCTGCAAACTGAGACCAGGAACGAGGGGTTGTGGGTTTTGTTTCCCCGGGCAGAAGCCTTTCTCTGTAGCACATCGGCCCTCGGCCTATTGTGGCCATCGGTCTTCTTGATTTCCACTAATATCAAGGTGCCGCCCAGGGACAAGCTGCCACCTGTGCCAACTCGGGCTGCTTTGAGAGTGCCCATGGATCTCTGGAAACTGAGACCAGGAACGTGGGCTGGTGGGTTTTCTTTCCCAGGGCAGAAACATTTCCTTGTACCATGTCGGCCCTCGGCCCTTCGGGGCCGGCTGACTGCTGGATCTCCATGAATATCAAGGTGCCACCCAGGGACAAGCTGCCACCTGTGCCAACTCGGGCTGCTTTGAGAGTGCCCATCGATCTCTGCACCCGGACAGCAGGAATGTGGCGTGGTGTGTTTTCTTTCCCCAGCAGAAGCATTTGCAATACCAGGTATGCCCTCGGCGCATCGCGGCCTGTTGTCCGCAGGATTTCCACGAATATCAAGGTGCCACCCAGGGACAAGCTGCCACCTGTGCCAACTCGGGCTGCTTTGAGAGTGCCCATGGAGCTCTGCAAACTGAGACCAGGAACGAGGGGTTGTGGGTTTTGTTTCCCCGGGCAGAAGCCTTTCTCTGTAGCACATCGGCCCTCGGCCTTTTGTGGCCATCGGTCTTCTTGATTTCCACTAATATCAAGGTGCCGCCCAGGGACAAGCTGCCACCTGTGCCAACTCGGGCTGCTTTGAGAGTGCCTATGGAGCTCTGCAATCTGAGACCAGGAACGTGGGGTGGTGTGTTTTGTTTCCCCGGGCAGAAGCCTTTGTCAGTACCAGGTAGGGCCTTGTTCCTCAGGGGCAGGCTGCCTGCTGAATTTTCACGAATATCAAGATGCGGCCCACGGACAAGCTGCCACCTGTGCCAACTCGGGCTGCTTTGCGTGTGCCCATGGAGCTCTGCAAACTGATGCCAGGAACGTGGGGTGGAGGGTTTTGTTTCCCCGGGCAGAAGGCTTTGTCAGTATCAGGTAGGGCCTTGTTCCTCAGGGGCCTGCTGCCAGCAAGATTTGCACGACGATCAAGATGCCGCCCAGGGACAAGGTGCCACCCGTGCCAGCTTGGGCTGCTTTGCGAGTGCCCATCAATCTCTGCAGATTGAGACCAGAAATGTAGGGTGGTGGGTTTAGTTCCCCGGAGCAGAAGCATTTGCAGTACCAGGTAGGCCGTCGGGCCATCGCGGCTGGTTGTCCGCGGGATTTCCACGAATATCAAGGTGCTGCCCAGGGACAAGCTGCCACCTGTGCCAACTCGGGCTGCTTTGAGCGTGCCCATGGAGCTCTGCAAACTGAGACCAGGAACGTGGGGTTGTGGGTTTTGGTTTCCCGGGCTGAAGCTTTTGTCAGTACCAAGTAGGGCCTTGTTCCTCAGGCGCAGGCTGCCTGCCGGATTTCCACGAATATCAAGATGCCGCCCAGGGACAACCTGCCACATGTGCCAACTTGGGCTGCTTTGAGAGTGCCCACAGAACTCTGTAAACTGAGACCAGGAACGTGGGGTGGTGGGTTTGTTTCCCCGGGCAGAAGCCTTTGTCAGTACTAGGTAGGCCCCTGTACCTTATGGTTAGGCTCCTTGCTGGATTTCCACGAATATCAAGATACTGCCCAGGGACAAACTGCCACCTGTGCCAACGCAGGCTGCTTTGAGAGTGCCCTCGGAGCTCTGCAAACTGAGACCAGGAACGTGGGGTGGTGGGTTTTGTTTCCCGGAGCAGAAGCATTTGCAGTACCAGGTAGGCCCACGACCCATCGCGGCTGGTTGTCCACTGGATTTCCACGAAAATCAAGGTGTCGCCCAGGGACAAGCTGCCACCTGTGCCAACTCGGGCTGCTTTGAGAGTGCCCATCGATCTCTGCAGATTGCGACCATAAATGTGGGGTGGTGGGTTTGTTTCCCCGGGCAGAAGCATTTGCAGTACGAGGTAGGCCCTCGGCCCATCGCGGCTGGTTGTCCGCTGGATTTCCACGAATATCAAGGTGTCGCCCAGGGACAAGCTGCCACCCGTGCCAACTCGGGCTGCTTTGCGTGTGCCCATGGAGCTCTGCAAACTGATACCAGGAACGTGGGGTGGTGGGTTTTGTTTCCCTAGGATGAAGCCATTGTCATTACCTGGTAGGCCCTCGGCCCTTCGGGTCCGTCTGCTTTCTGGATTTCCACGAATATCAATATGACGCCCAGGGACAAGCTGCCACCTGTGCCAACTCGGGCTGCTTTGAGAGTGCCCATCGATCCCTGCAGACTGAGACCAGGATTGTGGGGTGGTGGGTTTTGTTTCCCCGGGCACAAGCATTTGCAATACCACGTAGGCCCTCGGCCCATCGCCGCCGGTTGTCCGCTGGATTTCCACGATTATCAAGATGCGGCCCAGGGACAAGCTGCCACCTGGACCAACTCGGGCTGCTTTGAGAGTGCCCATGGAGCTCTGCAAACTGAGACCAGGAACGTGGGCTGGTGGGTTTTGTCTCCTTGGGGAGAAGCCTTTGTCATTACCAGGTAGGGCCTTGTTCCTCAGGGGCAGGCTGCCTGCTGGATTTCCACGAATATCAAGGTGCCGCCCAGGGACAAGCTGCCACCTGTGCCAACTCGGGGTGCTTTGAGCGTGCCCATGGAGCTCTGCAAACTGAGACCACGAATGTGGGCTGGTGGGTTTTGTCTCCTTGGGCAGAAGCCTTTGTCAGTAATAGGTATGCCCCAGTTCCTTATCGTTAGTCGGGTTGCTGGATTTCCACGAATATCAAGATGCCGCCCAGGGACAAGCTGCCACCTGTGGTAACTTGTGCTGCTTTGAGAGTGCCCATGGAGCTCTGCAAACTGATACCCGGATTGTGGGGTGGTGGGTTTTGTTTCCCCCGGCAGAAGTATTTGCAATACCAGGTAGGCCCTTGGCCCATCGCCGCCGGTTGTCCGACGGTTTTCCACGAATATCACGATGCGGCCCAGGGACAAGCTGCCACCTGTGCCAACTCGGGCTGCTTTGAGAGTGCCCATGGAGCTCTGAAAACTGAGACCAGGAACGTGGGCTGGTGGGGTTTGTTTCACCAGGCAGAACCCTTTGTCAGTACCAGGTATGCCGTTGGCCCTCGGCGGCCGGCTGCCCACTGGATTTCCACGAATATCAAGATGCCGCCCAGGGACAAGCTGCCACCTGTGCCAACTCGGGCTGCTTTGAGAGTGCCCATGGAGCTCTGCAAACTGACAACAGGAACGTGGGCTGGTGGGCTTTGTTGCACCAGGCAGAACCCTTTGTCAGTACCAGGTAGGCCGTTGGCCCATCGCGGCCGGCTGCCCGCTGGAATTCCACGAATATCAAGATGCCGCCCAGGGACAAGCTGCCACCTGTGCCAACTCGGGCTGCTTTGAGAGTGCCCATGGAGCTCTGCAATCTGACACCGGGAACGTGGGGTTGTGGGTTTTATTTTCCTGGCCATAAGCATTTTCAGTACCAGTTAGGGCCTTGTTCCTCAGGGGCCGGCAGCCCGCTGGATTCCCATGAATATCAAGATGCCGCCCAGGGACAAGCTGCCACCTGTGCCAACTCGGGCTGCTTTGAGAGTGCCCATGGAGCTCTGCAAACTGAGACCAGGAACGTGGGTTTGTGGGTTTTGTTTCCCCGGGAAGAAGCCTTTGTCAGTACCAGGTAGGGCCTTGTTCCTCAGGGGCCGGCTGCCTGCTGGATTTCCACGAATATCAAGGTACTGCCCAGGGACAATCTGCCACCTGTGCCAACTCGGGCTGCTTTGAGAGTGCCCATGGAGCTCTGCAAACTGATACCAGGAACTTGGGGTGTTGGGTTTTGTTTCCCCCGGCAGAAACCATTCTCTGTAGCATCTCAGCCCTCGGCCTCTTGTGGCCATCTGCCTGCTGGATTTCTACGAATATCAAGGTGCCACCCAGGGACAAGCTGCCACACGTGCCAACTCGGGCTGCTTCGAGAGTGCCCATGGAGCTCTGCAAACTGTGACCTAGAACGCGGGGTTGTGGGTTTTGTTTTCTCAGGAAGAAGCCTTTGTCAGTACCATGTAAGGCCTTGTTCCTCATGGGCAGGCCTCCCTCTGGATTTCTACGAATATCAAGATTCCGCCCAGGGACAAGCTGCCACCTGTGCCAACTCGGGCTGCTTTGCGAGTGCCCATCGATCTCTGCAGACTGAGAACAGAATTGAGGGCTGGTGGCTTTTGTTTCCCCTGGCAGAAGCATTTGCAGTACCAGGTAGGCCCTCGGCCCATCGTGGCCGGTTGTCTGCTGGATTTCCACGAATATCTAGGTGCCGCCCAGGGACAAGCTGCCACCTCTGCCAAGCTGGGCTGCTTTGCGAGTGCCCATGGAGCTCTGCAGACTGAGACCAGGAACGTGGGCTGGTGCGTATTGTTTTCCCAGGCAGAAGCCGTTCTCATTCCCAGGTAGTGCACTGTTCCTCTTTGCCAGGCTGCCTGCAGGATTTTCCCGAATAAGAAAATGCAGCCCAGGGACAAACTACCACCCGTGCCAACTCGGGCTGCTTTGAGAGTGCCCACAGAGCTCTGTAAACTGAGACCAGGAACGTGGGCTGGTGGGTTGTGTTACCCCAGGCAGAAGCCTTTCTCTGTACTAGGCAGGCCCCTGTTCCTTATGGTTGGGCTGCTTGCCGGTTTTCTACGAATATCAAGATGCTGCCCAGGGACAAGCTGCCACCTGTGCCAATTCGGGCTGCTTTGAGAGTGCCCATGGAGCTCTGCAAACTGAGACCAGGAACGTGGGCTGGTGGGTTTTGTTTCCCCGGGCAGAAGCCTTTCTCTGTAGGATGTCGGCCCTCGGCCTTTTGTGGCCATCTGTCTGCCGGATTTCCATGAATATATGATGCGGCCCAGGGAAAAGCTGCCACCTGTGCCAACTCGGGCTACATTGAGAGTGCCCATGGAGCTCTGCAAACTGAGACCTGGAAGGGGGGCTGGTGGGTTTTGTTTCCCCAGGCAGAAGCCTTTGTCTGTACGATGTCGGCCCTCGGCCCTTCGGGGCCCACTGTCTGCTGGATTTCCGCGAATATCAAGGTGCCGCCCAGGGACAAGCTGCCACCTGTGCCAACTCGGGCTGCTTTGAGAGTGCCCATGGATCTCTGCAGACTGAGACCTGGAACGTGGGGTGCTAGCTTTTTTTTCCCCCGGCAGAAGCCTTTTTCCTTACTAGGTAGGGCCTTGTTCCTCAGGGGCAGGCTGCCGCCTGGATTTCCACGAATATCAAGATGCTGCCCAGGGACAAGCTGCCACCCGTGCCAACTCGGGCTGTTTGAGAGTGCCCACAGAGCTCTGTAAACTGAGACCAGGAACGTGGGCTGGTGGGTTTTGTTACCCCGGGCAGAAGCCTTTGTCAGTACTAGGTAGGCCCCTGTTCCTTATGTTTAGGCTGCTTGCCGGATTTCCACGAATATCAAGATGCCGCCCAGAGACAAGCTGCCACCTGTGCCAACTCGGGCTGCTTTGAGAGTGCCCATGGATCTCTGCAAACTGAGACCAGGAACGTGGGCTGGTAGGTTTTTTTTCCGCAGGCAGAAGCCTTTGTCAGTACTAGGTAGGCCCCTGTTCCTTATGGTTAGGCTGCTTGCTGGATTTCCACGAATATGAAGATTCCGCCCAGGGACAAGCTTCCACCTGTGCCAACTCGGGCTGCTTTGAGAGTGCCCATGGAGCTCTGTAGACTGCGACCTGGAATATAACGTGGTGGGTTTTGTTTCCTCGGGCAGAAGCATTTGCAGTACCAGGTAGGCCCTCGGGCCATCGCGGCCGGTTTTCCACTGGATTTCCACGAATATCAAGATGCCGCCCAGGGACAAGCTGCCACCTGTGCCAACTCGGGCTGCTTTGAGAGTGCCCATGGAGATCTGCAAACTGATACCAGGAACGTGGGCTGGTAGGTTTTGTTTCCGCAGGCAGAAGACTTCGTCAGTACTAGGTAGGCCCCTGTTCCTTATGGTTAGGCTGCTTGCTGGATTTCCACGAATATGAAGATGCCGCACAGGGACAAGCTTCCACCTGTGCCAACTTGGGCTGCTTTGAGAGTGCCCATGGAGCTCTGTAGACTGCGACCTGGAATGTAACGTGGTGGGTTTTGTTTCCTCGGGCAGAAGAATTTGCAGTACCAGGCCCTCGGCCCATTGCGGCCGGTTGTCCACTGGATTTCCACGAATATCAAGATGCCGCCCAGGCACAAGCTGCCACCCGTGCCAACTCGGGCTGCTTTGAGAGTGCCCATGGAGATCTGCAAACTGAGACCAGAAACGTGGGCTGGTGGGTTTTGTTTCCCTACGATAAAGCCATTGTCAATACCTGGCAGGCGCTCGGCCCTTCTGGTCTGCCTGCCTTCTGGATTTCCACGGATATCAAGATGCCGCCCAGGGACAAGCTGCCACCTGTGCCATCTCGGGCTGCGTTGAGAGTTCCCACGGAGCTCTGGAAACTGAGACCAGGAACGTGGGCTGATGGGTTTTGATTTTCCCGGGCAGAAGCCCTTGTCAGTACCAGGTAGGGCCTTGTTCCACAGGGGCAGGCTGCTTGGTGGTTTTCCACGAATAACAAGATGCCTCCCCGGCACAAGCTTCCACCCGTGCCAACTCCGGCTGTTTTGAGAGTGCCCACAGAGCTCTGGAAACTGAGACCAGGAACGTGGGCTGGTGGGTTTAGTCTCCTTGGGCAGAAGCCTTTGTCATTACCAGGTAGGGCCTTGTTCATCAGGGGCAGGCTGCCCGCTGGATTTGCACGAATATCATGGTGCCGCCCAGGGACAAACTGACACCTGTGCCAACTCGGGCAGCTTTGAGAGTGCCCATGGAGCTCTGCAAACTGAGACCAGGAACGTGGGCTGGTGGGGATGGTTTCTCCAGGCATAAGCCTTTGTCAGTACCAGGTAGGGCCTTGTTCCTCAGGGGCAGGCTGCCTGCTAGATTTCCACGAATATCAAGATGCCGCCCAGGGACAAGCTGCCACCTGTGCCAACTCGGGCTGCTTTGAGAGTGCCCATGGAGCTCTGAAAACTGAGACCAGGAACGTAGGGTTGTGGGTTTTGTTTTCCCAGGCAGAATCATTTGTCATTTCCAGGTAGGGCCTTGTTCCTCAGGGGCAGGCTGCTTGCTGGATTTCCACGAATCGGAAGATGCCGCCCAGGGACAAGCTGCTACCTGTGCAAACTCGCGCTGCTTTGAGAGTGCCCATGGAGCTCGGCAAACTGAGACCAGGAATGTGGGCTGGTGGGTTTTGTTTCCGCAGGCATAATCCTTTGTCAGTACTTGGTAGGCCCCTGTTCCTCAGGGTTAGGCTGGTTGCTGGATTTCCACGAATATGAAGATGCCGCCCAGGGACAAGCTGCCAGCTGTGCCAACTGGGGCTGCTTTGAGAGTGCCCATGGAGCTCTGCAAACTGAGACCAGGAACGTGGGCTTGTGGGTTTTGTTTCCCCCGGCAGAAGCCTTTGTCAGTACCAGGTAGGGCCTTGTTCATCAGGGGCAGGCTGCCTGCTGGATTTCCACGAATATCAAGGTGCCGCCCAGGGACAATCTGCCAACCGTGCCAACTCGGGCTGCTTTGAGCATGCCCATGGTGCTCTGCAACCTGAGACCAGGAACGTGGGCTGGTGGGTATGGTTTCGACAGGCATAAGCCTTTGTCAGTACCAGGTAGGGACTTGTTCCTCAGGGGCAGGCTGCCGGCTGGATTTCCACCAATATCAAGATGCGGCCCAGGGACAAGCTGCCACATGTGCCAACTCGGGCTGCTTTGAGAGTGCCCATGGAGCTCTGCAAACTGAGATCCGGAACGTGGGCTGGTGGGTTTTGTTTCCCCTGGCAGAAGCATTTCCAATACCAGGTAGGCCCTCTGCCCATCGCCGCCGGTTATCCGCTGGATTTCCACGAATATCAAGATGCGGCCCAGGGACAAGCTGCCACCTGTGCCAACTCGGGCTGCTTTGAGAGTGCCCATGGAGCTCTGCAAACTATGACCAGGAACGTGGGCTGGTGGGTTTTGTTTTTCCAGGCATAAGCCTTTGTCATTACCAGGTAGGGCCTTGTTCCTCAGGGGCAGGCTGCCGGCTGGATTTCCACGAATATCAAGATGCTGCCTAGGGACAAGCTGCCACCTGTGCCAACTCGGGCTGCTTTGTGAGTGCCCTTGGAGCTCTGCAAACTGATACCAGGAACGTGGGCTTGTGGGTTTTGTTTCCCCGGGCAGAAGCCTTTGTCAGTACCAGGTAGGGCCTTGTTCCTCAGTGGTAGTCTGCGTGCTGGTTTTTCACGAATATCAAAATGCTGCCCAGGGTCAAGCTGCCACCTGTGCCAACTCGGGCTGATTTGAGTGTGCCAATGCAGTTCTTCAAATTGTGAACAGGAACGTGGGGTGGTGGGCTTTGTTTGCCAAGGACGAAGCCATTGTCAATACCAGGTAGGCCCTCGGCCGTTTGTGGCCGTCTGCCTGCTGGATTTCAACGAATATCAAGATGCCGCCCAGGGACAAGCTGCCACCTGTGCCAACTCGGGCTCCTTTGAGAGTGCCCATTGAGCTCTGCAAACTGATACCAAGAACGTAGGCTGGTGGGTTTTGTTTCCCTGGGCAGAAGCCTTTGTCAGTACCATGTAGGGCCTTGTTCCTCAGGGGCCGGCTGCTTGCTGGATTTCCACGAATATCAAGGTGCCGCCCAGGGAGAAGCTGCCACCCGTGCAAAATCGGGCTATGTTGAGAGTGCCCATGGAGCTCTGCAAACTGAGACCAGGAACGTGGTCTGGAGGGTTTTCTCTCCTTGGTCAGAAGCCTTTGTGTGCACCAGCTAGGCCCTTGTTCCTCAGGGGCCGGCTGCCTACTTGATTTTTCACGAATATCAAGATCCGACCCAGGGACAAGCTGCCACCTGTGCCAACTCGGGCTGCTTTGAGAGTGCCCATGGAGCTCTGGAAACTGAGACCAGGAACGTGGGGTGGTGGGTTTTGTTTTCCCAGGCAGAAGCCTTTCTCTGTACCATGTAGGCCCTCGGCCCATCGGGGCCGGCTGCCTGCTGGATTTCCACGAATATCAAGATGCCGCCCAGGGACAAGCTGCCACCTGTGCCAACTCGGGCTGCTTTGAGAGTGCCCATGGATCTCTGCAAACTGAGACCTGGATCGTGGGCTGGTCGGTTTTGTCACCTTGGGCAGAAGCATTTGTAAGTACCAGGTAGGCCCTCGGCCCTTCGCGTCCGTCTGCCCGCTGGATTTCCACGAATATCAAGATGCCGCACAGGGACAAGCTGCCACCCGTACCAACTCGGGCTGCTTTGAAAGTGCCCATGGATCTCTGCAAACTGAGACCAGGAACGTGGGGTGGTGGGTTTTGTTTCCCCGGGCTGAATCCTTTGTCCGTACCAGGTAAGGCCTTATTCCTCAGGGGCAGTCTGCCTGCTGGATTTCCACGAATATGAAGATGCCGCCCAGGGACAAGCTGCCACCTGTGCCAACTCGGGCTGCTTTGAGAATGCCCATGGAGTTCTGTAAACTGAGACCAGGAACGTGGGCTGGTGGGTTTTGTTTCCCTGGGCAGAAGCCTTTGTCAGTACTAGGTAGGCCACTGTTCCTTATGGTTAGGCTGCTTTCTGGATTTCCACGAATATCAAGATGCGGCCCACGGACAAGCTGCCACCTGTGCCAACTTGTGCTGCTTTGAGTGTGCCCATGGAGCTCTGCAAACTGACACCAGGAACGTGGGCTGGTGGGTTTTGTGTTCCCAGGCATAAGCCTTTGTCTGTACCAGGTAGGGCCTTGTTCCTTCGGGGCAGGCTGCCTGCTGGATTTCCACGAATATCAAGATGCCGCCCAGGGACAAGCTGCCACCTGTGCCAACTCGGGCTGCTTTGAGAGTGCCCATGGAGCTCTGCAAACTGAGACCAGGAACGTGGGCTGATGGGTTTTGTTTCGATGGGCAGAAGTCTTTCTCTGTACCATGTCGGCCCTCGGCCCTTCGGGGCTGGCTGCTTGCTGGATTTCCACGAATATCAAGGTGCCGCCCAGGGACAAGCTGCCACCTATACCAACTTGGGCTGCTTTGAGAGTGCCCATGGATCTCTGCAGACTGAGACCAGGAACGTGGGGTGCTGGGTTTTGTTTTCCCGGGCAGAAGCCTTTGTCTGTACCAGGTAGGGCCTTGTTCCTCAGGGGCAGGCTGCCTGCTGGATTTTAATGAATATGAAGATGCCGCCCAGGGACAAGCTGCCACCCGTACCAACTCAGGTTTCTTTGAGAGTGCCCATGGAGCTCTGCAAACTGAGACCAGGAACGTGGGCTGGTGGGTTTTGTTTCCCTAGGATGAAGCCATTCTCAATACCAGGTAGGCCCTCGGCCTTGTGTAGACGGCTGCTTGCTGGATTTCCACGAATCTGAAGATGCCGACCAAGGAGAAGCTGCTACCCGTGTCAACTCGGGCTGCTTTGAGAGTTCCCACGGAGCTCTGTAAACTGGGACCAGGAACGTGGGCTGGTGGGTTTTGTATCCCCAGGCAGAAGCCTTTGTCAGTACCAGGTAGGGCCTTGTTCCTCACGGGCCAGCTGCTTGCTGGATTTCCACGAATATCAAGGTGCCGCCCAGGGACAAGCTGCCACCCGTGCCGACTTAGGCTGCTTTGAGAATGCCCATGGAGCTCGGCACACTGAGACCAGGAACGTGAACTGGTGAGTTTTGTCGCCCCGGGAAGAAGCCTTTGTCAGTACCAGGTAGGGCCTTGTTCCTCAGGGGCAGTCTGCCGGCTGGATTTCCAAAAATCTGAAGATGCCGCCCATGGACAAGCTGCCACCCGTACCAACTCGGGCTGCTTTGAGAGTCCCCATGGAGCTCTGGAAACTGAGACCAGGAACGTGGGGTGGTGGGTTTTGTTTCCCCGGGCAGAAGCCTTTGTCAGTACCAGGTAGGGCCTTGGTCCTCAGGGGCAGGCTGTCTGCTTTATATCCGCGAATATGAAGATGCCGCCCAGGGACAAGCTGCCACCATTGACAACTCGGGTTGCCTTGAGAGTGCCCATGGAGTTCTGTAAACTCACACCAGGAACGTGGGCTGGTGGGTATTGTGTTCCCAGGCAGAAGCCTTTGTCAGTACCAGGTAGGGCCTTGTTCCTTAGGGGCGGTCTGCTTGCTGGATTTCCACGAATATCAAGATGCCGCCCAGGGACAAGTTGCCACCTGTGCCAACTCGTGCTGCTTTGAGGGTGCCCATGGATCACTGCAAACATAGACCAGGAACGTGGGCTGGTGGGTTTTGTCTCCTTGGGCAGAAGCATTTGCAGGACCAGGTGGGCCGTCAGCCCTTCGGGTCCGGTTGTCTTCTGGATTTCCACGAATATCGAGATGCGGCCCACGGACAAGCTGCCACCTGTGTACACTCGGGCTGCTTTGAGAGTGTCCGTGGAGCTCTGCAAACTGAGACCAGGAACGTGGGGTGGTGGGTTTTGTTTCTCGGGGCAGCAGCCTTACTGTGTACCATGTTGGCACTCGCCACTTCGGGGCCGGCTGCCTGCTGGATATCCACGTTATCATGGTGCCGCCCAGGGACAAGCTGCCACCTGTGCCAACTCGGGCTGCTTTGAGAGTGCCCATGGATCTCTGCAAACTGACACCAGGAACGTGGGCTGATAGGTTTTGTTTCGATGGGCAGAAGTCTTTCTCTGTATCATGTCGGCCCTCGGCCCTGCGGGGCTGGCTACTTGCTGGATTTCCACGAATATCAAGGTGCCGCCCAGGGACAAGCTGCCACCTGTCCCAACAAGGGCTGCTTTGAGAGCGCCCATGGACTTCTGAAAACTTATACCAGGAACGTGGGGTGGTGGGTTTTGTTTCTCGGGGCAGCAGCCTTACTGTGTACCATGTCGGCACTCACCACTTCGGGGCCGGCTGCTTGCTGGATTTCCACGAATATCAAGGTGCCGCCCAGGGACAAGCTGCCACCTGTGCCAACTCGGTCTGCTTTGAGAGTGCCCATGGATCTCTGGAGACTGAGACCAGGAACGTGGGCTGGTGGGTTTTGTTTTCCCAGGCATAAGCCTTTCTCTGTTCTATGTCGGCGCTCGGCCTTTTGTGGCCGTCTGTCTGCTGGATTTCCACGAATATCAAGATGCCGCCCAGGGACAAGCTGCCACCTGTGCGAACTCGGGCTGCTTTGAGAGTGCCCATGGAGCTCTGGAAACTGAGACCAGGAACGTGGGCTGGTGGGTTTTGTTTCCCCAGGCAGAAGCCTTTCTCTGTACCATGTAGGCCCTCGGCCCATCGGGGCCGGCTGGCTGCTGGATTTCCACGAATATCAAAATGCCGCCCAGGGACAAGCTGCCACCTGTGCCAACTCGGGCTGCTTTGAGAGTGCCCATGGATCTCTGCAAACTGAGACCTGGAACGTGGGCTGGTGGGTTTTTTCACCTTGGGCAGAAGCATTTGTAAGTACCAGGTAGGCCCTCGGCCCTTCGCGTCCGTCTGCCTGCTGGATTTCCACGAATATCAAGATGCCGCACAGGGACAAGCTGCCACCAGTACCAACTCGGGCTGCTTTGAAAGTGCCCATGGAGCTCTGCAAACTGAGACCAGGAACGTGGGCTGGTGGGTTTTGTTTACCCGGGCAGAAGCCTTTTTCCGTACCAGGTCAGGCCTTGTTCCTCAGGGGCAGTCTGCCTGCTGGATTTCCACGAATATGAAGATGCCGCCCAGGGACAAGCTGCCACCTGTGCCAACTCGGGCTGCTTTGAGAATGAACATAGAGTTCTGTAAACTGAGACCAGGAACGTGGGGTGGTGGGTTTTTTTTCCCCGGGCAGAAGCCTTTGTCAGTACTAGGTAGGCCACTGTTCCTTATGGTTAGGCTGCTTGCTGGATTTCCACGAATATCAAGATGCCGCCCAGGGACAAGCTGCCACCTGTGCCAACTCCGGCTGCTTTGAGAGTGCCCATGGAGCTCTGCAAACTGAGACCAGGAACGTGGGCTGATGGGTTTTGTTTCGCTGGGCAGAAGTCTTTCTCTGTACCATGTCGGCCCTCGGCCCTTCGGGGCTGGCTGCTTGCTGGATTTCCACGAATATCAAGGTGCCGCCCAGGGACAAGCTGCCACCTGTACCAACTTGGGCTGCTTTGAGAGTGCCCATGGATCTCTGCAGACTGAGACCAGGAACGTGGGGTGCTGGGTTTTGTTTTCCCGGGCAGAAGCCTTTGTCAGTACCAGGTAGGGCCTTGTTCCTCCGGGGCAGGCTGCCTTCTGGATTTCCATGAATATGAAGATGCCGCCAAGGGACAAGCTGCCACCTGTGCCAACTCAGGTTTCTTTGAGAGTGCCTATGGAGCTCTGCAAACTGAGACCAGGAACGTGGGCTGGTGGGTTTTGTTTCCCTAGGATGAAGCCATTCTCAATACCATGTAGGCCCTCGGCCTTGTGTGGGCGGCTGCTTCCTGGATTTCCACGAATCTGAACATGCCGACCAAGGACAAGCTGCTACCCGTGTCAACTCGGGCTGCTTTGAGAGTTCCCACGGAGCTCTGTAAACTGAGACCAGGAACGTGGGCTGGTGGCTTTTGTTTCCCCGGGCAGAAGTCTTTATCAGTATCAGGTAGGGCCTTGTTCCTCAGGGGCAGTCTGCCTGCTGGATTTCCACGAATATCAAGATGCTGCCCAGGGACAAGCTGCCCCCCGTGCCAGCTCGGTCTGCTTTGAGTGTGCCCATGGATCTCTGCAAACTGAGACCAGGAACATGGGCTGGTGGGTTTTGTCTCCTTGGGCAGAAGCTATTGCACGACCAGGTAGGCCCTCAAGCCTTCGGGTCCGTCTGCCTGCTGGATTTCCACGAATATCAAGATGCGGCCCAGGGACAAGCTGCCATCTGTACCAACTCGGGCTGCTTTGAGAGTGCCCATGGAGCTCTGCAAACTGTGACCAGGAACGTGGGTTGGTGGGTTTTGTTTCCCGGGGCAGAAGCCTTTCTCTGTACCATGTAGGCCCTCGGACCTTCGGGGCCGGCTGCCTGCTGGATTTCCACGAATATCAAAATGCCGCCCAGGGACAAGCTGCCACCTGTGCCAACTCGGGCTGCTTTGAGAGTGCCCATGGATCTCTGGAGACTGAGGCCAGGAACGTGGGGTTGTGGGTTTTGTCTCCTTGGGCAGAAGCATTTGTCAGTACCAGGTAGGCCCTCGGCCCTTCGCGTCCGTCTGCCTGCTGGATTTCCACGAATATCAAGATGCCGCCCAGGGACAAGCTGCCACCTGTGCCAACTCGGGCTGCTTTGAGAGTTCCCATGGATCCCTGCAGACTGAGACCAGGACCGTGGGCTAGTGGGTTTTGTCTCCTTGGGCAGAAGCATTTGCAGGACCAGGTGGGCCGTCAGCCCTTCGGTTCCGGTTGTCTTCTGGATTTCCATGAATATCGAGATGCGGCCCAGGGACAAGCTGCCACCTGTGTACACTCGGGCTGCTTTGAGAGCGTCCGTGGAGCTCTGCATACTGAGACCCGGAACGTGAGCTGGTGGGTTTTGTTTCCCGGGGCAGCAGCCTTACTGTACCATGTCGGCACTCGCCCCTTCTGGTCTGGCTGCCTGCTGGATTTCCACGAATATCAAGGAGCCGCCCAGGGACAAGCTGCCGCCTGTGCCAACTCGGGCTGCTTTGAGAGTGCCCATGGATCTCTGGAGACTGAAACTCGGAACGTGGGCTGATGGGTTTTGTTTTCCCATGCAGAAGCCTTTCTCTGCACTATGTCGGCGCTCGGCCTTTTGTGGCCGTCTGTCTGCTGTATTTCCACCAATATCAAGATGCCGCCCAGGGACAAGTTGCCACCTGTGCGAACTCGGGGTGCTTTGAGAGTGCCCATGGAGCTCTGCAGACTGAGACCAGGAACGTGGGGTGGTGGGTTTTGTTTTCAAGGGCAGAAGCCTTTGTCAGTACCAGGTAGGGCCTTGTTCCTCAGGGGCAGGCTGCCTGCTGGATTTCCATGAATATGAAGATGCCGCCCAGGGACAAGCTGCCACCCGTACCAACTCGGGCTACTTTGAGAGTGCCCATGGATCTCTGCAAACTGAGACCAGGACCGTGGGCTGGTGGGTTTTGTTTCCCCGGGCAGAAGCCTTTGTCAGTACCAGGTAGGGCCTTGTTCCTCAGGGGCAGGCTGCCTGCTTTATATCCGCGAATATGAAGATGCCGCCCAGGGACAAGCTGCCATCATTGACAACTCGGGCTGCCTTGAGAGTGCCTATGGAGTTTTGTAAACTCACACCAGGAACGTGAGCTGGTGGGTATTGTGTTCCCAGGCATCAGCCTTTGTCAGTACGAGGTAGGGCCTTGTTCCTTAGGGGCAGACTGCTTGCTGGATTTCCACGAATATCAAGATGCCGCCCAGGGACAAGTTGCCACCTGTGCCAACTCGTGCTTCTTTGAGAGTGCCCATGGATCACTGCAAACTGAGACCAGGACCGTGGGCTAGTGCGTTTTGTCTCCTTGGGCAGAAGCATTTGCAGGACAGAGTGGGCCGTCAGCCCTTCGTGTCCGGTTGTCTTCTGGATTTCCATGAATATCGAGATGCGGCCCAGGGACAAGCTGCCACCTGTGTACACTCGGGCTGCTTTGAGAGCGTCCGTGGAGCTCTGCAAACTGAGACCAGGAACGTGGGCTGGTGGGTTTTGTTTCCCGGGGCAGCAGCCTTTCTGTGTACCATGTCGGCACTCGCCCCTTCTGGTCTGGCTGCCTACTGGATTTCCACGAATATCAAGGTGCCGCCCAGGGACAAGCTGCCACCCGTGCCAACTCGGGCTGCTTTGAGAGTGCCCATGGAGCTCTGCAAACTGAGACCAGGAACGTGGGCTAGTGGCTTTTGTCTCCTTGGGCAAAAGCCTTTGTCAGTACCAGGTAGGCCCTCGGCCTTTCGGGTTCGTCTGCCTGCTGGATTTCCACGAATATCAAGATGCTGCCCAGGGATAAGCTGCCACCTGTGCCAAGTAAGGCAGCTTTGAGAGTGCCCACAGAGCTCTGGAAACAGAGACCAGGAACGTGTGCTGGTGGGTATTTTTTCCCAGGGCAGAAGCCTTTGTCAACACCTGGTAGGGTCTTGTTCCTCATTGGCAAGCTGCCTGCTGGATTTCCACGAATATCAAAATGCCGCCCAGGCACAAACTGCCACCTGTGCCAACTCGGGCTGCTTTTCGAGTGCCCATGGTGCTCTGGAAACTGAGACCACGAACGTGGGCTGGTGGGTTTTGTTTCCCCAGGCAGAAGCCTTTCTCTGCACCCTGTCTGCCCTCGGCCCTTCGGGGCCGGCAGCCTACTGGATTTCCACGAATATCAAGGGGCCGCCCAGGGACAAGCTGCCACCTGTGCCAACTCGGGCGTCTTTGAGAGTGCCCATGGAGCTCTGCAGACTGAGACCAGGAACGTGGGCTGGTGGGTTTTGTTTCCCTGGGTAGAAGCCTTTGTCATTACCAGGTAGGGCCTTGTTCCTTATGGTTAGGCTGCTTGCTGCATTTCCACGAATATCAAGATGCCGCCCAGGGACAAGCTGCCACCTGTGCCAACTCGGGCTGCTTTGAGTGTGCCCATCGCTCTCTGCTGATTGAGACCAGAAATGTTGGGTAGTTGGTTTTGTTTCCCGGGGCAGAAGAATTTGCTGTACCAGGTAGGCCGTCGGCCCATCGCGGCTGGTTGTCCGCTGGATTTCCACGAATATCAAGATGCCGCCCAGGGACAAGCTGCCACCTGTGCCAACTCGGGCTGCTTTGAGAGTGCCCATGGAGCTCTGGAAACTGAGACCAGGAACGTGGGGTTGTGGGTTTTGTTTTCCCACGCAGAAGCCTTTGTCTGTATCAGGTAGTGCCTTGTTCCACAGGGGCTGTCTGCCTGCTGGATTTCGGCGAATATCAAGATGCCGCCAAGGGACAAGCTGCCACCTGTGCCAACTCGGGCTGCTTTGAGAGTGCCCATCAATCTCTGCATATTTAGACCAGAAATGTGGGCTGGTAAGTTTTGTTTCCCCCGGCAGAAGTATTTGCAGTACCTGCTAGGCCCTCGGCCCATTGCGGCTAGTTGTCCGCTGGATTTCCACGAATATCAAGATGCCGCCCAGGGACAAACTGCCACCCGTGCCACGTCGGGCTGCTTTGAGAGTGCCCACAGAGCTCTGTAAACTGAGACCAGGAACGTGGGCTGGTGCATTTTGTTTCCCTGGGCAGAAGTCTTTGTCTGTACTAGGTAGGCCCCAGTTGCTTATGGTTCGGCTGATTGCCGGATTTCCACGAATATCAAGATGACACCCAGGGACAAGCTGCCGCCTGTGCCAACTTGGGCTGCTTTGAGAGTGCCCATGGAGCTCTGAAAACTGAGACCAGGAACGTGGGGTGGCGGGTTTGGTCTCCCGGGGCAGAAGACTTTGTCAGTACCAGGTAGGCTATAGGCCTTTTATGGCCATCTGTCTGCTGGATTTCCACGAATATCATGGTGCCGCCCAGGGACAAGCTGCCACCCGTGCCAATTCCGGCTGCTTTGAGAGTTCCCACGGAGCTCTGGAAACTGAGACCAGGAACGTGGGGGTGTGGGTTTTCTTTTCCCAGGCAGAAGCCATTGTCATTACCAGGTAGGGCCTAGTTCCTTATGGTTAGGCTGTTTGCTGGATTTCCACGAATATCAAGATGCGGCCCAGGGACAAGCTGCCACCTGTGCCAACTCGGGCTACTTTGTGAGTGCCCATGGAGCTCTGTAAACTGAGACCAGGAACGTGGCCTGGTGGGTTTTGTCTCCTTGGGCAGAAGCATTTGCATTACCAGGTAGACCCTCGGCCCTTGTGGGCCAGCAACCTTCTGGATTTCCACGAATATCAAGGTGCCGCCCAGGGACAAGCTGCCACCTGTGCCAACTCGGGCTGCTTTGAGAGTGCCCATGGAGCTCTGCAGACTGAGACCAGGAACGTGTGCTGGTGGGTTTTGTTTTCCCGGGCAGAAGCCTTTGTCCGTACCAGGTAGGGCCTTGTTCCTCAGGGGCAGGCTGCCTGCTGGATTTCCACGAATATCAAGATGCCGCCAAGGGACAAGCTGCGACCCGTGCCAACTCATGCTGCTTTGAGAGTGCCCATCGATCTCTGCAGATTTAGACCAGAAATGTGGGCTGGTGGGTTTTGTTTCCCCCGGCAGAAGTATTTGCAGTACCTGGTAGGCCCTCAGCCCATTGCGGCTGGTTGTGCGCTGGATTTCCACGAATATCAAGATGCTGCCCAGGGACAAGCTGCCCCCCTTGCCAGCTCGCGCTGCTTTGAGAGTGCCCATGGTGCTCTGCAAACTGTGAACTGGAACGTGGGCTGGTGGGTTTTGTTTTCCCAGGCATAAGCCTTTGTCATTACCAGGTAGGGCCTTGTTCCTCATTGGCAGGCTGCCTGCTGGATTTCCACGAATATCAAGATGCGGCCCAGGGAGAAGCTGCTACCTGTGCCAACTCGGGCTGCTTTGCGAGTGCCCATGGAGCTCTGCAAACTGATACCAGGACCGTGGGGTGGTGGGTTTTGTTTCCCTGGGCAGAAGCCTTTCTGTGTACCATGTCGGCCCTCGCCCCTTCGGGGTCAGCTGCCTGCTGGATTTCCGCGAATATCAAGGTGCCGCCCAGGGACAAGCTGCCACCTGTACCAACTCGGGCTGCTTTGAGAGTGCCCATGGATCTCTGCAGACTGAGACCAGGAACGTGGGGTGGTGGCGTTTGTTTCCCTAGGACGAAGCCTTTGTCCGTACCAGGTAGGCCCTTGACCTTTTTTTGGCCGGCTGCATGCTGGATTTCCACGAATCTGAAGATGCCCCCCAGGGAAAAGCGGCCACCTGTGCCCACTCCGGCTGCTTTGAGAGTTCCCACGGAGCTCTGCAAACTGAGATCAGGAATGTGGGGTGGTGAGTTTTGTTTCCCTGGGCACAAGCCTTTGTCAGTACCAGGTAGGGCCTTGTTCCTCACGGGCCGTCTGCTTGCTGGATTTCCACGAATATCAAGATGCTGCCCAGGGACAAGCTGCCACCCGTGCCAACTCAGGCTGCTTTGAGAGTGCCCACCGATCTCTGCAGACTGAGACCAGAATTGTGCGCTGGTGGGTTTTGTCTCCCCGGGCAGAAGCATTTGCAGTATCAGGTAGGCACTCGGCCCTTCGCGGCCGGTTGTCCGCTGGATTTCCACGAATATCATGGTGCCGCCCAGGGACAAGCTGCCACCTGTGCCAACTCCGGCTGCTTTGAGAGTGCCCATGAATCTCTGCCGACTGAAACAAGGAACCTGGGCTGGTGGCTTTTGTTTCCCCGGGCATAAGCCGTTGTCAGTACCAGGTAGGGCCTTGTTCCTCAGTGGCAGGCTGCCTGCTGGATTTCCACGAATATCAAGATGCCGCCCAGGGACAAGCTGCCCCCCGTGCCAGCTCGCGCTGCTTTGAGAGTGCCCTTGGATCTCTGCAAATTGTGAACTGGAACGTGGGCTGGTGAGTTTTGTTTTCCCAGGCATAAGCCTTTGTCATTACCAGGTAGGGCCTTGTTCCTCATTGGCAGGCTGCTTGCTGGATTTCCACGAATATCAAGATGCCGCCCAGGGACAAGCTGCCACCTGTGCGAACTCGGGCTGCTTTGAGAGTGCCCATGGATCTCTGCAAACTGAGACCAGGAACGTGGGCTGGTGGGTTTTGTCTCCTTGGGCAGAAGCATTTGCAGTTTTAGGCAGGCCCTCGGCCCTTCGGGGCCGGCTGCCTGCTGGATTTCCACGAATATGGAGATGCGGCCCAGGGACCAGCTGCTACCTGTGCCAACTCGGGCTGCTTTGAGAGTGCCCATGGAGCTCTGCAAACTGATACCAGGACCGTGGGGTGGTGGGTTTTGTTTCCCCGGGCAGAAGCCTTTCTTTGTACCATGTCGGCCCTCGCCCCTTCGGTGCCAGCTGCCTCCTGGATTTCCACGAATATCAAGGTGCCGCCCAGGGACAAGCTGCCACCTGTACCAACTCGTGCTGCTTTGAGAGTGCCTTTGGATCTCTGCAAACTGAGACCAGGAACGTAGGGTGGTGGCTTTTGTTTCCCTAGGACGATGCCTTTGTCCGTACCAGGTAGGCCCTTGACTTTTTTTGGCCGGCTGCATGCTGGATTTCCACGAATCTGAAGATGCCGCCCAGGGACAAGCTGCCACCTGTGCCAACTCCGGCTGCTTTGAGCGTTCCCACGGAGCTCTGTAAACTGAGACCAGGATTGTGGGTTGGTGGATTTTGTTTCCCTGGGCAGAAGCCTTGTCAGTACCAGGTAGGGCCTTGTTCCTCACGGGCCGTCTGCCTGCTGGACTTCCACGAATATCAAGATGCCGCCCAGGGACAAGCTGCCACCCGTACCAACTCGGGCTGCTTTGAGAGTGCCCATGGAGCTCTGCAAACTGAGACCAGGAACGTGGGCTGGTCGGTTTTGTCTCCTTGGGCAGAAGCATTTGCAGTACCAGGTATGCCCTCGGCCCTTTGGTTCCGTCTGCCAGCTGGATTTCCACGAATATCAAGATGCCGCCCAGGTACAATCTGCCACCTGTGCCAACTCGGGCTGCTTTGAGAGTGCCCATGGAGCTCTGCAAACTGAGACCAGGAACGTGGGCTGGTGGGTTTTGTCTCCTTGGGCAGAAGCATTTGCTGTACCAGGTAGGCCCTCGGCCCTTTGGGTCCGTCTGCCTGCTGGATTTCCACGAATATCAAGATGCGGCCCAGGGACAAGCTGCCACCTGTGCCAACTCGGGCTGGTTTGAGAGTGCCCATGGATCTCTGCAGACTGAGACCAGAATTGTGGGATGGTGGGTTTTGTCTCCCCGGGCAAAAGCATTTGCAGTACCAGGTAGGCACTCCGCCTATCACGGCCGGTTGTCCGCTGGATTTCCACGAATATCAAGGTGCCGCCCAGGGACAAGCTGCCCCCCGTGCCAGCTCGGGCTGCTTTGAGAGTGCCCATGGATCTCAGCAAATTGTGAACTGGAATGTGGGCTGGTGCGTTTTGTTTTCCTAGGCATAAGCCTTTGTCATTACCAGGTAGGGCATTGTTCCTCATTGGCAGGATGTTTGCTAGATTTACACGAATATCAAAATGCCGCCCCGGGACAAACTGCCACCTCTGCCAACTCGGGCTGCTTTGCGAGTGCCCATGGAGCTCTGGAAACTGAGACCAGGAACGTGGGCTGGTGGGTTTTGTTTCCCCAGGCAGAAGCCATTCTCTGTACCATGTCGGCCGTCGGCCCTTCGGTGCCGGCAGACTTCTGGATTTCCACGAAGATCAAGGTGCTGCCCAGGGACAAGCTGCCACCTGTGCCAACTCGGCCTGCTTTGTGAGTGCCCATGGAAGTCTACAGACTGTGACCAGGAACGTGGGGTGGTGTGTTTTGTTTCCCTGGGCAGAAGCCTTTGTCTTTACCAGGTAGGGCCTTCTTCCTTATGGTTAGGCTGCTTGCTGGATTTCCCCGAAAATCAAGATGCCGCCCAGGGACAAGCTGCCACCTGTGCCAACTCGGGCTGCTTTGAGAGTGCCCATCGCTCTCTGCTGATTGAGACCAGAAATGTTGGGTAGTGGGTTTTGTTTCCCGGGGCAGAAGCATTTGTCAGTACCAGGTTGGCCCTCGGCCCATCGCGGCTGGTTGTCCGCTGGATTTCCACGAATATCAAGGTGCCGCCACGGGACAAGCTGCCACCAGTACCAACTCGGGCTGCTTTGAGAGTGCCCATGGATCTCTGCAAACTGAGACCAGGAACGTGGGCTGGTGGGTTTTGTTTCCCCGGGAAGATGCCTTTGTCAGTACCAGGTAGGGCCTTGTTCCTCAGGGGCAGGATGACCTCTGGATATCCACGAATATCAAGATGCCGCCCAGGGACAAGCGGCCACCTGTGCCAACTCGGGCTGCCTTGAGAGTGCCCACAGAGTTCTGTAAACTGAGACCAGGAACGTGGGCTGGTGGGTTTTGTGTTCCCAGGCCTAAGCCTTTGTCAGTACCAGGTAGGGCCTTGTTCCTTAGGGGCAGTCTGCCTGCTGGATTTCCACGAGTATCAAGATGCCGCCCAGGGACAAGCTGCCACCTGTGCCAACTCGGGCTGCTTTGAGAGTGCCCATGGAGCTCTGCAAACTGAGACCTGGAACGTGGGGTGGTGGGTTTTGTCTCCTTGGGCAGAAGCATTTGCAGGACCAGGTAGGCCTTCGGCCCTTCGGGTCCGGCTGACTGCTGGATTTCCACGAATATCTAGATGCGGCCCAGGGAGAAGATGCTACCTGTGCCAACTAGGGCTGCCTTGCGAGTGCCCATGGAGCTCTGCAAACTGATACCAGGAACGCGGGGTGGTGGGTTTTGTTTCCCTGGGCAGAAGCCTTTCTGTGTACCATGTCGGACCTCTCCCCTTCGGGGCCGGCTGCCTGCTGGATTTCCACGAATATCAAGGTGTTGTCCAGGGACAAGCTGCCACCTGTGCCAGCTCGGGCTGCTTTGAGAGTGCCAATGGATCTCTGCAAACTGAGACCAGGGACGTGCGCTGGTGGCTTTTGTCTCCTTGGGCAGCAGCCTTTGTCCGTACCAGGTAGGCCCTCGGCCTTTCGGGTTCGTCTGCCTGCTGGATTTCCACGAATATCAAAATGCCGCCCAGGGACAAACTGCCTCCTGTGCCAACTCGGGCTGTTTTGAGTGTGCCCACAGAGCTCTGGAAACTGAGACCAGGAACGTGGGGTGGTGAATTTTGTTTCCCCGGACAGAATCCTTTGTCAGTACTAGGTAGGCCCCTGTTCCTTATGGTTCGGCTGCTTGCCGGATTTCCACGAATATCAAGATGCCGCCCAGGGAAAAGCTGCCACCTGTGCCAACTCGGGCTGCTTTGCGAGTGCCCATGGATCTCTGGATACTGAGACCAGGAACGTGGGCTGGTGGGTTTTGTTTCCCCAGGCAGAAGCCTTTCTCTGCACCATGTCGGCCCTCGGCCCTTCGGGGCCGGCCCACTTCTGGATTTCCACGAAGATCAAGGTGCCGCCAAGGGACAAGCTGCCACCTGTGCCAACTCGGGCGTCTATGAGAGTGCCCATGGAGCTCTGCAGACTGAGACCAGGAACGTGGGGTGGTGTGTTTTGTTTCCCTGGGTAGAAGCATTTTTCAGTACCAGGTAGGGCCTTGTTCCTTATGGTTAGGCTGCTTGCTGGATTTCCACGAATATCAAGATGCCGCCCAGGGACAAGCTGCCACCTGTGCCAACGCAGGCTGCTTTGAGAGTGCCCATCGCTCTCTGCTGATTGAGACCAGAAATGTTGGGTAGTTGGTTTTGTTTCCCGGGGCAGAAGCATTTGCTGTACCAGGTAGGCCCTCGGCCCATCGCGGCTGGTTGTCCGCTGGATTTCCACGAATATCAAGATGCCGCCCAGGGACAAGCTGCCACCTGTGCCAACTCGGGCTGCTTTGAGAGTGCCCATGGAGCTCTGCAAACTGAGACCAGGAAAGTGGGGTTGTGGGTTTTGTTTCCCTGGGCAGAAGCCTTTGTCTGTACCAGGTAATGCCTTGTTCCACAGGGGCTGGCTGCCTGCTGGATTTCGACGAATATCAAGATCCTGCCAAGGGACAAGCTGCCACCTGTGCCAACTCGGGCTGCTTTGAGAGTGCCCATCGATCTCTGCATATTTAGACCTGAATTGTGGGCTGGTATGTTTTATTTCCCCCGGCAGAAGTATTTGCTGTACCTGGTAGGCCCTCGGCCCATTGCGGCTGGTTGTCCCCTGGATTTCCACGAATATCAAGGTGCCGCCCAGGGACAAGCTGCCACCTGTGCCAACTCGGGCTGCTTTGAGAGTGCCCATGGAGCTCTGTAAACTGAGACCAGGAATGTGGGATTGTGGGTTTTGTTTTCCCAGGCAGAAGCCTTTCTCTGAACCAAGTTTGGCCTAGTTGCTCTGGGGCCGGCTGCCTGCTGGATTTCTATGAATATCAATATGCCACCCAGGGACAATCTGCCACCTGTGCCAACTCGGGCTGCTTTGAGAGTGCCCACAGTGCTCTGTAAACTGAGACCAGGAACGTGGGCTGGTGGGTTTTGTTTCCCCGGGAAGAAGCCTTTGTCAGTACCAGGTAGGGCCTTGTTCCTCAGGGGCAGGCTGACCTCTGGATATCCACGAATATCAAGATGCCGCCCAGGGACAAGCTGCCACCTGTGCCAACTTGGGCTGCCTTGAGAGTGCCCACAGAGTTCTGTAAACTGAGACCAGGAACGTGGGCTGGTGGGTTTTGTGTTCCCAGGCCTAAGCCTTTGTCAGTACCAGGTAGGGCCTTGTTCCTTAGGGGCAGTCTGCCTGCTGGATTTCCACGAGTATCAAGGTGCCGCCCAGGGACAAGCTGCCACCTGTGCCAACTCGGGCTGCTTTGAGAGTGCCCATGGAGCTCTGCAAACTGAGACCTGGAACGTGGGGTGGTGGGTTTTGTCTCCTTGGGCAGAAGCATTTGCAGGACCAGGTAGGCCCTCGGCCCTTCGGGTCCGGCTGACTGCTGGATTTCCACGAATATCGAGATGCGGCCCAGGGAGAAGATGCTACCTGTGCCAACTCGGGCTGCCTTGCGAGTGCCCATGGAGCTCTGCAAACTGATACCAGGAACGCGGGGTGGTGGGTTTTGTTTCCCTGGGCAGAAGCCTTTCTGTGTACCATGTCGGACCTCTCCCCTTCGGGGCCGGCTGCCTGCTGGATTTCCACGAATATCAAGGTGCCGCACAGGGACAAGCTGCCACCTGTACCAACTCGGGCTGCTTTGAGAGTGCCCATGGATCTCTTCAGACTGAGACCAGGAGAGTGGGGTGGTGGGTTTTGTTTCCCTAGGACGATGCCTTAGTCCGTAGCAGGTAGGCCCTTGAACTTTTGTGGCCGGCTGCATGCTGGATTTCCACGAATCTGAAGATGCCGCCCAGGGACAAGCTGCCACCTGTGCCAACTCGGGCTGCTTTGAGAGTTCCCACGGAGCTCTGCAAACTGAGACCAGGAATGTGGGCTGGTGGGTTTTGTTTCCCTGGGCAGAAGGCTTTGTCAGTACCAGGTAGGGCCTTGTTTCTCACGGGCCGGCTGCTTGCTGGATTTCCACGAATATCAAGGTGCCGCCCAGGGACAAGCTGCCACTTGTGCCAGCTCGGGCTGCTTTGAGAGTGCCAATGGATCTCTGCAAACTGAGACCAGGGACGTGCGCTGGTGGCTTTTGTCTCCTTGGGCAGCAGCCTTTGTCCGTACCAGGTAGGCCCTCGGCCTTTCGGGTTCGTCTGCCTGCTGGATTTCCACGAATATCAAAATGCCGCCCAGGGACAAACTGCCTCCTGTGCCAACTCGGGCTGTTTTGAGTGTGCCCACAGAGCTCTGGAAACTGAGACCAGGAACGTGGACTGGTGAATTTTGTTTCCCCGGACAGAAGCCTTTGTCAGTACTAGGTAGGCCCCTGTTCCTTATGGTTCGGCTGCTTGCCGGATTTCCACGAATATCAAGATGCGGCCCAGGGACAAGCTGCCACCTGTGGCAACTCGGGCTGCTTTGCGAGTGCCCATGGATCTCTGGAAACTGAGACCAGGAACGTGGGCTGGTGGGTTTTGTTTCCCCAGGCAGAAGCCTTTCTCTGCACCATGTCGGCCCTCGGCCCTTCGGGGCCGGCAGACTTCTGGATTTCCACGAAGATCAAGGTGCCGCCAAGGGACAAGCTGCCACCTGTGCCAACTCAGGCGTCTATGAGAGTGCCCATGGATCTCTGCAGACTGAGACCAGGAACGTGGGGTGGTGTGTTTTGTTTCCCTGGGTGGAAGCCTTTGTCAGTACCAGGTAGGGCCTTGTTCCTTATGGTTAGGCTGCCTGATGGATTTCCACGAATATCAAGATGCCGCCCAGGGACAAGCTGCCACCTGTGCCAACGCGGGCTGCTTTGAGAGTGCCCATCGCTCTCTGCTGATTGAGACCAGAAATGTTGGGTAGTTGGTTTTTTTTCCCGGGGCAGAAGCATTTGCTGTACCAGGTAGGCCCTCGGCCCATCGCGGCTGGTTGTCCGCTGGATTTCCACGAATATCAAGATGCCGCCCAGGGACAAGCTGCCACCTGCGCCAACTCGGGCTGCTTTGAGAGTGCCCATGGAGCTCTGCAAACTGAGACCAGGAAAGTGGGGTTGTGGGTTTTGTTTCCCTGGGCAGAAGCCTTTGTCTGTACCAGGTAATGCCTTGTTCCACAGGGGCTGGCTGCCTGCTGGATTTCGACGAATATCAAGATCCTGCCAAGGGACAAGCTGCCACCTGTGCCAACTCGGGCTGCTTTGAGAGTGCCCATCGATCTCTGCATATTTAGAACTGAATTGTGGGCTGGTATGTTTTGTTTCCCCCGGCAGAAGTATTTGCTGTACCTGGTAGGCCCTCGGCCCATTGCGGCTGGTTGTCCCCTGGATTTCCACGAATATCAAGGTGCCGCCCAGGGAGAAGCTGCCACCAGCGCCAACTCGGGCTGCTTTGAGAGTGCCCATGGAGCTCTGCAAACTGAGACCAGGAATGTGGGATTGTGGGTTTTGTTTTCCCAGGCAGAAGCCTTTCTCTGAACCAAGTTTGGCCTTGTTGCTCTGGGGCCGGCTGCCTGCTGGATTTCTATGAATATCAATATGCCACCCAGGGACAATCTGCCACCTGTGCCAACTCGGGCTGCTTTGAGAGTGCCCACAGTGCTTTGTAAACTGAGACCAGGAACGTGGGGTGGTTGGTTTTTTTCCCCGGGCAGAAGCCTTTGTCAGTACTGGGTAGGCCCCTGTTCCTTATAGTTAGGCTGCTTGCTGGATTTCCACGAATATCAAGATGCCGCCCAGGGACAAGCTGCCACCCGTACCAACTCGGGCTGCTTTGAGAGTGCCCATGGATCTCTGAAAACTGAGACCAGGAACGTGGGGTGGTGGGTTTTGTTTCCCCAGGCAGAAGCCTTTGTCATTACCAGGTAGGGACTTGTTCCTTATGGTTAGGCTGCCTGATGGATTTCCATGAATATCAAGATGCCGCCCAGGGACAAGCTGCCACCTGTGCCAACGCGGGCTGCTTTGAGAGTGCCCATCGCTCTCTGCTGATTGAGACCAGAAATGTTGGGTAGTTGGTTTTGTTTCCCGGGGCAGAAGCATTTGCTGTACCAGGTAGGCCCTCGGCCCATCGCGGCTGGTTGTCCGCTGGATTTCCACGAATATCAAGATGCCGCCCAGGGACAAGCTGCCACCTGTGCCAACTTGGGCTGCTTTGAGAGTGCCCATGGAGCTCTGCAAACTGAGACCAGGAACGTGGGGTGGTGGGTTTTGTCTCCTTGGGCAGAAGCATTTGCAGGACCAGGTAGGCCCTCGGCCCTTCGGGTCCGGCTGACTGCTGGATTTCCACGAATATCGAGATGCGGCCCAGGGAGAAGATGCTACCTGTGCCAACTCGGGCTGCCTTGCGAGTGCCCATGGAGCTCTGCAAACTGATACCAGGAACGCGGGGTGGTGGGTTTTGTTTCCCTGGGCAGAAGCCTTTCTGTGTACCATGTCGGACCTCTCCCCTTCGGGGCCGGCTGCCTGCTGGATTTCCACGAATATCAAGGTGCCGCACAGGGACAAGCTGCCACCTGTACCAACTCGGGCTGCTTTGAGAGTGCCCATGGATCTCTTCAGACTGAGACCAGGAGAGTGGGGTGGTGGGTTTTGTTTCCCTAGGACGATGCCTTAGTCCGTAGCAGGTAGGCCCTTGAACTTTTGTGGCCGGCTGCATGCTGGATTTCCACGAATCTGAAGATGCCGCCCAGGGACAAGCTGCCACCTGTGCCAACTCGGGCTGCTTTGAGAGTTCCCACGGAGCTCTGCAAACTGAGACCAGGAATGTGGGCTGGTGGGTTTTGTTTCCCTGGGCAGAAGGCTTTGTCAGTACCAGGTAGGGCCTTGTTTCTCACGGGCCGGCTGCTTGCTGGATTTCCACGAATATCAAGGTGCCGCCCAGGGACAAGCTGCCACTTGTGCCAGCTCGGGCTGCTTTGAGAGTGCCAATGGATCTCTGCAAACTGAGACCAGGGACGTGCGCTGGTGGCTTTTGTCTCCTTGGGCAGCAGCCTTTGTCCGTACCAGGTAGGCCCTCGGCCTTTCGGGTTCGTCTGCCTGCTGGATTTCCACGAATATCAAAATGCCGCCCAGGGACAAACTGCCTCCTGTGCCAACTCGGGCTGTTTTGAGTGTGCCCACAGAGCTCTGGAAACTGAGACCAGGAACGTGGACTGGTGAATTTTGTTTCCCCGGACAGAAGCCTTTGTCAGTACTAGGTAGGCCCCTGTTCCTTATGGTTCGGCTGCTTGCCGGATTTCCACGAATATCAAGATGCGGCCCAGGGACAAGCTGCCACCTGTGGCAACTCGGGCTGCTTTGCGAGTGCCCATGGATCTCTGGAAACTGAGACCAGGAACGTGGGCTGGTGGGTTTTGTTTCCCCAGGCAGAAGCCTTTCTCTGCACCATGTCGGCCCTCGGCCCTTCGGGGCCGGCAGACTTCTGGATTTCCACGAAGATCAAGGTGCCGCCAAGGGACAAGCTGCCACCTGTGCCAACTCAGGCGTCTATGAGAGTGCCCATGGATCTCTGCAGACTGAGACCAGGAACGTGGGGTGGTGTGTTTTGTTTCCCTGGGTGGAAGCCTTTGTCAGTACCAGGTAGGGCCTTGTTCCTTATGGTTAGGCTGCCTGATGGATTTCCACGAATATCAAGATGCCGCCCAGGGACAAGCTGCCACCTGTGCCAACGCGGGCTGCTTTGAGAGTGCCCATCGCTCTCTGCTGATTGAGACCAGAAATGTTGGGTAGTTGGTTTTTTTTCCCGGGGCAGAAGCATTTGCTGTACCAGGTAGGCCCTCGGCCCATCGCGGCTGGTTGTCCGCTGGATTTCCACGAATATCAAGATGCCGCCCAGGGACAAGCTGCCACCTGCGCCAACTCGGGCTGCTTTGAGAGTGCCCATGGAGCTCTGCAAACTGAGACCAGGAAAGTGGGGTTGTGGGTTTTGTTTCCCTGGGCAGAAGCCTTTGTCTGTACCAGGTAATGCCTTGTTCCACAGGGGCTGGCTGCCTGCTGGATTTCGACGAATATCAAGATCCTGCCAAGGGACAAGCTGCCACCTGTGCCAACTCGGGCTGCTTTGAGAGTGCCCATCGATCTCTGCATATTTAGAACTGAATTGTGGGCTGGTATGTTTTGTTTCCCCCGGCAGAAGTATTTGCTGTACCTGGTAGGCCCTCGGCCCATTGCGGCTGGTTGTCCCCTGGATTTCCACGAATATCAAGGTGCCGCCCAGGGAGAAGCTGCCACCAGCGCCAACTCGGGCTGCTTTGAGAGTGCCCATGGAGCTCTGCAAACTGAGACCAGGAATGTGGGATTGTGGGTTTTGTTTTCCCAGGCAGAAGCCTTTCTCTGAACCAAGTTTGGCCTTGTTGCTCTGGGGCCGGCTGCCTGCTGGATTTCTATGAATATCAATATGCCACCCAGGGACAATCTGCCACCTGTGCCAACTCGGGCTGCTTTGAGAGTGCCCACAGTGCTTTGTAAACTGAGACCAGGAACGTGGGGTGGTTGGTTTTTTTCCCCGGGCAGAAGCCTTTGTCAGTACTGGGTAGGCCCCTGTTCCTTATAGTTAGGCTGCTTGCTGGATTTCCACGAATATCAAGATGCCGCCCAGGGACAAGCTGCCACCCGTACCAACTCGGGCTGCTTTGAGAGTGCCCATGGATCTCTGAAAACTGAGACCAGGAACGTGGGGTGGTGGGTTTTGTTTCCCCAGGCAGAAGCCTTTGTCATTACCAGGTAGGGACTTGTTCCTTATGGTTAGGCTGCCTGATGGATTTCCATGAATATCAAGATGCCGCCCAGGGACAAGCTGCCACCTGTGCCAACGCGGGCTGCTTTGAGAGTGCCCATCGCTCTCTGCTGATTGAGACCAGAAATGTTGGGTAGTTGGTTTTGTTTCCCGGGGCAGAAGCATTTGCTGTACCAGGTAGGCCCTCGGCCCATCGCGGCTGGTTGTCCGCTGGATTTCCACGAATATCAAGATGCCGCCCAGGGACAAGCTGCCACCTGTGCCAACTTGGGCTGCTTTGAGAGTGCCCATGGAGCTCTGCAAACTGAGACCAGGAAAGTGGGGTTGTAGGTTTTGTTTCCCTGGGCAGAAGCCTTTGTCTGTACCAGGTAATGCCTTGTTCCACAGGGGCTGGATGCCTGCTGGATTTCGACGAATATCAAGATCCTGCCAAGGGACAAGCTGCCACCTGTGCCAACTCGGGCTGCTTTGAGAGTGCCCATGGAGCTCTGCAAACTGAGACCTGGAACGTGGGGTGGTGGGTTTTGTCTCCTTGGGCAGAAGTATTTGCAGTACCTGGTAGGCCCTCGGCCCATTGCGGCTGGTCGTCCCCTGGATTTCCACGAATATCAAGATGCCGCCCAGGGACAAGCTGCCACCCGTGCCAACTCGGGCTGCTTTGAGAATGCCCATGGAGCTCTGCAAACTGAGACCAGGAAAGTGGGGTGGTGGCTTTTGTTTCCCTAGGACGAAGCCTTTGTCCGTAGCAGGTAGGCCCTTGACCTTTTGTGGCCGGCTGCATGCAGGATTTCCACAAATCTGAAGATGCCGCCCAGGGACAAGCTGCCACCTGTGCCTACTCCGGCTGCTTTGAGAGTTCCCACGGAGCTCTGTAAACTGAGAACCGGAATGTGGGCTGGTGGGTTTTGTTTCCCTGGGCAGAAGCTTTTGTCAGTACCAGGTAGGGCCTTGTTTCTCACGGGCCGGCTGCTTGCTGGATTTCCATGAATATCAAGGTACTTCCCAGGGACAAGCTGCCACCTGTGCCAACTCGGGCTGCTTTGAGAGTGCCCATGGAGCTCTGCAAACTGAGACCAGGAACGTGGGGTCGTGGGTTTTGTTTCCCTAGGACGAAGCCTTTGTCCTTACCAGGTAGGCCCTTGGCCTTTGGTGGCCGGCTGCATGCTGGATTTCCAGGAATCTGAAGATGCCGCTAAGGGACAAGCTGCAACCTGTGCCAACTCGGGCTGCTTTGAGAGTTCCCACGGAGCTCTGTAAACTGAGACCAGGAATGTGGGCTGGTGGGTTTTGTTTCCCTGGGCAGAAGCCTTTGTCTGTACCAGGTAGTGCCTTGTTCCTCAGGGATTGGCTGCCTGCTGGATTTCGACGAATATCAAGATCCTGCCAAGGGACAAGCTGCCACCTGTGCCAACTCGGGCTGCTTTGAGAGTGCCCATCGATCTCTGCATATTTAGACCAGAAATGTGGGCTGGTAAGTTTTGTTTCCCCCGGCAGAAATATTTGCAGTACCTGGTAGGCCCTCGGCCCATTGCGGCTGGTTGTCCCCTGGATTTCCACGAATATCAAGGTGCCGCCCAGGGACAAGCTGCCACCTGTGCCAACTCGGGCTGCTTTGAGAGTGCCCATGGAGCTCTGCAAACTGAGACCAGGAATGTGGGATTGTGGGTTTTGTTTTCCCAGGCAGAAGCCTTTGTCAGTACCAAGTAGAGCCTTGTTGCTCTGTGGCCGGCTGCCTGCTGGATTTCTACGACTATCAATATGCCACCCAGGGACAAGCTGCCACCTGTGCCAACTCGGGCTGCTTTGTGAGTGCCCACAGTGCTCTGTAAACTTAGACCAGGAACGTGGGGTGGTTGGTTTTTTTCCCCGGGCAGAAGCCTTTGTCAGTACTGGGTAGGCCCCTGTTCCTTATGGTTAGGCTGCTTGCTGGATTTCCACGAATATCAAGGGGCCGCCCAGGGACAAGCTGCCACCCGTACCAACTCGGGCTGCTTTGAGAGTGCCCATGGATCTCTGCAAACTGAGACCAGGAACGTGGGTTGGTGGGTTTTGTTTCCACCGGCAGAAGCCTTTGTCATTACCAGGTAGGGCCTAGTTCCTTATGGTTAGGCTGTTTGCTGGATTTCCACGAATATCAAGATGCCGCCCAGGGACAAGCTGCCACCTGTGCCAACTCGGGCTGCTTTGAGAGTGCCCATCGCTCTCTGCTGATTGAGACCAGAAATGTTGGGTAGTTGGTTTTGTTTCCCGGGGCAGAAGCATTTGCTGTACCAGGTAGGCCATCGGCCCATCGCGGCTGGTTGTCCGCTGGATTTCGACGAATATCAAGATGCCGCCCAGGGACAAGCTGCCACCTGTGCCAACTCGGGCTGCTTTGAGGGTGCCCATGGAGCTCTGCAAAGTGAGACCAGGAAAGTGGGCTGGTGGGTTTTGTTTTCCCGGGCCAGAAGCCTTTGTCTGTACCAGGTAGTGCCTTGTTCCACAGGGGCTGGCTGCCTGCTGGATTTCCACGAATATCAAGATGCCGCCCAGGGACAAGCTGCCACCTGTGCCAACTCGGGCTGCTTTGTGAGTGCCCACAGAGCTCTGGAAAGAGAGACCAGGAACGTGGGCTGGTGGGTATTTTTTCCCAGGGCAGAGGCCTTTGTCCTCACCAGGTAGGGTCTTGTTCCTCATTGGCACGCTGCCTGCTGGATTTCCACGAATATCAAAATGCCGCCCAGGGACAAACTGCAACCTGTGCCAACTCGGGCTGCTTTGAGACTGCCCACAGAGCTCTGTAAACTGAGACCAGGAATGTGGGCTTGTGAATTTTGTTTCCCCGGACAGAAGTCTTTGTCAGTACTAGGTAGGCCCCTGTCCATTATGGTTCGGCTGCTTGCCGGATTTCCACGAATATCAAGATGCCGCCCAGGGACAAGCTGCCACCTTTGCCAACTCGGGCTGCTTTGCGAGTGCCCATGGAGCTCTGCAAACTGAGACTAGGAACGTGGGCTGGTGGGTTTTGTTTCCCCAGGCAGAAGCCTTTCTCTGCACCATGTCGGCCCTCGGACCTTCGGGGCCGGCAGACTTCTGGATTTCCACGAAGATCAAGGTGCCACCCAGGGACAAGCTGCCACCTGTGCCAACTCGGGCGTCTATGAGAGTGCCCATGGAGCTCTGCAGACTGAGACCAGGAACGTGGGATTGTGGGTTTTGTTTCCCTGGGTAGAAGCCTTTGTCATTACCAGGTAAGGTCTTGCTCCTTATGGTTAGGCTGCTTGCAGGATTTCCACGAATATCAAGATGCCGCCCAGGGACAAGCTGCCACCTGTGCCAACTCGGGCTGCTTTGAGAGTGCCCATCGCTCTCTGCTGATTGAGACCAGAAATGTTGGGTAGTTGGTTTTGTTTCCCGGGGCAGAAGAATTTGCTGTACCAGGTAGGCCCTCGGCCCATCGCGGCTGGTTGTCCGCTGGATTTCCACGAATATCAAGGTGCCGCCCAGGGACAAGCTGCCACCTGTGCCAACTCGGGCTGCTTGAGAGTGCCCATGGATCTCTGCAGACTGAGACCAGGAAAGTGGGGTGGTGGCTTTTGTTTCCCTAGGACGAAGCCTTTGTCCGTAGCAGGTAGGCCCTTGACCTTTTGTGGCCGGCTGCATGCAGGATTTCCACAAATCTGAAGATGCCGCCCAGGGACAAGCTGCCACCTGTGCCAACTCCGGCTGCTTTGAGAGTTCCCACGGAGCTCTGTAAACTGAGAACCGGAATGTGGGCTGGTGGGTTTTGTTTCCCTGGGCAGAAGCTTTTGTCAGTACCAGGTAGGGCCTTGTTTCTCACGGGCCGGCTGCTTGCTGGATTTCCATGAATATCAAGGTGCCGCCCAGGGACAAGCTGCCACCTGTGCCAACTCGGGCTGCTTTGAGAGTGCCCATGGAGCTCTGCAAACTGAGACCAGGAACGTGGGGTCGTGGGTTTTGTTTCCCTAGGACGAAGCCTTTGTCCTTACCAGGTAGGCCCTTGGCCTTTGGTGGCCGGCTGCATGCTGGATTTCCAGGAATCTGAAGATGCCGCTAAGGGACAAGCTGCAACCTGTGCCAACTCCGGCTGCTTTGAGAGTTCCCACGGAGCTCTGTAAACTGAGACCAGGGATGTGGGCTGGTGGGTTTTGTTTCCCTGGGCAGAAGCCTTTGTCTGTACCAGGTAGGGCCTTCTTCCTCATGGGCAGGCTGCCCACTTGATTTCCACGAATATCAAGATGCCGCCCAGGGACAAGCTGCCACCCGTGCCAACTCGGGCTGCTTTGAGAGTGCCCATGGAGCTCTGCAAACTGAGACCAGGAACGTGGGGTTGTGGCTTTTGTCTCCTTGGGCAGAAGCCTTTGTCAGAACCAGGTAGGCCATCGGCCCTTCGGGTTCGTCTGCCTGCTGGATTTCCACGAATATGGAGATGCCACCCAGGGACAAGTTGCCACCTTTGCCAACATTGGCTGCTTTGAGAGTGCCCACAGAGCTCTGGAAACTGAGACCAGGAACGTGGGCTGGTGGGTATTTTTACCCAGGGCAGAAGCCTTTGTCATTACCAGGTAGGGTCTTTTTCCTCATAGGCACGCTGCCTGCTGGATTTCCACGAATATCAAAATGCCGCCCAGGGACAAACTGCCACCCGTGCCAACTCGGGCTGCTTTGAGAGTGCCCATGGATCTCTGCAAACTGAGACTTGGAACGTGGGGTGGTGGGTTTTGTCTCCTTGGGCAGAAGCATTTGCAGGACCAGGTAGGCCGTCGGCCCTTCGGGTCCGGCTGCCTGCTGGATTTCCACGAATATGGAGATGCGGCCCAGGGACAAGCTGCCACCTGTGCCAACTCGGGCTGCTTTGAGAGTGCCCATGGATCTCTGGAGACTGAGACCAGGAAAGTGGGGTGGTGGCTTTTGTTTCCCTAGGACGAAGCCTTTGTCCGTAGCAGGTAGGCCCTTGATCTTTTGTGGCCGGCTGCATGCTGGATTTCCACGAATCTGAAGATGCCGCCCAGGGACAAGCTGCCACCTGTACCAACTCGGGCTACTTTGAGAGTTCCCACGGAGCTCTGTAAACTGAGACCAGGAATGTGGGCTGGTGGGTTTTGTTTCCCTGGTCAGAAGCCTTTGTCAGTACCAGGTAGGGCCTTGTTTCTCACGGGCCGGCTGCTTGCTGGATTTCCACGAATCTGAAGATGCCGCTAAGGTACAAGCTGCAAACTGTGCCAACTCTGGCTGCTTTGAGAGTTCCCACGGAGCTCTGTAAACTGAGACCAGGAATGTGGGCTGGTGGGTTTTGTTTCCCTGGGCAGAAGCCTTTGTCTGTACCAGGTAGTGCCTTGTTCCTCAGGGATTGGCTGCCTGCTGGATTTCGTCGAATATCAAGATCCTGCCAAGGGACAAGCTGCCACCTGTGCCAACTCGGGCTGCTTTGAGAGTGCCCATCGATCTCTGCATATTTAGACCAGAAATGTGGGCTGGTAAGTTTTGTTTCCCCCGGCAGAAGTATTTGCAGTACCTGGTAGGCCCTCGGCCCATTGCGGCTGGTTGTCCCCTGGATTTCCACGAATATCAAGGTGCCGCCCAGGGACAAGCTGCCACCTGTGCCAACTCGGGCTGCTTTGAGAGTGCCCATGGAGCTCTGCAAACTGAGACCAGGAATGTGGGATTGTGGGTTTTGTTTTCCCAGGCAGAAGTCTTTGTCAGTACCAAGTAGAGCCTTGTTGCTCTGGGGCCGGCTGCCTGCTGGATTTCTACGACTATCAATATGCCACCCAGGGACAAGCTGCCACCTGTGCCAACTCGGGCTGCTTTGTGAGTGCCCACAGTGCTCTGTAAACTTAGACCAGGAACGTGGGGTGGTTGGTTTTTTTCCCCGGGCAGAAGCCTTTGTCAGTACTGGGTAGGCCCCTGTTCCTTATGGTTAGGCTGCTTGCTGGATTTCCACGAATATCAAGATGCCGCCCAGGGACAAGCTGCCACCCGTACCAACTCGGGCTGCTTTGAGAGTGCCCATGGAGCTCTGCAAACTGAGACCAGGAACGTGGGTTGGTGGGTTTTGTTTCCACCGGCAGAAGCCTTTGTCATTACCAGGTAGGGCCTAGTTCCTTATGGTTAGGCTGTTTGCTGGATTTCCACGAATATCAAGATGCCGCCCAGGGACAAGCTGCCACCTGTGCCAACTCGGGCTGCTTTGAGAGTGCCCATGGATCTCTGGAGACTGAGACCAGGAAAGTGGGGTGGTGGTTTTTGTTTCCCTAGGACGAAGCCTTTGTCCGTAGCAGGTAGGCCCTTGATCTTTTGTGGCCGGCTGCATGCTGGATTTCCACGAATCTGAAGATGCCGCCCAGGGACAAGCTGCCACCTGTACCAACTCGGGCTACTTTGAGAGTTCCCACGGAGCTCTGTAAACTGAGACCAGGAACGTGGGTTGGTGGGTTTTGTTTCCACCGGCAGAAGCCTTTGTCATTACCAGGTAGGGCCTAGTTCCTTATGGTTAGGCTGTTTGCTGGATTTCCACGAATATCAAGATGCCGCCCAGGGACAAGCTGCCACCTGTGCCAACTCGGGCTGCTTTGAGAGTGCCCATCGCTCTCTGCTGATTGAGACCAGAAATGTTGGGTAGTTGGTTTTGTTTCCCGGGGCAGAAGCATTTGCTGTACCAGGTAGGCCATCGGCCCATCGCGGCTGGTTGTCCGCTGGATTTCGACGAATATCAAGATGCCGCCCAGGGACAAGCTGCCACCTGTGCCAACTCGGGCTGCTTTGAGGGTGCCCATGGAGCTCTGCAAAGTGAGACCAGGAAAGTGGGCTGGTGGGTTTTGTTTTCCCGGGCCAGAAGCCTTTGTCTGTACCAGGTAGTGCCTTGTTCCACAGGGGCTGGCTGCCTGCTGGATTTCCACGAATATCAAGATGCCGCCCAGGGACAAGCTGCCACCTGTGCCAACTCGGGCTGCTTTGTGAGTGCCCACAGAGCTCTGGAAAGAGAGACCAGGAACGTGGGCTGGTGGGTATTTTTTCCCAGGGCAGAGGCCTTTGTCCTCACCAGGTAGGGTCTTGTTCCTCATTGGCACGCTGCCTGCTGGATTTCCACGAATATCAAAATGCCGCCCAGGGACAAACTGCAACCTGTGCCAACTCGGGCTGCTTTGAGACTGCCCACAGAGCTCTGTAAACTGAGACCAGGAATGTGGGCTTGTGAATTTTGTTTCCCCGGACAGAAGTCTTTGTCAGTACTAGGTAGGCCCCTGTCCATTATGGTTCGGCTGCTTGCCGGATTTCCACGAATATCAAGATGCCGCCCAGGGACAAGCTGCCACCTTTGCCAACTCGGGCTGCTTTGCGAGTGCCCATGGAGCTCTGCAAACTGAGACTAGGAACGTGGGCTGGTGGGTTTTGTTTCCCCAGGCAGAAGCCTTTCTCTGCACCATGTCGGCCCTCGGACCTTCGGGGCCGGCAGACTTCTGGATTTCCACGAAGATCAAGGTGCCACCCAGGGACAAGCTGCCACCTGTGCCAACTCGGGCGTCTATGAGAGTGCCCATGGAGCTCTGCAGACTGAGACCAGGAACGTGGGATTGTGGGTTTTGTTTCCCTGGGTAGAAGCCTTTGTCATTACCAGGTAAGGTCTTGCTCCTTATGGTTAGGCTGCTTGCAGGATTTCCACGAATATCAAGATGCCGCCCAGGGACAAGCTGCCACCTGTGCCAACTCGGGCTGCTTTGAGAGTGCCCATCGCTCTCTGCTGATTGAGACCAGAAATGTTGGGTAGTTGGTTTTGTTTCCCGGGGCAGAAGAATTTGCTGTACCAGGTAGGCCCTCGGCCCATCGCGGCTGGTTGTCCGCTGGATTTCCACGAATATCAAGGTGCCGCCCAGGGACAAGCTGCCACCTGTGCCAACTCGGGCTGCTTGAGAGTGCCCATGGATCTCTGCAGACTGAGACCAGGAAAGTGGGGTGGTGGCTTTTGTTTCCCTAGGACGAAGCCTTTGTCCGTAGCAGGTAGGCCCTTGACCTTTTGTGGCCGGCTGCATGCAGGATTTCCACAAATCTGAAGATGCCGCCCAGGGACAAGCTGCCACCTGTGCCAACTCCGGCTGCTTTGAGAGTTCCCACGGAGCTCTGTAAACTGAGAACCGGAATGTGGGCTGGTGGGTTTTGTTTCCCTGGGCAGAAGCTTTTGTCAGTACCAGGTAGGGCCTTGTTTCTCACGGGCCGGCTGCTTGCTGGATTTCCATGAATATCAAGGTGCCGCCCAGGGACAAGCTGCCACCTGTGCCAACTCGGGCTGCTTTGAGAGTGCCCATGGAGCTCTGCAAACTGAGACCAGGAACATGGGGTCGTGGGTTTTGTTTCCCTAGGACGAAGCCTTTGTCCTTACCAGGTAGGCCCTTGGCCTTTGGTGGCCGGCTGCATGCTGGATTTCCAGGAATCTGAAGATGCCGCTAAGGGACAAGCTGCAACCTGTGCCAACTCCGGCTGCTTTGAGAGTTCCCACGGAGCTCTGTAAACTGAGACCAGGGATGTGGGCTGGTGGGTTTTGTTTCCCTGGGCAGAAGCCTTTGTCTGTACCAGGTAGGGCCTTCTTCCTCATGGGCAGGCTGCCCACTTGATTTCCACGAATATCAAGATGCCGCCCAGGGACAAGCTGCCACCCGTGCCAACTCGGGCTGCTTTGAGAGTGCCCATGGAGCTCTGCAAACTGAGACCAGGAACGTGGGGTTGTGGCTTTTGTCTCCTTGGGCAGAAGCCTTTGTCAGAACCAGGTAGGCCATCGGCCCTTCGGGTTCGTCTGCCTGCTGGATTTCCACGAATATGGAGATGCCACCCAGGGACAAGTTGCCACCTTTGCCAACATTGGCTGCTTTGAGAGTGCCCACAGAGCTCTGGAAACTGAGACCAGGAACGTGGGCTGGTGGGTATTTTTACCCAGGGCAGAAGCCTTTGTCATTACCAGGTAGGGTCTTTTTCCTCATAGGCACGCTGCCTGCTGGATTTCCACGAATATCAAAATGCCGCCCAGGGACAAACTGCCACCCGTGCCAACTCGGGCTGCTTTGAGAGTGCCCATGGATCTCTGCAAACTGAGACTTGGAACGTGGGGTGGTGGGTTTTGTCTCCTTGGGCAGAAGCATTTGCAGGACCAGGTAGGCCGTCGGCCCTTCGGGTCCGGCTGCCTGCTGGATTTCCACGAATATGGAGATGCGGCCCAGGGACAAGCTGCCACCTGTGCCAACTCGGGCTGCTTTGAGAGTGCCCATGGATCTCTGGAGACTGAGACCAGGAAAGTGGGGTGGTGGCTTTTGTTTCCCTAGGACGAAGCCTTTGTCCGTAGCAGGTAGGCCCTTGATCTTTTGTGGCCGGCTGCATGCTGGATTTCCACGAATCTGAAGATGCCGCCCAGGGACAAGCTGCCACCTGTACCAACTCGGGCTACTTTGAGAGTTCCCACGGAGCTCTGTAAACTGAGACCAGGAATGTGGGCTGGTGGGTTTTGTTTCCCTGGTCAGAAGCCTTTGTCAGTACCAGGTAGGGCCTTGTTTCTCACGGGCCGGCTGCTTGCTGGATTTCCACGAATCTGAAGATGCCGCTAAGGTACAAGCTGCAAACTGTGCCAACTCTGGCTGCTTTGAGAGTTCCCACGGAGCTCTGTAAACTGAGACCAGGAATGTGGGCTGGTGGGTTTTGTTTCCCTGGGCAGAAGCCTTTGTCTGTACCAGGTAGTGCCTTGTTCCTCAGGGATTGGCTGCCTGCTGGATTTCGTCGAATATCAAGATCCTGCCAAGGGACAAGCTGCCACCTGTGCCAACTCGGGCTGCTTTGAGAGTGCCCATCGATCTCTGCATATTTAGACCAGAAATGTGGGCTGGTAAGTTTTGTTTCCCCCGGCAGAAGTATTTGCAGTACCTGGTAGGCCCTCGGCCCATTGCGGCTGGTTGTCCCCTGGATTTCCACGAATATCAAGGTGCCGCCCAGGGACAAGCTGCCACCTGTGCCAACTCGGGCTGCTTTGAGAGTGCCCATGGAGCTCTGCAAACTGAGACCAGGAATGTGGGATTGTGGGTTTTGTTTTCCCAGGCAGAAGTCTTTGTCAGTACCAAGTAGAGCCTTGTTGCTCTGGGGCCGGCTGCCTGCTGGATTTCTACGACTATCAATATGCCACCCAGGGACAAGCTGCCACCTGTGCCAACTCGGGCTGCTTTGTGAGTGCCCACAGTGCTCTGTAAACTTAGACCAGGAACGTGGGGTGGTTGGTTTTTTTCCCCGGGCAGAAGCCTTTGTCAGTACTGGGTAGGCCCCTGTTCCTTATGGTTAGGCTGCTTGCTGGATTTCCACGAATATCAAGATGCCGCCCAGGGACAAGCTGCCACCCGTACCAACTCGGGCTGCTTTGAGAGTGCCCATGGAGCTCTGCAAACTGAGACCAGGAACGTGGGTTGGTGGGTTTTGTTTCCACCGGCAGAAGCCTTTGTCATTACCAGGTAGGGCCTAGTTCCTTATGGTTAGGCTGTTTGCTGGATTTCCACGAATATCAAGATGCCGCCCAGGGACAAGCTGCCACCTGTGCCAACTCGGGCTGCTTTGAGAGTGCCCATGGATCTCTGGAGACTGAGACCAGGAAAGTGGGGTGGTGGTTTTTGTTTCCCTAGGACGAAGCCTTTGTCCGTAGCAGGTAGGCCCTTGATCTTTTGTGGCCGGCTGCATGCTGGATTTCCACGAATCTGAAGATGCCGCCCAGGGACAAGCTGCCACCTGTACCAACTCGGGCTACTTTGAGAGTTCCCACGGAGCTCTGTAAACTGAGACCAGGAACGTGGGTTGGTGGGTTTTGTTTCCACCGGCAGAAGCCTTTGTCATTACCAGGTAGGGCCTAGTTCCTTATGGTTAGGCTGTTTGCTGGATTTCCACGAATATCAAGATGCCGCCCAGGGACAAGCTGCCACCTGTGCCAACTCGGGCTGCTTTGAGAGTGCCCATCGCTCTCTGCTGATTGAGACCAGAAATGTTGGGTAGTTGGTTTTGTTTCCCGGGGCAGAAGCATTTGCTGTACCAGGTAGGCCATCGGCCCATCGCGGCTGGTTGTCCGCTGGATTTCGACGAATATCAAGATGCCGCCCAGGGACAAGCTGCCACCTGTGCCAACTCGGGCTGCTTTGAGGGTGCCCATGGAGCTCTGCAAAGTGAGACCAGGAAAGTGGGCTGGTGGGTTTTGTTTTCCCGGGCCAGAAGCCTTTGTCTGTACCAGGTAGTGCCTTGTTCCACAGGGGCTGGCTGCCTGCTGGATTTCCACGAATATCAAGATGCCGCCCAGGGACAAGCTGCCACCTGTGCCAACTCGGGCTGCTTTGTGAGTGCCCACAGAGCTCTGGAAAGAGAGACCAGGAACGTGGGCTGGTGGGTATTTTTTCCCAGGGCAGAGGCCTTTGTCCTCACCAGGTAGGGTCTTGTTCCTCATTGGCACGCTGCCTGCTGGATTTCCACGAATATCAAAATGCCGCCCAGGGACAAACTGCAACCTGTGCCAACTCGGGCTGCTTTGAGACTGCCCACAGAGCTCTGTAAACTGAGACCAGGAATGTGGGCTTGTGAATTTTGTTTCCCCGGACAGAAGTCTTTGTCAGTACTAGGTAGGCCCCTGTCCATTATGGTTCGGCTGCTTGCCGGATTTCCACGAATATCAAGATGCCGCCCAGGGACAAGCTGCCACCTTTGCCAACTCGGGCTGCTTTGCGAGTGCCCATGGAGCTCTGCAAACTGAGACTAGGAACGTGGGCTGGTGGGTTTTGTTTCCCCAGGCAGAAGCCTTTCTCTGCACCATGTCGGCCCTCGGACCTTCGGGGCCGGCAGACTTCTGGATTTCCACGAAGATCAAGGTGCCACCCAGGGACAAGCTGCCACCTGTGCCAACTCGGGCGTCTATGAGAGTGCCCATGGAGCTCTGCAGACTGAGACCAGGAACGTGGGATTGTGGGTTTTGTTTCCCTGGGTAGAAGCCTTTGTCATTACCAGGTAAGGTCTTGCTCCTTATGGTTAGGCTGCTTGCAGGATTTCCACGAATATCAAGATGCCGCCCAGGGACAAGCTGCCACCTGTGCCAACTCGGGCTGCTTTGAGAGTGCCCATCGCTCTCTGCTGATTGAGACCAGAAATGTTGGGTAGTTGGTTTTGTTTCCCGGGGCAGAAGAATTTGCTGTACCAGGTAGGCCCTCGGCCCATCGCGGCTGGTTGTCCGCTGGATTTCCACGAATATCAAGGTGCCGCCCAGGGACAAGCTGCCACCTGTGCCAACTCGGGCTGCTTGAGAGTGCCCATGGATCTCTGCAGACTGAGACCAGGAAAGTGGGGTGGTGGCTTTTGTTTCCCTAGGACGAAGCCTTTGTCCGTAGCAGGTAGGCCCTTGACCTTTTGTGGCCGGCTGCATGCAGGATTTCCACAAATCTGAAGATGCCGCCCAGGGACAAGCTGCCACCTGTGCCAACTCCGGCTGCTTTGAGAGTTCCCACGGAGCTCTGTAAACTGAGAACCGGAATGTGGGCTGGTGGGTTTTGTTTCCCTGGGCAGAAGCTTTTGTCAGTACCAGGTAGGGCCTTGTTTCTCACGGGCCGGCTGCTTGCTGGATTTCCATGAATATCAAGGTGCCGCCCAGGGACAAGCTGCCACCTGTGCCAACTCGGGCTGCTTTGAGAGTGCCCATGGAGCTCTGCAAACTGAGACCAGGAACGTGGGGTCGTGGGTTTTGTTTCCCTAGGACGAAGCCTTTGTCCTTACCAGGTAGGCCCTTGGCCTTTGGTGGCCGGCTGCATGCTGGATTTCCAGGAATCTGAAGATGCCGCTAAGGGACAAGCTGCAACCTGTGCCAACTCGGGCTGCTTTGAGAGTTCCCACGGAGCTCTGTAAACTGAGACCAGGGATGTGGGCTGGTGGGTTTTGTTTCCCTGGGCAGAAGCCTTTGTCTGTACCAGGTAGGGCCTTCTTCCTCATGGGCAGGCTGCCCACTTGATTTCCACGAATATCAAGATGCCGCCCAGGGACAAGCTGCCACCCGTGCCAACTCGGGCTGCTTTGAGAGTGCCCATGGAGCTCTGCAAACTGAGACCAGGAACGTGGGGTTGTGGCTTTTGTCTCCTTGGGCAGAAGCCTTTGTCAGAACCAGGTAGGCCATCGGCCCTTCGGGTTCGTCTGCCTGCTGGATTTCCACGAATATGGAGATGCCACCCAGGGACAAGTTGCCACCTTTGCCAACATTGGCTGCTTTGAGAGTGCCCACAGAGCTCTGGAAACTGAGACCAGGAACGTGGGCTGGTGGGTATTTTTACCCAGGGCAGAAGCCTTTGTCATTACCAGGTAGGGTCTTTTTCCTCATAGGCACGCTGCCTGCTGGATTTCCACGAATATCAAAATGCCGCCCAGGGACAAACTGCCACCCGTGCCAACTCGGGCTGCTTTGAGAGTGCCCATGGATCTCTGCAAACTGAGACTTGGAACGTGGGGTGGTGGGTTTTGTCTCCTTGGGCAGAAGCATTTGCAGGACCAGGTAGGCCGTCGGCCCTTCGGGTCCGGCTGCCTGCTGGATTTCCACGAATATGGAGATGCGGCCCAGGGACAAGCTGCCACCTGTGCCAACTCGGGCTGCTTTGAGAGTGCCCATGGATCTCTGGAGACTGAGACCAGGAAAGTGGGGTGGTGGCTTTTGTTTCCCTAGGACGAAGCCTTTGTCCGTAGCAGGTAGGCCCTTGATCTTTTGTGGCCGGCTGCATGCTGGATTTCCACGAATCTGAAGATGCCGCCCAGGGACAAGCTGCCACCTGTACCAACTCGGGCTACTTTGAGAGTTCCCACGGAGCTCTGTAAACTGAGACCAGGAATGTGGGCTGGTGGGTTTTGTTTCCCTGGTCAGAAGCCTTTGTCAGTACCAGGTAGGGCCTTGTTTCTCACGGGCCGGCTGCTTGCTGGATTTCCACGAATCTGAAGATGCCGCTAAGGTACAAGCTGCAAACTGTGCCAACTCTGGCTGCTTTGAGAGTTCCCACGGAGCTCTGTAAACTGAGACCAGGAATGTGGGCTGGTGGGTTTTGTTTCCCTGGGCAGAAGCCTTTGTCTGTACCAGGTAGTGCCTTGTTCCTCAGGGATTGGCTGCCTGCTGGATTTCGTCGAATATCAAGATCCTGCCAAGGGACAAGCTGCCACCTGTGCCAACTCGGGCTGCTTTGAGAGTGCCCATCGATCTCTGCATATTTAGACCAGAAATGTGGGCTGGTAAGTTTTGTTTCCCCCGGCAGAAGTATTTGCAGTACCTGGTAGGCCCTCGGCCCATTGCGGCTGGTTGTCCCCTGGATTTCCACGAATATCAAGGTGCCGCCCAGGGACAAGCTGCCACCTGTGCCAACTCGGGCTGCTTTGAGAGTGCCCATGGAGCTCTGCAAACTGAGACCAGGAATGTGGGATTGTGGGTTTTGTTTTCCCAGGCAGAAGCCTTTGTCAGTACCAAGTAGAGCCTTGTTGCTCTGGGGCCGGCTGCCTGCTGGATTTCTACGACTATCAATATGCCACCCAGGGACAAGCTGCCACCTGTGCCAACTCGGGCTGCTTTGTGAGTGCCCACAGTGCTCTGTAAACTTAGACCAGGAACGTGGGGTGGTTGGTTTTTTTCCCCGGGCAGAAGCCTTTGTCAGTACTGGGTAGGCCCCTGTTCCTTATGGTTAGGCTGCTTGCTGGATTTCCACGAATATCAAGGGGCCGCCCAGGGACAAGCTGCCACCCGTACCAACTCGGGCTGCTTTGAGAGTGCCCATGGATCTCTGCAAACTGAGACCAGGAACGTGGGTTGGTGGGTTTTGTTTCCACCGGCAGAAGCCTTTGTCATTACCAGGTAGGGCCTAGTTCCTTATGGTTAGGCTGTTTGCTGGATTTCCACGAATATCAAGATGCCGCCCAGGGACAAGCTGCCACCTGTGCCAACTCGGGCTGCTTTGAGAGTGCCCATCGCTCTCTGCTGATTGAGACCAGAAATGTTGGGTAGTTGGTTTTGTTTCCCGGGGCAGAAGCATTTGCTGTACCAGGTAGGCCATCGGCCCATCGCGGCTGGTTGTCCGCTGGATTTCGACGAATATCAAGATGCCGCCCAGGGACAAGCTGCCACCTGTGCCAACTCGGGCTGCTTTGAGGGTGCCCATGGAGCTCTGCAAAGTGAGACCAGGAAAGTGGGCTGGTGGGTTTTGTTTTCCCGGGCCAGAAGCCTTTGTCTGTACCAGGTAGTGCCTTGTTCCACAGGGGCTGGCTGCCTGCTGGATTTCCACGAATATCAAGATGCCGCCAAGGGACAAGCTGCCACCTGTGCCAACTCGGGCTGCTTTGAGAGTGCCCACAGAGCTCTGGAAAGAGAGACCAGGAACGTGGGCTGGTGGGTATTTTTTCCCAGGGCAGAGGCCTTTGTCCTCACCAGGTAGGGTCTTGTTCCTCATTGGCACGCTGCCTGCTGGATTTCCACGAATATCAAAATGCCGCCCAGGGACAAACTGCAACCTGTGCCAACTCGGGCTGCTTTGAGACTGCCCACAGAGCTCTGTAAACTGAGACCAGGAATGTGGGCTTGTGAATTTTGTTTCCCCGGACAGAAGTCTTTGTCAGTACTAGGTAGGCCCCTGTCCATTATGGTTCGGCTGCTTGCCGGATTTCCACGAATATCAAGATGCCGCCCAGGGACAAGCTGCAACCTTTGCCAACTCGGGCTGCTTTGCGAGTGCCCATGGAGCTCTGGAAACTGAGACCAGGAACGTGGGCTGGTGGGTTTTGTTTCCCCAGGCAGAAGCCTTTCTCTGCACCATGTCGGCCCTCGGACCTTCGGGGCCGGCAGACTTCTGGATTTCCACGAAGATCAAGGTGTCACCCAGGGACAAGCTGCCACCTGTGCCAACTCGGGCGTCTTTGAGAGTGCCCATGGAGCTCTGCAGACTGAGACCAGGAACGTGGGGTGGTGTGTTTTGTTTCCCTGGGTAGAAGCCTTTGTCATTACCAGGTAAGGTCTTGCTCCTTATGGTTAGGCTGCTTGCAGGATTTCCACGAATATCAAGATGCCGCCCAGGGACAAGCTGCCACCTGTGCCAACTCGGGCTGCTTTGAGAGTGCCCATCGCTCTCTGCTGATTGAGACCAGAAATGTTGGGTAGTTGGTTTTGTTTCCCGGGGCAGAAGAATTTGCTGTACCAGGTAGGCCCTCGGCCCATCGCGGCTGGTTGTCCGCTGGATTTCCACGAATATCAAGATGCCGCCCAGTGACAAGCTGCCACCTGTGCCAACTCCGGCTGCTTTGAGAGTGCCCATGGATCTCTGCAAACTGAGACCAGGAACGTGGGGTTGTGGGTTTTGTTTCCCTGGGCAGAAGCCTTTGTCTGTACCAGGTAGTGCCTTGTTCCACAGGGGCTGGCTGCCTGCTGGATTTCGACGAATATCAAGATCCTGCCAAGGGACAAGCTGCCACCTGTGCCAACTCGGGCTGCTTTGAGAGTGCCCATCGATCTCTGCATATTTAGACCAGAAATGTGGGCTGGTAAGTTTTGTTTCCCCCTGCAGAAGTATTTGCAGTACCTGGTAGGCCCTCTGCCCATTGCGGCTGGTTGTCCGCTGGATTTCCACGAATATCAAGGTGCCGCCCAGGGACAAGCAGCCACCTGTGCCAACTCGGGCTGCTTTGAGAGTGCCCATGGAGCTCTGCAAACTGAGACCAGGAATGTGGGATTGTGGGTTTTGTTTTCCCAGGCAGAAGCCTTTGTCAGTACCAAGTAGAGCCTTGTTGCTCTGGGGCCGGCTGCCTGCTGGATTTCTACGACTATAAATATGCCACCCAGGGACAAGCTGCCACCTGTGCCAACTCGGGCTGCTTTGAGAGTGCCCACAGTGCTCTGTAAGCTGAGACCAGGAACGTGGGGTGGTTGGTTTGTTTCCCCGGGCAGAAGCCTTTGTCAGTACTGGGTAGGCCCCTGTTCCTTATGGTTAGGCTGCTTGCTGGATTTCCACGAATATCAGGAGGCCGCCCAGGGACAAGCTGCCACCCGTACCAACTCGGGCTGCTTTGAGAGTGCCCATGGAGCTCTGCAAACTGAGACCAAAAACGTGGGGTGGTGGGTTTTGTTTCCACGGGCAGAAGCCTTTGTCATTACCAGGTCGGGCCTAGTTCCTTATGGTTAGGCTGCTTGCTGGATTTCCACGAATATCAAGATGCCGCCCAGTGACAAGCTGCCACCTGTGCCAACTCGGGCTGCTTTGAGAGTGCCCATCGCTCTCTGCTGATTGAGACCTGAAATGTTGGGTAGTTGGTTTTGTTTCCCGGGACAGAAGCATTTGCTGTACCAGGTAGGCCCTCGGCCCATCGCGGCTGGTTGTCCGCTGGATTTCGACGAATATCAAGATGCCGCCCAGGGACAAGCTGCCACCTGTACCAACTCGGGCTGCTTTGAGAGTGCCCACAGAGCTCTGGAAACAGAGACCAGGAACGTGGGCTGGTGGGTATTTTTTCCCAGGGCAGAAGCCTTTGTCCTCATCAGGTAGGTTCTTGTTCCTCATTGGCACGCTGCCTGCTGGATTTCCACGAATATCAAAATGCCGCCCAGGGACAAACTGCAACCTGTGCCAACTCGGGCTGCTTTGAGACTGCCCACAGAGCTCTGTAAACTGAGACCAGGAATGTGGGCTTGTGAATTTTGTTTCCCCGGACAGAAGTCTTTGTCAGTACTAGGTAGGCCCCTGTTCCTTATGGTTAGGCTGCTTGCCGGATTTCCACGAATATCAAGAGGCCGCCCAGGGACAAGCTGCAACCTGTGCCAACTCGGGCTGCTTTGCGAGTGCCCATGGAGCTCTGGAAACTGAGACCAGGAACGTGGGCTGGTGGGTTTTGTTTCCCCAGGCAGAAGCCTTTCTCTGCACCATGTCGGCCCTCGGCCCTTCGGGGCCGGCAGCCTTCTGGATTTCCACGAAGATCAAGGCGCCGCCCAGGGACAAGCTGCCACCTGTGCCAACTCGGGCTGCCTTGAGAGTGCCCACAGTGTTCTGTAAACTGAGACCAGGAACGTGGGCTGGTGGGTATTTTTACCCAGGGCAGAAGCCTTTGTCATTACCAGGTAGGGTCTTTTTCCTCATAGGCACGCTGCCTGCTGGATTTCCACGAATATCAAAATGCCGCCCAGGGACAAACTGCCACCTGTGCCAACTCGGGCTGCTTTGAGAGTGCCCATGGATCTCTGCAAACTGAGACTTGGAACGTGGGGTGGTGGGTTTTGTCTCCTTGGGCAGAAGTATTTGCAAGACCAGGTAGGCCCTCGGCCCTTCGGGTCCGGCTGCCTGCTGGATTTCCACGAATATGGAGATGCGGCCCAGGGACAAGCTGCCACCTGTGCCAACTCGGGCTGCTTTGAGAGTGCCCATGGAGCTCTGCAAACTGAGACCAGGAATGTGGGATTGTGGGTTTTGTTTTCCCAGGCAGAAGCCTTTGTCAGTACCAAGTCGAGCCTTGTTGCTCTGGGGCCGGCTGCCTGCTGGATTTCTACGACTATCAATATGCCACCCAGGGACAAGCTGCCACCTGTGCCAACTCGGGCTGCTTTGTGAGTGCCCACAGTGCTCCGTAAACTTAGACCAGGAACGTGGGGTGGTTGGTTTTTTTCCCCGGGCAGAAGCCTTTGTCAGTACTGGGTAGGCCCCTGTTCCTTATGGTTAGGCTGCTTGCTGGATTTCCACGAATATCAAGGGGCCGCCCAGGGACAAGCTGCCACCCGTACCAACTCGGGCTGCTTTGAGAGTGCCCATGGATCTCTGCAAACTGAGACCAGGAACGTGGGGTGGTGGGTTTTGTTTCCACCGGCAGAAGCCTTTGTCATTACCAGGTAGGGCCTAGTTCCTTATGGTTAGGCTGTTTGCTGGATTTCCACGAATATCAAGATGCCGCCCAGGGACAAGCTGCCACCTGTGCCAACTCGGGCTGCTTTGAGAGTGCCCATCGCTCTCTGCTGATTGAGACCAGAAATGTTGGGTAGTTGGTTTTGTTTCCCGGGGCAGAAGCATTTGCTGTACCAGGTAGGCCATCGGCCCATCGCGGCTGGTTGTCCGCTGGATTTCCACGAATATCAAGATGCCGCCCAGGGACAAGCTGCCACCTGTGCCAACTCGGGCTGCTTTGAGGGTGCCCATGGAGGTCTGCAAAGTGAGACCAGGAAAGTGGGCTGGTGGGTTTTGTTTTCCCGGGCCAGAAGCCTTTGTCTGTACCAGGTAGTGCCTTGTTCCACAGGGGCTGGCTGCCTGCTGGATTTCCACGAATATCAATATGCCGCCAAGGGACAAGCTGCCACCTGTGCCAACTCGGGCTGCTTTGAGAGTGCCCACAGAGCTCTGGAAACAGAGACCAGGAACGTGGGCTGGTGGGTATTTTTTCCCAGGGCAGAGGCCTTTGTCCTCACCAGGTAGGGTCTTGTTCCTCATTGGCACGCTGCCTGCTGGATTTCCACGAATATCAAAATGCCGCCCAGGGACAAACTGCAACCTGTGCCAACTCGGGCTGCTTTGAGACTGCCCACAGAGCTCTGTAAACTGAGACCAGGAATGTGGGCTTGTGAATTTTGTTTCCCCGGACAGAAGTCTTTGTCAGTACTAGGTAGGCCCCTGTCCATTATGGTTCGGCTGCTTGCCGGATTTCCACGAATATCAAGATGCCGCCCAGGGACAAGCTGCCACCTTTGCCAACTCGGGCTGCTTTGCGAGTGCCCATGGAGCTCTGCAAACTGAGACCAGGAACGTGGGCTGGTGGGTTTTGTTTCCCCAGGCAGAAGCCTTTCTCTGCACCATGTCGGCCCTCGGACCTTCGGGGCCGGCAGACTTCTGGATTTCCACGAAGATCAAGGTGTCACCCAGGGACAAGCTGCCACCTGTGCCAACTCGGGCGTCTTTGAGAGTGCCCATGGAGCTCTGCAGACTGAGACCAGGAACGTGGGGTGGTGTGTTTTGTTTCCCTGGGTAGAAGCCTTTGTCATTACCAGGTAAGGTCTTGCTCCTTATGGTTAGGCTGCTTGCAGGATTTCCACGAATATCAAGATGCCGCCCAGGGACAAGCTGCCACCTGTGCCAACTCGGGCTGCTTTGAGAGTGCCCATCGCTCTCTGCTGATTGAGACCAGAAATGTTGGGTAGTTGGTTTTGTTTCCCGGGGCAGAAGAATTTGCTGTACCAGGTAGGCCCTCGGCCCATCGCGGCTGGTTGTCCGCTGGATTTCCACGAATATCAAGATGCCGCCCAGGGACAAGCTGCCACCTGTGCCAACTCAGGCTGCTTTGAGAGTGCCCATGGATCTCTGCAAACTGAGACCAGGAACGTGGGGTTGTGGGTTTTGTTTCCCTGGGCAGAAGCCTTTGTCTGTACCAGGTAGTGCCTTGTTCCACAGGGGCTGGCTGCCTGCTGGATTTCGACGAATATCAAGATCCTGCCAAGGGACAAGCTGCCACCTGTGCCAACTCGGGCTGCTTTGAGAGTGCCCATCGATCTCTGCATATTTAGACCAGAAATGTGGGCTGGTAAGTTTTGTTTCCCCCTGCAGAAGTATTTGCAGTACCTGGTAGGCCCTCTGCCCATTGCGGCTGGTTGTCCGCTGGATTTCCACGAATATCAAGGTGCCGCCCAGGGACAAGCTGCCACCTGTGCCAACTCGGGCTGCTTTGAGAGTGCCCATGGAGCTCTGCAAACTGAGACCAGGAATGTGGGATTGTGGGTTTTGTTTTCCCAGGCAGAAGCCTTTGTCAGTACCAAGTAGAGCCTTGTTGCTCTGGGGCCGGCTGCCTGCTGGATTTCTACGACTATAAATATGCCACCCAGGGACAAGCTGCCACCTGTGCCAACTCGGGCTGCTTTGAGAGTGCCCACAGTGCTCTGTAAGCTGAGACCAGGAACGTGGGGTGGTTGGTTTGTTTCCCCGGGCAGAAGCCTTTGTCAGTACTGGGTAGGCCCCTGTTCCTTATGGTTAGGCTGCTTGCTGGATTTCCACGAATATCAGGAGGCCGCCCAGGGACAAGCTGCCACCCGTACCAACTCGGGCTGCTTTGAGAGTGCCCATGGAGCTCTGCAAACTGAGACCAAAAACGTGGGGTGGTGGGTTTTGTTTCCACGGGCAGAAGCCTTTGTCATTACCAGGTCGGGCCTAGTTCCTTATGGTTAGGCTGCTTGCTGGATTTCCACGAATATCAAGATGCCGCCCAGTGACAAGCTGCCACCTGTGCCAACTCGGGCTGCTTTGAGAGTGCCCATCGCTCTCTGCTGATTGAGACCTGAAATGTTGGGTAGTTGGTTTTGTTTCCCGGGACAGAAGCATTTGCTGCACCAGGTAGGCCCTCGGCCCATCGCGGCTGGTTGTCCGCTGGATTTCGACGAATATCAAGATGCCGCCCAGGGACAAGCTGCCACCTGTACCAACTCGGGCTGCTTTGAGAGTGCCCACAGAGCTCTGGAAACAGAGACCAGGAACGTGGGCTGGTGGGTATTTTTTCCCAGGGCAGAAGCCTTTGTCCTCATCAGGTAGGGTCTTGTTCCTCATTGGCACGCTGCCTGCTGGATTTCCACGAATATCAAAATGCCGCCCAGGGACAAGCTGCCACCTGTGCCAACTCGGGCTGCTTTGAGACTGCCCACAGAGCTCTGTAAACTGAGACCAGGAATGTGGGCTTGTGAATTTTGTTTCCCCGGACAGAAGTCTTTGTCAGTACTAGGTAGGCCCCTGTTCCTTATGGTTCGGCTGCTTGCCGGATTTCCACGAATATCAAGAGGCCGCCCAGGGACAAGCTGCAACCTGTGCCAACTCGGGCTGCTTTGCGAGTGCCCATGGAGCTCTGGAAACTGAGACCAGGAACGTGGGCTGGTGGGTTTTGTTTCCCCAGGCAGAAGCCTTTCTCTGCACCATGTCGGCCCTCGGCCCTTCGGGGCCGGCAGCCTTCTGGATTTCCACGAAGATCAAGGCGCCGCCCAGGGACAAGCTGCCACCTGTGCCAACTCGGGCTGCCTTGAGAGTGCCCACAGTGTTCTGTAAACTGAGACCAGGAACGTGGGCTGGTGGGTATTTTTACCCAGGGCAGAAGCCTTTGTCATTACCAGGTAGGGTCTTTTTCCTCATAGGCACGCTGCCTGCTGGATTTCCACGAATATCAAAATGCCGCCCAGGGACAAGCTGCCACCTGTGCCAACTCGGGCTGCTTTGAGAGTGCCCATGGAGCTCTGCAAACTGAGACCAGGAATGTGGAATTGTGGGTTTTGTTTTCCCAGGCAGAAGCCTTTGTCAGTACCAAGTAGAGCCTTGTTGCTCTGGGGCCGGCTGCCTGCTGGATTTCTACGACTATAAATATGCCACCCAGGGACAAGCTGCCACCTGTGCCAACTCGGGCTGCTTTGAGAGTGCCCACAGTGCTCTGTAAGCTGAGACCAGGAACGTGGGGTGGTTGGTTTGTTTCCCCGGGCAGAAGCCTTTGTCAGTACTGGGTAGGCCCCTGTTCCTTATGGTTAGGCTGCTTGCTGGATTTCCACGAATATCAGGAGGCCGCCCAGGGACAAGCTGCCACCCGTACCAACTCGGGCTGCTTTGAGAGTGCCCATGGAGCTCTGCAAACTGAGACCAAAAACGTGGGGTGGTGGGTTTTGTTTCCACGGGCAGAAGCCTTTGTCATTACCAGGTCGGGCCTAGTTCCTTATGGTTAGGCTGCTTGCTGGATTTCCACGAATATCAAGATGCCGCCCAGTGACAAGCTGCCACCTGTGCCAACTCGGGCTGCTTTGAGAGTGCCCATCGCTCTCTGCTGATTGAGACCTGAAATGTTGGGTAGTTGGTTTTGTTTCCCGGGACAGAAGCATTTGCTGTACCAGGTAGGCCCTCGGCCCATCGCGGCTGGTTGTCCGCTGGATTTCCACGAATATCAAGATGCCGCCCAGGGACAAGCTGCCACCTGTACCAACTCGGGCTGCTTTGAGAGTGCCCATGGAGCTCTGCAAACTGAGACCAGGAACGTGGGCTGGTGGGTATTTTTTCCCAGGGCAGAAGCCTTTGTCCTCATCAGGTAGGGTCTTGTTCCTCATTGGCACGCTGCCTGCTGGATTTCCACGAATATCAAAATGCCGCCCAGGGACAAGCTGCCACCTGTGCCAACTCGGGCTGCTTTGAGACTGCCCACAGAGCTCTGTAAACTGAGACCAGGAATGTGGGCTTGTGAATTTTGTTTCCCCGGACAGAAGTCTTTGTCAGTACTAGGTAGGCCCCTGTTCCTTATGGTTAGGCTGCTTGCCGGATTTCCACGAATATCAAGAGGCCGCCCAGGGACAAGCTGCAACCTGTGCCAACTCGGGCTGCTTTGCGAGTGCCCATGGATCTCTGGAAACTGAGACCAGGAACGTGGGCTGGTGGGTTTTGTTTCCCCAGGCAGAAGCCTTTCTCTGCACCATGTCGGCCCTCGGCCCTTCGGGGCCGGCAGCCTTCTGGATTTCCACGAAGATCAAGGCGCCGCCCAGGGACAAGCTGCCACCTGTGCCAACTCGGGCTGCCTTGAGAGTGCCCACAGTGTTCTGTAAACTGAGACCAGGAACGTGGGCTGGTGGGTATTTTTACCCAGGGCAGAAGCCTTTGTCATTACCAGGTAGGGTCTTTTTCCTCATAGGCACGCTGCCTGCTGGATTTCCACGAATATCAAAATGCCGCCCAGGGACAAACTGCCACCTGTGCCAACTCGGGCTGCTTTGAGAGTGCCCATGGATCTCTGCAAACTGAGACTTGGAACGTGGGGTGGTGGGTTTTGTCTCCTTGGGCAGAAGTATTTGCAAGACCAGGTAGGCCCTCGGCCCTTCGGGTCCGGCTGCCTGCTGGATTTCCACGAATATCGAGATGCGGCCCAGGGACAAGCTGCCACCTGTGCCAACTCGGGCTGCTTTGAGAGTGCCCATGGAGCTCTGCAAACTGAGACCAGGAATGTGGGATTGTGGGTTTTGTTTTCCCAGGCAGAAGCCTTTGTCAGTACCAAGTAGAGCCTTGTTGCTCTGGGGCCGGCTGCCTGCTGGATTTCTACGACTATCAATATGCCACCCAGGGACAAGCTGCCACCTGTGCCAACTCGGGCTGCTTTGTGAGTGCCCACAGTGGTCTGTAAACTTAGACTAGGAACGTGGGGTGGTTGGTTTTTTTCCCCGGGCAGAAGCCTTTGTCAGTACTGGGTAGGCCCCTGTTCCTTATGGTTAGGCTGCTTGCTGGATTTCCACGAATATCAAGGGGCCGCCCAGTGACAAGCTGCCACCCGTACCAACTCGGGCTGCTTTGAGAGTGCCCATGGATCTCTGCAAACTGAGACCAGGAACGTGGGGTGGTGGGTTTTGTTTCCACCGGCAGAAGCCTTTGTCATTACCAGGTAGGGCCTAGTTCCTTATGGTTAGGCTGTTTGCTGGATTTCCACGAATATCAAGATGCCGCCCAGGGACAAGCTGCCACCTGTGCCAACTCGGGCTGCTTTGAGAGTGCCCATCGCTCTCTGCTGATTGAGACCAGAAATGTTGGGTAGTTGGTTTTGTTTCCCGGGGCAGAAGCATTTGCTGTACCAGGTAGGCCATCGGCCCATCGCGGCTGGTTGTCCGCTGGATTTCCACGAATATCAAGATGCCGCCCAGGGACAAGCTGCCACCTGTGCCAACTCGGGCTGCTTTGAGGGTGCCCATGGAGGTCTGCAAAGTGAGACCAGGAAAGTGGGCTGGTGGGTTTTGTTTTCCCGGGCCAGAAGCCTTTGTCAGTACTAGGTAGTGCCTTGTTCCACAGGGTCTGGCTGCCTGCTGGATTTCCACGAATATCAAGATGCCGCCAAGGGACAAGCTGCCACCTGTGCCAACTCGGGCTGCTTTGAGAGTGCCCACAGAGCTCTGGAAAGAGAGACCAGGAACGTGGGCTGGTGGGTATTTTTTCCCAGGGCAGAGGCCTTTGTCCTCACCAGGTAGGGTCTTGTTCCTCATTGGCACGCTGCCTGCTGGATTTCCACGAATATCAAAATGCCGCCCAGGGACAAACTGCAACCTGTGCCAACTCGGGCTGCTTTGAGACTGCCCACAGAGCTCTGTAAACTGAGACCAGGAATGTGGGCTTGTGAATTTTGTTTCCCCGGACAGAAGTCTTTGTCAGTACTAGGTAGGCCCCTGTCCATTATGGTTCGGCTGCTTGCCGGATTTCCACGAATATCAAGATGCCGCCCAGGGACAAGCTGCCACCTTTGCCAACTCGGGCTGCTTTGCGAGTGCCCATGGAGCTCTGGAAACTGAGACCAGGAACGTGGGCTGGTGGGTTTTGTTTCCCTAGGACGAAGCCTTTCTCTGCACCATGTCGGCCCTCGGACCTTCGGGGCCGGCAGACTTCTGGATTTCCACGAAGATCAAGGTGTCACCCAGGGACAAGCTGCCACCTGTGCCAACTCGGGCGTCTTTGAGAGTGCCCATGGAGCTCTGCAGACTGAGACCAGGAACGTGGGGTGGTGTGTTTTGTTTCCCTGGGTAGAAGCCTTTGTCATTACCAGGTAAGGTCTTGCTCCTTATGGTTAGGCTGCTTGCAGGATTTCCACGAATATCAAGATGCCGCCCAGGGACAAGCTGCCACCTGTGCCAACTCGGGCTGCTTTGAGAGTGCCCATCGCTCTCTGCTGATTGAGACCAGAAATGTTGGGTAGTTGGTTTTGTTTCCCGGGGCAGAAGAATTTGCTGTACCAGGTAGGCCCTCGGCCCATCGCGGCTGGTTGTCCGCTGGATTTCCACGAATATCAAGATGCCGCCCAGGGACAAGCTGCCACCTGTGCCAACTCAGGCTGCTTTGAGAGTGCCCATGGATCTCTGCAAACTGAGACCAGGAACGTGGGGTTGTGGGTTTTGTTTCCCTGGGCAGAAGCCTTTGTCTGTACCAGGTAGTGCCTTGTTCCACAGGGGCTGGCTGCCTGCTGGATTTCGACGAATATCAAGATCCTGCCAAGGGACAAGCTGCCACCTGTGCCAACTCGGGCTGCTTTGAGAGTGCCCATCGATCTCTGCATATTTAGACCAGAAATGTGGGCTGGTAAGTTTTGTTTCCCCCTGCAGAAGTATTTGCAGTACCTGGTAGGCCCTCTGCCCATTGCGGCTGGTTGTCCGCTGGATTTCCACGAATATCAAGGTGCCGCCCAGGGACAAGCTGCCACCTGTGCCAACTCGGGCTGCTTTGAGAGTGCCCATGGAGCTCTGCAAACTGAGACCAGGAATGTGGGATTGTGGGTTTTGTTTTCCCAGGCAGAAGCCTTTGTCAGTACCAAGTAGAGCCTTGTTGCTCTGGGGCCGGCTGCCTGCTGGATTTCTACGACTATAAATATGCCACCCAGGGACAAGCTGCCACCTGTGCCAACTCGGGCTGCTTTGAGAGTGCCCACAGTGCTCTGTAAGCTGAGACCAGGAACGTGGGGTGGTTGGTTTGTTTCCCCGGGCAGAAGCCTTTGTCAGTACTGGGTAGGCCCCTGTTCCTTATGGTTAGGCTGCTTGCTGGATTTCCACGAATATCAGGAGGCCGCCCAGGGACAAGCTGCCACCCGTACCAACTCGGGCTGCTTTGAGAGTGCCCATGGAGCTCTGCAAACTGAGACCAAAAACGTGGGGTGGTGGGTTTTGTTTCCACGGGCAGAAGCCTTTGTCATTACCAGGTCGGGCCTAGTTCCTTATGGTTAGGCTGCTTGCTGGATTTCCACGAATATCAAGATGCCGCCCAGTGACAAGCTGCCACCTGTGCCAACTCGGGCTGCTTTGAGAGTGCCCATCGCTCTCTGCTGATTGAGACCTGAAATGTTGGGTAGTTGGTTTTGTTTCCCGGGACAGAAGCATTTGCTGCACCAGGTAGGCCCTCGGCCCATCGCGGCTGGTTGTCCGCTGGATTTCGACGAATATCAAGATGCCGCCCAGGGACAAGCTGCCACCTGTACCAACTCGGGCTGCTTTGAGAGTGCCCACAGAGCTCTGGAAACAGAGACCAGGAACGTGGGCTGGTGGGTATTTTTTCCCAGGGCAGAAGCCTTTGTCCTCATCAGGTAGGGTCTTGTTCCTCATTGGCACGCTGCCTGCTGGATTTCCACGAATATCAAAATGCCGCCCAGGGACAAGCTGCCACCTGTGCCAACTCGGGCTGCTTTGAGACTGCCCACAGAGCTCTGTAAACTGAGACCAGGAATGTGGGCTTGTGAATTTTGTTTCCCCGGACAGAAGTCTTTGTCAGTACTAGGTAGGCCCCTGTTCCTTATGGTTCGGCTGCTTGCCGGATTTCCACGAATATCAAGAGGCCGCCCAGGGACAAGCTGCAACCTGTGCCAACTCGGGCTGCTTTGCGAGTGCCCATGGAGCTCTGGAAACTGAGACCAGGAACGTGGGCTGGTGGGTTTTGTTTCCCCAGGCAGAAGCCTTTCTCTGCACCATGTCGGCCCTCGGCCCTTCGGGGCCGGCAGCCTTCTGGATTTCCACGAAGATCAAGGCGCCGCCCAGGGACAAGCTGCCACCTGTGCCAACTCGGGCTGCCTTGAGAGTGCCCACAGTGTTCTGTAAACTGAGACCAGGAACGTGGGCTGGTGGGTATTTTTACCCAGGGCAGAAGCCTTTGTCATTACCAGGTAGGGTCTTTTTCCTCATAGGCACGCTGCCTGCTGGATTTCCACGAATATCAAAATGCCGCCCAGGGACAAGCTGCCACCTGTGCCAACTCGGGCTGCTTTGAGAGTGCCCATGGAGCTCTGCAAACTGAGACCAGGAATGTGGAATTGTGGGTTTTGTTTTCCCAGGCAGAAGCCTTTGTCAGTACCAAGTAGAGCCTTGTTGCTCTGGGGCCGGCTGCCTGCTGGATTTCTACGACTATAAATATGCCACCCAGGGACAAGCTGCCACCTGTGCCAACTCGGGCTGCTTTGAGAGTGCCCACAGTGCTCTGTAAGCTGAGACCAGGAACGTGGGGTGGTTGGTTTGTTTCCCCGGGCAGAAGCCTTTGTCAGTACTGGGTAGGCCCCTGTTCCTTATGGTTAGGCTGCTTGCTGGATTTCCACGAATATCAGGAGGCCGCCCAGGGACAAGCTGCCACCCGTACCAACTCGGGCTGCTTTGAGAGTGCCCATGGAGCTCTGCAAACTGAGACCAAAAACGTGGGGTGGTGGGTTTTGTTTCCACGGGCAGAAGCCTTTGTCATTACCAGGTCGGGCCTAGTTCCTTATGGTTAGGCTGCTTGCTGGATTTCCACGAATATCAAGATGCCGCCCAGTGACAAGCTGCCACCTGTGCCAACTCGGGCTGCTTTGAGAGTGCCCATCGCTCTCTGCTGATTGAGACCTGAAATGTTGGGTAGTTGGTTTTGTTTCCCGGGACAGAAGCATTTGCTGTACCAGGTAGGCCCTCGGCCCATCGCGGCTGGTTGTCCGCTGGATTTCCACGAATATCAAGATGCCGCCCAGGGACAAGCTGCCACCTGTACCAACTCGGGCTGCTTTGAGAGTGCCCATGGAGCTCTGCAAACTGAGACCAGGAACGTGGGCTGGTGGGTATTTTTTCCCAGGGCAGAAGCCTTTGTCCTCATCAGGTAGGGTCTTGTTCCTCATTGGCACGCTGCCTGCTGGATTTCCACGAATATCAAAATGCCGCCCAGGGACAAGCTGCCACCTGTGCCAACTCGGGCTGCTTTGAGACTGCCCACAGAGCTCTGTAAACTGAGACCAGGAATGTGGGCTTGTGAATTTTGTTTCCCCGGACAGAAGTCTTTGTCAGTACTAGGTAGGCCCCTGTTCCTTATGGTTAGGCTGCTTGCCGGATTTCCACGAATATCAAGAGGCCGCCCAGGGACAAGCTGCAACCTGTGCCAACTCGGGCTGCTTTGCGAGTGCCCATGGATCTCTGGAAACTGAGACCAGGAACGTGGGCTGGTGGGTTTTGTTTCCCCAGGCAGAAGCCTTTCTCTGCACCATGTCGGCCCTCGGCCCTTCGGGGCCGGCAGCCTTCTGGATTTCCACGAAGATCAAGGCGCCGCCCAGGGACAAGCTGCCACCTGTGCCAACTCGGGCTGCCTTGAGAGTGCCCACAGTGTTCTGTAAACTGAGACCAGGAACGTGGGCTGGTGGGTATTTTTACCCAGGGCAGAAGCCTTTGTCATTACCAGGTAGGGTCTTTTTCCTCATAGGCACGCTGCCTGCTGGATTTCCACGAATATCAAAATGCCGCCCAGGGACAAACTGCCACCTGTGCCAACTCGGGCTGCTTTGAGAGTGCCCATGGATCTCTGCAAACTGAGACTTGGAACGTGGGGTGGTGGGTTTTGTCTCCTTGGGCAGAAGTATTTGCAAGACCAGGTAGGCCCTCGGCCCTTCGGGTCCGGCTGCCTGCTGGATTTCCACGAATATCGAGATGCGGCCCAGGGACAAGCTGCCACCTGTGCCAACTCGGGCTGCTTTGAGAGTGCCCATGGAGCTCTGCAAACTGAGACCAGGAATGTGGGATTGTGGGTTTTGTTTTCCCAGGCAGAAGCCTTTGTCAGTACCAAGTAGAGCCTTGTTGCTCTGGGGCCGGCTGCCTGCTGGATTTCTACGACTATCAATATGCCACCCAGGGACAAGCTGCCACCTGTGCCAACTCGGGCTGCTTTGTGAGTGCCCACAGTGGTCTGTAAACTTAGACTAGGAACGTGGGGTGGTTGGTTTTTTTCCCCGGGCAGAAGCCTTTGTCAGTACTGGGTAGGCCCCTGTTCCTTATGGTTAGGCTGCTTGCTGGATTTCCACGAATATCAAGGGGCCGCCCAGTGACAAGCTGCCACCCGTACCAACTCGGGCTGCTTTGAGAGTGCCCATGGATCTCTGCAAACTGAGACCAGGAACGTGGGGTGGTGGGTTTTGTTTCCACCGGCAGAAGCCTTTGTCATTACCAGGTAGGGCCTAGTTCCTTATGGTTAGGCTGTTTGCTGGATTTCCACGAATATCAAGATGCCGCCCAGGGACAAGCTGCCACCTGTGCCAACTCGGGCTGCTTTGAGAGTGCCCATCGCTCTCTGCTGATTGAGACCAGAAATGTTGGGTAGTTGGTTTTGTTTCCCGGGGCAGAAGCATTTGCTGTACCAGGTAGGCCATCGGCCCATCGCGGCTGGTTGTCCGCTGGATTTCCACGAATATCAAGATGCCGCCCAGGGACAAGCTGCCACCTGTGCCAACTCGGGCTGCTTTGAGGGTGCCCATGGAGGTCTGCAAAGTGAGACCAGGAAAGTGGGCTGGTGGGTTTTGTTTTCCCGGGCCAGAAGCCTTTGTCAGTACTAGGTAGTGCCTTGTTCCACAGGGTCTGGCTGCCTGCTGGATTTCCACGAATATCAAGATGCCGCCAAGGGACAAGCTGCCACCTGTGCCAACTCGGGCTGCTTTGAGAGTGCCCACAGAGCTCTGGAAAGAGAGACCAGGAACGTGGGCTGGTGGGTATTTTTTCCCAGGGCAGAGGCCTTTGTCCTCACCAGGTAGGGTCTTGTTCCTCATTGGCACGCTGCCTGCTGGATTTCCACGAATATCAAAATGCCGCCCAGGGACAAACTGCAACCTGTGCCAACTCGGGCTGCTTTGAGACTGCCCACAGAGCTCTGTAAACTGAGACCAGGAATGTGGGCTTGTGAATTTTGTTTCCCCGGACAGAAGTCTTTGTCAGTACTAGGTAGGCCCCTGTCCATTATGGTTCGGCTGCTTGCCGGATTTCCACGAATATCAAGATGCCGCCCAGGGACAAGCTGCCACCTTTGCCAACTCGGGCTGCTTTGCGAGTGCCCATGGAGCTCTGGAAACTGAGACCAGGAACGTGGGCTGGTGGGTTTTGTTTCCCTAGGACGAAGCCTTTCTCTGCACCATGTCGGCCCTCGGACCTTCGGGGCCGGCAGACTTCTGGATTTCCACGAAGATCAAGGTGTCACCCAGGGACAAGCTGCCACCTGTGCCAACTCGGGCGTCTTTGAGAGTGCCCATGGAGCTCTGCAGACTGAGACCAGGAACGTGGGGTGGTGTGTTTTGTTTCCCTGGGTAGAAGCCTTTGTCATTACCAGGTAAGGTCTTGCTCCTTACGGTTAGGCTGCTTGCAGGATTTCCACGAATATCAAGATGCCGCCCAGGGACAAGCTGCCACCTGTGCCAACTCGGGCTGCTTTGAGAGTGCCCATCGCTCTCTGCTGATTGAGACCAGAAATGTTGGGTAGTTGGTTTTGTTTCCCGGGGCAGAAGAATTTGCTGTACCAGGTAGGCCCTCGGCCCATCGCGGCTGGTTGTCCGCTGGATTTCCACGAATATCAAGGTGCCGCCCAGGGACAAGCTGCCACCTGTGCCAACTCGGGCTGCTTTGAGAGTGCCCATGGAGCTCTGCAAACTGAGACCAGGAATGTGGGATTGTGGGTTTTGTTTTCCCAGGCAGAAGCCTTTGTCAGTACCAAGTAGAGCCTTGTTGCTCTGGGGCCGGCTGCCTGCTGGATTTCTACGACTATCAATATGCCACCCAGGGACAAGCTGCCACCTGTGCCAACTCGGGCTGCTTTGTGAGTGCCCACAGAGCTCTGAAAGCTGAGACCAGGAACGTGGGGTGGTTGGTTTGTTTCCCCGGGCAGAAGCCTTTGTCAGTACTGGGTAGGCCCCTGTTCCTTATGGTTAGGCTGCTTGCTGGATTTCCACGAATATCAGGAGGCCGCCCAGGGACAAGCTGCCACCCGTACCAACTCGGGCTGCTTTGAGAGTGCCCATGGAGCTCTGCCATCTGAGATCAGGAACGTGGGATGGTGTGTTTTGTTTCCCTGGGCAGAAGCCTTTGTCATTACCAGGTCGGGCCTTGTTCCTTATGGTTAGGCTGCTTGCTGGATTTCCACGAATATCAAGATGCCGCCCAGTGACAAGCTGCCACCTGTGCCAACTCGGGCTGCTTTGAGAGTGCCCATCGCTCTCTGCTGATTGAGACCTGAAATGTTGGGTAGTTGGTTTTGTTTCCTGGGACAGAAGCATTTGCTGTACCAGGTAGGCCCTCGGCCCATCGCGGCTGGTTGTCCGCTGGATTTCGACGAATATCAAGATGCCGCCCAGGGACAAGCTGCCACCTGTACCAACTCGGGCTGCTTTGAGAGTGCCCACAGAGCTCTGGAAACAGAGACCAGGAACGTGGGCTGGTGGGTATTTTTTCCCAGGGCAGAAGCCTTTGTCCTCATCAGGTAGGGTCTTGTTCCTCATTGGCACGCTGCCTGCTGGATTTCCACGAATATCAAAATGCCGCCCAGGGACAAGCTGCCACCTGTGCCAACTCGGGCTGCTTTGAGACTGCCCACAGAGCTCTGTAAACTGAGACCAGGAATGTGGGCTTGTGAATTTTGTTTCCCCGGACAGAAGTCTTTGTCAGTACTAGGTAGGCCCCTGTTCCTTATGGTTCGGCTGCTTGCTGGATTTCCACGAATATCAAGAGGCCGCCCAGGGACAAGCTGCAACCTGTGCCAACTCGGGCTGCTTTGAGAGTGCCCATGGAGCTCTGGAAACTGAGACCAGGAACGTGGGCTGGTGGGTTTTGTTTCCCCAGGCAGAAGCCTTTCTCTGCACCATGTCGGCCCTCGGCCCTTCGGGGCCGGCAGCCTTCTGGATTTCCACGAATATCAAGGTGCCGCCCAGGGACAAGCTGCCACCTGTGCCAACTCGGGCTGCCTTGAGAGTGCACACAGTGTTCTGTAAACTGAGACCAGGAACGTGGGCTGGTGGGTTTTGTGTTCCCAGGCCTAAGCCTTTGTCTGTACCAGGTAGGGCCTTGTTTCTCACGGGCCGGCGGCTTGCTGGATTTCCATGAATATCAAGGTGCCGCCCAGGGACAAGCTGCCACCTGTGCCAACTCGGGCTGCTTTGAGAGTGCCCATGGAGCTCTGCAAACTGAGACCAGGAACGTGGGGTTGTGGCTTTTGTCTCCTTGGGCAGAAGCCTTTGTCAGCAGCAGGTAGGCCCTCGGCCCTTCGGGTTCGTCTGCCTGCTGGATTTCCACGAATATGGAGATGCCACCCAGGGACAAGTTGCCACCTTTGCCAACATTGGCTGCTTTGAGAGTGCCCACAGAGCTCTGGAAACTGAGACCAGGAACGTGGGCTGGTGGGTATTTTTACCCAGGGCAGAAGCCTTTGTCATTACCAGGTAGGGTCTTTTTCCTCATAGGCACGCTGCCTGCTGGATTTCCACGAATATCAAAATGCCGCCCAGGGACAAACTGCCACCTGTGCCAACTCGGGCTGCTTTCAGAGTGCCCATGGATCTCTGCAAACTGAGACCAGGAACGTGGGCTGGTGGGTTTTGTCTCCTTGGGCAGAAGTATTTGCAGGACCAGGTAGGCCCTCGGCCCTTCGGGTCCGGCTGCCTGCTGGATTTCCACGAATATCGAGATGCGGCCCAGGGACAAGCTACCACCTGTGCCAACTCGGGCTGCTTTGAGAGTGCCCATGGATCTCTGCAGACTGAGACCAGGAAAGTGGGGTGGTGGCTTTTGTTTCCCTAGGACGAAGCCTTTGTCCGTAGCAGGTAGGCCCTTGATCTTTTGTGGCCAACTGCATGCTGGATTTCCACGAATCTGAAGATGCGGCCCAGGGACAAGCTGCCACCTGTACCAACTCGGGCTGCTTTGAGAGTTCCCACGGAGCTCTGTAAACTGAGACCAGGAATGTGGGCTGGTGGGTTTTGTTTCCCTGGGCAGAAGACTTTGTCAGTACCAGGTAGGGCCTTGTTTCTCACGGGCCGGCTGCTTGCTGGATTTCCACGAATCTGAAGATGCCGCTAAGGTACAAGCTGCAAACTCTGCCAACTCTGGCTGCTTTGAGAGTTCGCACGGAGCTCTGTAAACTGAGACCAGGAATGTGGGCTGGTGGGTTTTGTTTCCCTGGGCAGAAGCCTTTGTCAGTACCAGGTAGGTCCTTGTTCCTCATGGGTAGGCTGCCCTCTGGATTTCCTCGAATATCAAGGAGCCGCCCAGGGACAAGCTGCCACCCGTGCCAACTCGGGCTGCTTTGAGTGTGCCCATCGAGCTCTGCAAACTGAGACCTGGAACGTGGTGTTGTGGGTTTTGTCTCCTTGGGCAGAAGGATTTGCAGGACCAGGTAGGCCCTCGGCCCTTCTGGTCTGTCTGCCTGCTGGATTTCCACGAATATCGAGATGCGGCCCAGGGACAAGCTGCCACCTGTGCCAACTCCGGCTGCTTTGAGAGTGCCCATGGAGCTCTGCAAACTGAGACCAGGAACGTGGGGTGGTGGGTTTTGTTTCCCCGGGCAGAAGCCTTTGACATTACCAGCTAGGGCCTTGCTCCTTATGGTTAGGCTGCTTGCTGGATTTCCACGAATATCAAGATGACGCCCAGGGACAAGCTGCCACCTGTGCCAACTCGGGCTGCTTTGAGAGTGCCCATGGAGCTCTGCACACTGAGACCAGGAACGTGGGCTGGTGGGTTTTGTTTCCCTGGGCAGAAGCCTTTCTGTCTACCATGTCGGACCTCTCCCCTTCGGGGCCGGCTGACTCCTGGATTTCCACGAATATCAAGGTGCCGCCCAGGGACAAGCTGCCACCTGGACCAACTCGGGCTGCTTTGAGAGTGCCCATGGATCTCTGCTGACTGAGATCAGGAACGTGGTGTGGTGGCTTTTGTTTCCCTAGGACGAAGCCTTTGTCCGTAGCAGGTAGGCCCTTGACCTTTTTTTGGCCGGCTGCATGCTGGATTTCCACGAGTCTGAAGGTGCCGCCCAGGGACAAGCTGCCACCTGTGCCAACTCGGGCTGCTTTGAGAGTTCCCACGGAGCTCTGTAAACTGAGACCAGGAATGTTGGCCGGTGGGTTTTGTTTCCCCGGGCAGAAGCCCTTGTCTGTACCAGGTAGGGCATTGTTTCTCACGGGCCGGCTGCTTGCTGGATTTCCACGAATATCAAGGTGCCGCCCAGGGACAAGCTTCCACCTGTGCCAACTCGGGCTGCTTTGAGAGTGCCCATGGAGCTCTGCAAACTGAGACCAGGAACGTGGGGTGGTGGGTTTTGTTTCCCTAGGACGGAGCCTTTGTCCATACCAGGAAGGCCCTCGGCCTTTGGTGGCCGGCTGCATGCTGGATTTCCACGAATCTGAAGATTCCGCTAAGGGACAAGCTGCAACCTGTGCCAACTCGGGCTGATTTCAGAGTTCCCACGGAGCTCTGTAAACTGAGACCAGGAATGTGGGGTGGTGGGTTTTTTTTCCCAGGCCTAAGCATTTGTAAGTACCAGGTAGGTCCTTGTTCCTTAGGGGCAGTCTGCCTGCTGGATTTCCACGTATATCAAGATGCCGCCCAGGGACAAGCTGCCACCTGTGCCAACTCGGGCTGCTTTGAGAGTGCCCATGGATCTCTGCAAACTGAGACCTGGAACGTAGGGTGGTGGGTTTTGTCTCCTTGGGTAGAAGTATTTGCAGGACCAGGTAGGCCCTCGGCCCTTCGGGTTCGTCTGCCTGCTGGATTTCCACGAATATGGAGATGCCACCCAGGGACAAGTTGCCACCTTTGCCAACATTGGCTGCTTTGAGAGTGCCCACAGAGCTCTGGAAACTGAGACCAGGAACGTGGGCTGGTGGGTATTTTTTCCCAGGGCAGAAGCCTTTGTCATTTCCAGGTAGGGTCTTTTTCCTCATAGGCACGCTGCCTGCTGGATTTCCACGAATATCAAAATGCCGCCCAGGGACAAACTGCCACCTGTGCCAACTCGGGCTGCTTTCAGAGTGCCCATGGATCTCTGCAAACTGAGACTTGGAACGTGGGGTGGAAGGTTTTGTCTCCTTGGGCAGAAGTATTTGCAGGACCAGGTAGGCCCTCGGCCCTTCGGGTCCGGCTGCCTGCTGGATTTCCACGAATATCGAGATGCGGCCCAGGGACAAGCTGCCACCTGTGCCAACTCGGGCTGCTTTGAGAGTGCCCATGGATCTCTGGAGACTGAGACCAGGAAAGTGGGGTGGTGGCTTTTGTTTCCCTAGGACGAAGCCTTTGTCCGTAGCAGGTAGGCCCTTGATCTTTTGTGGCCGGCTGCATGCTGGATTTCCACGAATCTGAAGATGCCGCCCAGGGACAAGCTGCCACCTGTACCAACTCGGGCTACTTTGAGAGTTCCCACGGAGCTCTGTAAACTGAGACCAGGAATGTGGGCTGGTGCGTTTTGTTTCCCTGGTCAGAAGCCTTTGTCAGTACCAGGTAGAGCCTTGTTTCTCACGGGCCGGCTGCTTGCTGGATTTCCACGAATCTGAAGATGCCGCTAAGGTACAAGCTGCCACCTGTGCCAACTCAGGCTGCTTTGAGAGTTCCCACGGAGCTCTGTAAACTGAGATCAGGAATGTGGGGTGGTGGGTTTTGTTTCCCTGGGCAGAAGCCTTTGTCAGTACCAGGTAGGTCCTTGTTCCTCATGGGTAGGCTGCCCTCTGGATTTCCTCGAATATCAAGGAGCCGCCCAGGGACAAGCTGCCACCCATGCCAACTCGGGCTGCTTTGAGTGTGCACATGGAGCTCTGCAAACTGAGACCTGCAACGTGGTGTTGTGGGTTTTGTCTCCTTGGGCAGAAGCATTTGCAGGACCAGGTAGGCCCTCGGCCCTTCTGGTCTGTCTGCCTGCTGGATTTCCACGAATATCGAGATGCGGCCCAGGGACAAGCTGCCACCTGTGCCAACTCCGGCTGCTTTGAGAGTGCCCATGGAGCTCTGCAAACTGAGACCAGGAACGTGGGGTGGTGGGTTTTGTTTCCCCGGGCCGAAGCCTTTGTCATTACCACCTAGGGCCTTGCTCCTTATGGTTAGGCTGCTTGCTGGATTTCCACGAATATCAAGATGCCGCCCAGGTACAAGCTGCCACCTGTGCCAACTCGGGCTGCTTTGAGAGTGCCCATGGAGCTCTGCACACTGAGACCAGGAACGTGGGCTGGTGGGTTTTGTTTCCCTGGGCAGAAGCCTTTCTGTCTACCATGTCGGACCTCTCCCCTTCGGGGCCGGCTGACTCCTGGATTTCCACGAATATCAAGGTGCCGCCCAGGAACAAGCTGCCACCTGGACCAACTCGGGCTGCTTTGAGAGTGCCCATGGATCTCTGCAGACTGAGACCAGGAACGTGGGGTGGTGGCTTTTGTTTCCCTAGGACGAAGCCTTTGTCCGTACCAGGTAGGCCCTTGACCTTTTTTTGGCCGGCTGCATGCTGGATTTCCACGAGTCTGAAGGTGCCGCCCAGGGACAAGCTGCCACCTGTGCCAACTCGGGCTGCTTTGAGAGTTCCCACGGAGCTCTGTAAACTGAGACCAGGAATGTTGGCCGGTGGGTTTTGTTTCCCCGGGCAGAAGCCTTTGTCAGTACCAGGTAGGGCATTGTTTCTCACGGGCCGGCTGCTTGCTGGATTTCCACGAATATCAAGGTGCCGCCCAGGGACAAGCTTCCACCTGTGCCAACTCGGGCTGCTTTGAGAGTGCCCATGGAGCTCTGCAAACTGAGACCAGGAACGTGGGGTGGTGGGTTTTGTTTCCCTAGGACGGAGCCTTTGTCCATACCAGGTAGGCCCTCGGCCTTTGGTGGCCGGCTGCATGCTGGATTTCCACGAATCTGAAGATGCCGCTAAGGGACAAGCTGCAACCTGTGCCAACTCGGGCTGATTTCAGAGTTCCCACGGAGCTCTGTAAACTGAGACCAGGAATGTGGGGTGGTGGGTTTTTTTTCCCAGGCCTAAGCATTTGTAAGTACCAGGTAGGTCCTTGTTCCTTAGGGGCAGTCTGCCTGCTGGATTTCCACGTATATCAAGATGCCGCCCAGGGACAAGCTGCCACCTGTGCCAACTCGGGCTGCTTTGAGAGTGCCCATGGAGCTCTGCAAACTGATACCAGGAACGTGGGCTGGTGGCTTTTGTCTCCTTGGGCAGAAGCCTTTGTCAGTTCCAGGTAGGCCCTCGGTACTTCGGGTTCGTCTGCCTGCTGGATTTCCACGAATATCGAGATGCCACCCAGGGGCAAGCTGCCACCTGTGCCAACTTGGGCTGCTTTGAGAGTGCCCACAGAGCTCTGGAAACTGAGACCAGGAACGTGGGCTGGTGGGTATTTTTTCCCAGGGCAGAAGCCTTTGTCATTACCCGCTAGGGTCTTGTTCCTCAATGGCACGCTGCCTGCTGGATTTCCACGAATATCAAAATGCTGCCCAGGGACAAGCTGCCACCTGTGCCAAATCGGGCTGCTTTGCGAGTGCCCATGGAGGTCTGGAAACTGAGACCAGGAACGTGGGGTGGTGGGTTTTGTTTCCCTGGGCAGAAGCCATAATCTGTACCATGTCGGTCCTCGGACCTTCGGGGCCGGCAGACTTCTGGATTTCCACGAAGATCAAGGTGCCGCCCAGGGACAAGCTGCCACCTGTGCCAACTCGGGCGTCTTTGAGAGTGCCCATGGTGCTCTGCAGACTGAGACCAGGAACGTGGGGTAGTAGGTTTTGTTTCCCGGGGCAGAAGCATTTGCTGTACCAGGTAGGGCCTTGTTCCTTCTGGTTAGGCTGCTTGCTGGATTTCCACGAATATCAAGATGCCGCCCAGGGTCAAGCTGCCACCTGTGCCAACTTGGGCTGCTTTGAGAGTGCCCATCGCTCTCTGCTGATTGAGACCAGAAATGTTGGGTAGTGGGTTTTGTTTCCCGGGGCAGAAGCCTTTGCTGTACCAGGTAGGTCCCTGTTATTTATGGTTCGGCTGCCGGCTGGATTTCGACGAATATCAAGATGCCGCCCAGGGACAAGCTGCCACCTGTGCCAACTCGGGCTGCTTTGAGAGTGCCCATGGATCTCTTCAAACTGATACCGGGATCGTGGGGTGGTGGGTTTTGTTTTCCCGGGCAGAAGCCTTTGTCAGTACCAGCTAGGGCCTTGTTCCTCAGGGGCAGGCTGCCTGCTGGATTTCCACGAATATCAAGATGCCGCCCAGGGACTAGCTGCCACCCGTGCCAACTCGGGCTGCTTTGAGAGTGCCCATGGAGCTCTGCCATCTGAGATCAGGAACGTGGGCTGGTGGGTTTTGTCTCCTCGGGCAGAAGCATTTGCAGTACCAGGTAGGCCCCTGTTCCTTATGGTTAGGCTGCTTGCTGGATTTCCACGAATATCAAGATGCCGCCCAGGGACATGCTGCCACCTGTGCCAACTCGGGCTGCTTTGAGAGTTCCCATCGATCTCTGCAGACTGAGACCAGAATTGTGGGGTGGTGGGTTTTGTCTCCCCGGGCAGAAGCATTTTCAGTACCACATAGGCCCTCGGCTCATCGCGGCCGGTTGTCCGCTGGATATCCACGAATATCAAGGTGCCGCGCAGGGACCAGCTGCCACCCGTGCCAACTCGGGCTGCTTTGAGAGTGCCCATGGATCTCTGCAGACTGAAACCAGGAACGTGGGGTGGTGGCTTTTGTTTCCCCGGGCAGAAGCCTTTGTCAGTACCAGGTAGGGCCTTGTTCCTCAGGGGCAGGCTGCCTGCTGGATTTCCACGAATATCAAGATGCTGCCCAGGGACAAGATGCCACCCGTGCCAGTTAGGGCTGCTTTGAGTGTTCCCATGGATCTCTGCAAACCGAGACCAGGAACGTCGGCTGGTGGGTTTTGTTTCCCCGGGCAGAAGCCTTTGTCTGTACTAGGTAGTCCCCTGTTCCTTATGGTTAGGCTGCTTGCTGGATTTCCACGAATATCAAGATGACGCCCAGGGACAAGCTGCCACCTGTGCCAACTCGGGCTGCTTTGAGAGTGCCCATCGATCTCTGCATATTTAGACCAGAAATGTGGGCTGGTAAGTTTTGTTTCCCCCGGCAGAAGAATTTGCAGTACCTGGTAGGCCCTCGGCCCATTGCGGCTGGTTGTCCGCTGGATTTCCACGAATATCAAGGTGCCGCCCAGGGACAAGCTGCCACCTGTGCCAACTCGGGCTGCTTTGAGAGTGCCCATGGAGCTCTGCAAACTGAGACCAGGAATGTGGGATTGTGGGTTTTGTTTTCCCAGGCAGAAGCCTTTGTCAGTACCAAGTAGAGCCTTGTTGCTCTGGGGCCGGCTGCCTGCTGGATTTCTACGACTATCAATATGCCACCCAGGGACAAGCTGCCACCTGTGCCAACTCGGGCTGCTTTGTGAGTGCCCACAGAGCTCTGAAAGCTGAGACCAGGAACGTGGGGTGGTTGGTTTGTTTCCCCGGGCAGAAGCCTTTGTCAGTACTGGGTAGGCCCCTGTTCCTTATGGTTAGGCTGCTTGCTGGATTTCCACGAATATCAGGAGGCCGCCCAGGGACAAGCTGCCACCCGTACCAACTCGGGCTGCTTTGAGAGTGCCCATGGAGCTCTGCCATCTGAGATCAGGAACGTGGGATGGTGGGTTTTGTTTCCCTGGGCAGAAGCCTTTGTCATTACCAGGTCGGGCCTTGTTCCTTATGGTTAGGCTGCTTGCTGGATTTCCACGAATATCAAGATGCCGCCCAGTGACAAGCTGCCACCTGTGCCAACTTGGGCTGCTTTGAGAGTGCCCATCGCTCTCTGCTGATTGAGACCTGAAATGTTGGGTAGTTGGTTTTGTTTCCCGGGACAGAAGCATTTGCTGTACCAGGTAGGCCCTCGGCCCATCGCGGCTGGTTGTCCGCTGGATTTCGACGAATATCAAGATGCCGCCCAGGGACAAGCTGCCACCTGTACCAACTCGGGCTGCTTTGAGAGTGCCCACAGAGCTCTGGAAACAGAGACCAGGAACGTGGGCTGGTGGGTATTTTTTCCCAGGGCAGAAGCCTTTGTCCTCATCAGGTAGGGTCTTGTTCCTCATTGGCACGCTGCCTGCTGGATTTCCACGAATATCAAAATGCCGCCCAGGGACAAGCTGCCACCTGTGCCAACTCGGGCTGCTTTGAGACTGCCCACAGAGCTCTGTAAACTGAGACCAGGAATGTGGGCTTGTGAATTTTGTTTCCCCGGACAGAAGTCTTTGTCAGTACTAGGTAGGCCCCTGTTCCTTATGGTTCGGCTGCTTGCTGGATTTCCACGAATATCAAGAGGCCGCCCAGGGACAAGCTGCAACCTGTGCCAACTCGGGCTGCTTTGCGAGTGCCCATGGAGCTCTGGAAACTGAGACCAGGAACGTGGGCTGGTGGGTTTTGTTTCCCCAGGCAGAAGCCTTTCTCTGCACCATGTCGGCCCTCGGCCCTTCGGGGCCGGCAGCCTTCTGGATTTCCACGAATATCAAGGTGCCGCCCAGGGACAAGCTGCCACCTGTGCCAACTCGGGCTGCCTTGAGAGTGCACACAGTGTTCTGTAAACTGAGACCAGGAACGTGGGCTGGTGGGTTTTGTGTTCCCAGGCCTAAGCCTTTGTCTGTACCAGGTAGGGCCTTGTTCCTTAGGGGCAGTCTGCATGCTGGATTTCCACGAATATCAGCGTGCCGCCCAGGGACAAGCTGCCACCTGTGCCAACTCGGGCTGCTTTGAGAGTGCCCATGGAGCAATGCAAACTGAGTCCTGGAACGTGGGGTTGTGGGTTTTGTCTCCTTGGGCAGAAGCAGTTGCAGGACCAGGTAGGCCCTCGGCCCTTCGGTTCCGGCTGCCTGCTGGATTTCCACGAATATCGAGATGCGGCTCACGGACAAGCTGCTACCCGTGCCAAATCAGGCTGCTTTGCGAGTGCCCATGGAGCTCTGCAAACTGAGACCAGGAACGTGGGCTGGTAAGTTTTGTTTCCCTGGGCAGAAGCCTTTCTGTGTACCATGTCGGACCTCTCCCCTTCGGGGCCGGCTGCCTGCTGGATTTCCACGAATATCAAGGTGCCGCCCAGGGACAAGCTACCACCTGTACCAACTCGGGCTGCTTGAGAGTGCCCATGGATCTCTGCAGACTGAGACCAGGAAAGTGGGGTGGTGGCTTTTGTTTCCCTAGGACGAAGCCTTTGTCCGTAGGAGGTAGGCCCTTGACCTTTTGTGGCCGGTTGCATGCTGGATTTCCACGAATCTGAAGATGCCGCCCAGGGACAAGCTGCCACCTGTGCCAACTCGGGCTGCTTTGAGAGTTCCCACGGAGCTCTGTAAACTGAGAACCGGAATGTGGGCTGGTGGGTTTTTGTTCCCTGGGCAGAAGCTTTTGTCAGTACCAGGTAGGGCCTTGTTTCTCACGGGCCGGCTGCTTGCTGGATTTCCATGAATATCAAGGTGCCGCCCAGGGACAAGCTGCCACCTGTGCCAACTCGGGCTGCTTTGAGAGTGCCCATGGAGCTCTGCAAACTGAGACCAGGAACGTGGGGTCGTGGGTTTTGTTTCCCTAGGACGAAGCCTTTGTCCATACCAGGTAGGCCCTTGGCCTTTGGTGGCCGGCTGCATGCTGGATTTCCAGGAATCTGAAGATGCCGCTAAGGGACAAGCTGCAACCTGTGCCAACTCCGGCTGCTTTGAGAGTTCCCACGGAGCTCTGTAAACTGAGACCAGGAATGTGGGCTGGTGGGTTTTGTTTCCCTGGGCAGAAGCCTTTGTCAGTACCATGTAGGTCCTTGTTCCTTAGGGGCAGTCTGCCTGCTGGATTTCCACGTATATCAAGATGCCGCCCAGGGACAAGCTGCCACCTGTGCCAACTCGGGCTGCTTTGAGAGTGCCCATGGATCTCTGCAAACTGAGACCTGGAACGTAGGGTGGTGGGTTTTGTCTCCTTGGGTAGAAGTATTTGCAGGACCAGGTAGGCCCTCGGCCCTTCGGGTTCGTCTGCCTGCTGGATTTCCACGAATATGGAGATGCCACCCAGGGACAAGTTGCCACCTTTGCCAACATTGGCTGCTTTGAGAGTGCCCACAGAGCTCTGTAAACTGAGACCAGGAACGTGGGCTGGTGGGTATTTTTACCCAGGGCAGAAGCCTTTGTCATTTCCAGGTAGGGTCTTTTTCCTCATAGGCACGCTGCCTGCTGGATTTCCACGAATATCAAAATGCCGCCCAGGGACAAACTGCCACCTGTGCCAACTCGGGCTGCTTTCAGAGTGCCCATGGATCTCTGCAAACTGAGACTTGGAACGTGGGGTGGTAGGTTTTGTCTCCTTGGGCAGAAGTATTTGCAGGACCAGGTAGGCCCTCGGCCCTTCGGGTCCGGCTGCCTGCTGGATTTCCACGAATATCGAGATGCGGCCCAGGGACAAGCTGCCACCTGTGCCAACTCGGGCTGCTTTGAGAGTGCCCATGGATCTCTGGAGACTGAGACCAGGAAAGTGGGGTGGTGGCTTTTGTTTCCCTAGGACGAAGCCTTTGTCCGTAGCAGGTAGGCCCTTGATCTTTTGTGGCCGGCTGCATGCTGGATTTCCACGAATCTGAAGATGCCGCCCAGGGACAAGCTGCCACCTGTACCAACTCGGGCTCCTTTGAGAGTTCCCACGGAGCTCTGTAAACTGAGACCAGGAATGTGGGCTGGTGCGTTTTGTTTCCCTGGTCAGAAGCCTTTGTCAGTACCAGGTAGAGCCTTGTTTCTCACGGGCCGGCTGCTTGCTGGATTTCCACGAATCTGAAGATGCCGCTAAGGTACAAGCTGCCACCTGTGCCAACTCTGGCTGCTTTGAGAGTTCCCACGGAGCTCTGTAAACTGAGACCAGGAATGTGGGGTGGTGGGTTTTGTTTCCCTGGGCAGAAGCCTTTGTCAGTACCAGGTAGGTCCTTGTTCCTCATGGGTAGGCTGCCCTCTGGATTTCCTCGAATATCAAGGAGCCGCCCAGGGACAAGCTGCCACCCATGCCAACTCGGGCTGCTTTGAGTGTGCACATGGAGCTCTGCAAACTGAGACCTGCAACGTGGTGTTGTGGGTTTTGTCTCCTTGGGCAGAAGCATTTGCAGGACCAGGTAGGCCCTCGGCCCTTCTGGTCTGTCTGCCTGCTGGATTTCCACGAATATCGAGATGCGGCCCAGGGACAAGCTGCCACCTGTGCCAACTCCGGCTGCTTTGAGAGTGCCCATGGAGCTCTGCAAACTGAGACCAGGAACGTGGGGTGGTGGGTTTTGTTTCCCCGGGCCGAAGCCTTTGTCATTACCAGCTAGGGCCTTGCTCCTTATGGTTAGGCTGCTTGCTGGATTTCCACGAATATCAAGATGACGCCCAGGGACAAGCTGCCACCTGTGCCAACTCGGGCTGCTTTGAGAGTGCCCATGGAGCTCTGCACACTGAGACCAGGAACGTGGGCTGGTGGGTTTTGTTTCCCTGGGCAGAAGCCTTTCTGTCTACCATGTCGGACCTCTCCCCTTCGGGGCCGGCTGACTCCTGGATTTCCACGAATATCAAGGTGCCGCCCAGGAACAAGCTGCCACCTGGACCAACTCGGGCTGCTTTGAGAGTGCCCATGGATCTCTGCAGACTGAGACCAGGAACGTGGGGTGGTGGCTTTTGTTTCCCTAGGACGAAGCCTTTGTCCGTAGCAGGTAGGCCCTTGACCTTTTTTTGGCCGGCTGCATGCTGGATTTCCACGAGTCTGAAGGTGCCGCCCAGGGACAAGCTGCCACCTGTGCCAACTCGGGCTGCTTTGAGAGTTCCCACGGAGCTCTGTAAACTGAGACCAGGAATGTTGGCCGGTGGGTTTTGTTTCCCCGGGCAGAAGCCTTTGTCAGTACCAGGTAGGGCATTGTTTCTCACGGGCCGGCTGCTTGCTGGATTTCCACGAATATCAAGGTGCCGCCCAGGGACAAGCTTCCACCTGTGCCAACTCGGGCTGCTTTGAGAGTGCCCATGGAGCTCTGCAAACTGAGACCAGGAACGTGGGGTGGTGGGTTTTGTTTCCCTAGGACGGAGCCTTTGTCCATACCAGGTAGGCCCTCGGCCTTTGGTGGCCGGCTGCATGCTGGATTTCCACGAATCTGAAGATGCCGCTAAGGGACAAGCTGCAACCTGTGCCAACTCGGGCTGATTTCAGAGTTCCCACGGAGCTCTGTAAACTGAGACCAGGAATGTGGGGTGGTGGGTTTTTTTTCCCAGGCCTAAGCATTTGTAAGTACCAGGTAGGTCCTTGTTCCTTAGGGGCAGTCTGCCTGCTGGATTTCCACGTATATCAAGATGCCGCCCAGGGACAAGCTGCCACCTGTGCCAACTCGGGCTGCTTTGAGAGTGCCCATGGAGCTCTGCAAACTGATACCAGGAACGTGGGCTGGTGGCTTTTGTCTCCTTGGGCAGAAGCCTTTGTCAGTTCCAGGTAGGCCCTCGGTACTTCGGGTTCGTCTGCCTGCTGGATTTCCACGAATATCGAGATGCCACCCAGGGGCAAGCTGCCACCTGTGCCAACTCGGGCTGCTTTGAGAGTGCCTACAGAGCTCTGGAAACTGAGACCAGGAACGTGGGCTGGTGGGTATTTTTTCCCAGGGCAGAAGCCTTTGTCATTACCCGCTAGGGTCTTGTTCCTCAATGGCACGCTGCCTGCTGGATTTCCACGAATATCAAAATGCTGCCCAGGGACAAGCTGCCACCTGTGCCAAATCGGGCTGCTTTGCGAGTGCCCATGGAGGTCTGGAAACTGAGACCAGGAACGTGGGGTGGTGGGTTTTGTTTCCCTGGGCAGAAGCCATAATCTGTACCATGTCGGTCCTCGGACCTTCGGGGCCGGCAGACTTCTGGATTTCCACGAAGATCAAGGTGCCGCCCAGGGACAAGCTGCCACCTGTGCCAACTCGGGCGTCTTTGAGAGTGCCCATGGTGCTCTGCAGACTGAGACCAGGAACGTGGGGTAGTAGGTTTTGTTTCCCGGGGCAGAAGCATTTGCTGTACCAGGTAGGGCCTTGTTCCTTCTGGTTAGGCTGCTTGCTGGATTTCCACGAATATCAAGATGCCGCCCAGGGTCAAGCTGCCACCTGTGCCAACTTGGGCTGCTTTGAGAGTGCCCATCGCTCTCTGCTGATTGAGACCAGAAATGTTGGGTAGTGGGTTTTGTTTCCCGGGGCAGAAGCCTTTGCTGTACCAGGTAGGTCCCTGTTATTTATGGTTCGGCTGCCTGCTGGATTTCGACGAATATCAAGATGCCGCCCAGGGACAAGCTGCCACCTGTGCCAACTCGGGCTGCTTTGAGAGTGCCCATGGATCTCTTCAAACTGATACCGGGATCGTGGGGTGGTGGGTTTTGTTTTCCCGGGCAGAAGCCTTTGACATTACCAGCTAGGGCCTTGTTCCTCAGGGGCAGGCTGCCTGCTGGATTTCCACGAATATCAAGATGCCGCCCAGGGACTAGCTGCCACCCGTGCCAACTCGGGCTGCTTTGAGAGTGCCCATGGAGCTCTGCCATCTGAGATCAGGAACGTGGGCTGGTGGGTTTTGTCTCCTCGGGCAGAAGCATTTGCAGTACCAGGTAGGCCCCTGTTCCTTATGGTTAGGCTGCTTGCTGGATTTCCACGAATATCAAGATGCCGCCCAGGGACATGCTGCCACCTGTGCCAACTCGGGCTGCTTTGAGAGTTCCCATCGATCTCTGCAGACTGAGACCAGAATTGTGGGGTGGTGGGTTTTGTCTCCCCGGGCAGAAGCATTTTCAGTACCACATAGGCCCTCGGCTCATCGCGGCCGGTTGTCCGCTGGATATCCACGAATATCAAGGTGCCGCGCAGGGACAAGCTGCCACCCGTGCCAACTCGGGCTGCTTTGAGAGTGCCCATGGATCTCTGCAGACTGAAACCAGGAACGTGGGGTGGTGGCTTTTGTTTCCCAGGGCAGAAGCCTTTGTCAGTACCAGGTAGGGCCTTGTTCCTCAGGGGCAGGCTGCCTGCTGGATTTCCACGAATATCAAGATGCTGCCCAGGGACAAGATGCCACCCGTGCCAGTTAGGGCTGCTTTGAGTGTGCCCATGGATCTCTGCAAACCGAGACCAGGAACGTCGGCTGGTGGGTTTTGTTTCCCCGGGCAGAAGCCTTTGTCTGTACTAGGTAGTCCCCTGTTCCTTATGGTTAGGCTGCTTGCTGGATTTCCACGAATATCAAGATGACGCCCAGGGACAAGCTGCCACCTGTGCCAACTCGGGCTGCTTTGAGAGTGCCCATCGATCTCTGCATATTTAGACCAGAAATGTGGGCTGGTAAGTTTTGTTTCCCCCGGCAGAAGAATTTGCAGTACCTGGTAGGCCCTCGGCCCATTGCGGCTGGTTGTCCGCTGGATTTCCACGAATATCAAGGTGCCGCCCAGGGACAAGCTGCCACCTGTGCCAACTCGGGCTGCTTTGAGAGTGCCCATGGAGCTCTGCAAACTGAGACCAGGAATGTGGGATTGTGGGTTTTGTTTTCCCAGGCAGAAGCCTTTGTCAGTACCAAGTAGAGCCTTGTTGCTCTGGGGCCGGCTGCCTGCTGGATTTCTACGACTATCAATATGCCACCCAGGGACAAGCTGCCACCTGTGCCAACTCGGGCTGCTTTGAGAGTGCCCATGGAGCTCTGCCATCTGAGATCAGGAACGTGGGATGGTGGGTTTTGTTTCCCTGGGCAGAAGCCTTTGTCATTACCAGGTCGGGCCTTGTTCCTTATGGTTAGGCTGCTTGCTGGATTTCCACGAATATCAAGATGCCGCCCAGTGACAAGCTGCCACCTGTGCCAACTCGGGCTGCTTTGAGAGTGCCCATCGCTCTCTGCTGATTGAGACCTGAAATGTTGGGTAGTTCGTTTTGTTTCCCGGGACAGAAGCATTTGCTGTACCAGGTAGGCCCTCGGCCCATCGCGGCTGGTTGTCCGCTGGATTTCCACGAATATCAAGATGCCGCCCAGGGACAAGCTGCCACCTGTACCAACTCGGGCTGCTTTGAGAGTGCCCACAGAGCTCTGGAAACAGAGACCAGGAACGTGGGCTGGTGGGTATTTTTTCCCAGGGCAGAAGCCTTTGTCCTCATCAGGTAGGGTCTTGTTCCTCATTGGCACGCTGCCTGCTGGATTTCCACGAATATCAAAATGCCGCCCAGGGACAAGCTGCCACCTGTGCCAACTCGGGCTGCTTTGAGACTGCCCACAGAGCTCTGTAAACTGAGACCAGGAATGTGGGCTTGTGAATTTTGTTTCCCCGGACAGAAGTCTTTGTCAGTACTAGGTAGGCCCCTGTTCCTTATGGTTCGGCTGCTTGCTGGATTTCCACGAATATCAAGAGGCCGCCCAGGGACAAGCTGCAACCTGTGCCAACTCGGGCTGCTTTGCGAGTGCCCATGGAGCTCTGGAAACTGAGACCAGGAACGTGGGCTGGTGGGTTTTGTTTCCCCAGGCAGAAGCCTTTCTCTGCACCATGTCGGCCCTCGGCCCTTCGGGGCCGGCAGCCTTCTGGATTTCCACGAATATCAAGGTGCCGCCCAGGGACAAGCTGCCACCTGTGCCAACTCGGGCTGCCTTGAGAGTGCACACAGTGTTCTGTAAACTGAGACCAGGAACGTGGGCTGGTGGGTTTTGTGTTCCCAGGCCTAAGCCTTTGTCTGTACCAGGTAGGGCCTTGTTCCTTAGGGGCAGTCTGCATGCTGGATTTCCACGAATATCAGCGTGCCGCCCAGGGACAAGCTGCCACCTGTGCCAACTCGGGCTGCTTTGAGAGTGCCCATGGAGCAATGCAAACTGAGTCCTGGAACGTGGGGTTGTGGGTTTTGTCTCCTTGGGCAGAAGCAGTTGCAGGACCAGGTAGGCCCTCGGCCCTTCGGTTCCGGCTGCCTGCTGGATTTCCACGAATATCGAGATGCGGCTCACAGACAAGCTGCTAGCCGTGCCAAATCAGGCTGCTTTGCGAGTGCTCATGGAGCTCTGCAAACTGAGACCAGGAACGTGGGCTGGTAAGTTTTGTTTCCCTGGGCAGAAGCCTTTCTGTGTACCATGTCGGACCTCTCCCCTTCGGGGCCGGCTGCCTGCTGGATTTCCACGAATATCAAGGTGCCGCCCAGGGACAAGCTACCACCTGTACCAACTCGGGCTGCTTGAGAGTGCCCATGGATCTCTGCAGACTGAGACCAGGAAAGTGGGGTGGTGGCTTTTGTTTCCCTAGGACGAAGCCTTTGTCCGTAGGAGGTAGGCCCTTGACCTTTTGTGGCCGGTTGCATGCTGGATTTCCACGAATCTGAAGATGCCGCCCAGGGACAAGCTGCCACCTGTGCCAACTCGGGCTGCTTTGAGAGTTCCCACGGAGCTCTGTAAACTGAGAACCGGAATGTGGGCTGGTGGGTTTTTGTTCCCTGGGCAGAAGCTTTTGTCAGTACCAGGTAGGGCCTTGTTTCTCACGGGCCGGCTGCTTGCTGGATTTCCATGAATATCAAGGTGCCGCCCAGGGACAAGCTGCCACCTGTGCCAACTCGGGCTGCTTTGAGAGTGCCCATGGAGCTCTGCAAACTGAGACCAGGAACGTGGGGTCGTGGGTTTTGTTTCCCTAGGACGAAGCCTTTGTCCATACCAGGTAGGCCCTTGGCCTTTGGTGGCCGGCTGCATGCTGGATTTCCAGGAATCTGAAGATGCCGCTAAGGGACAAGCTGCAACCTGTGCCAACTCGGGCTGCTTTGAGAGTTCCCACGGAGCTCTGTAAACTGAGACCAGGAATGTGGGCTGGTGGGTTTTGTTTCCCTGGGCAGAAGCCTTTGTCAGTACCATGTAGGTCCTTGTTCCTCATGGGCAGGCTGCCTGCTGGATTTCCACGAATATCAAAATGCCGCCCAGGGACAAGCTGCCACCTGTGCCAACTCGGGCTGCTTTGAGACTGCCCACAGAGCTCTGTAAACTGAGACCAGGAATGTGGGCTTGTGAATTTTGTTTCCCCGGACAGAAGTCTTTGTCAGTACTAGGTAGGCCCCTGTTCCTTATGGTTCGGCTGCTTGCTGGATTTCCACGAATATCAAGAGGCCGCCCAGGGACAAGCTGCAACCTGTGCCAACTCGGGCTGCTTTGCGAGTGCCCATGGAGCTCTGGAAACTGAGACCAGGAACGTGGGCTGGTGGGTTTTGTTTCCCCAGGCAGAAGCCTTTCTCTGCACCATGTCGGCCCTCGGCCCTTCGGGGCCGGCAGCCTTCTGGATTTCCACGAATATCAAGGTGCCGCCCAGGGACAAGCTGCCACCTGTGCCAACTCGGGCTGCCTTGAGAGTGCACACAGTGTTCTGTAAACTGAGACCAGGAACGTGGGCTGGTGGGTTTTGTGTTCCCAGGCCTAAGCCTTTGTCTGTACCAGGTAGGGCCTTGTTCCTTAGGGGCAGTCTGCATGCTGGATTTCCACGAATATCAGCGTGCCGCCCAGGGACAAGCTGCCACCTGTGCCAACTCGGGCTGCTTTGAGAGTGCCCATGGAGCAATGCAAACTGAGTCCTGGAACGTGGGGTTGTGGGTTTTGTCTCCTTGGGCAGAAGCAGTTGCAGGACCAGGTAGGCCCTCGGCCCTTCGGTTCCGGCTGCCTGCTGGATTTCCACGAATATCGAGATGCGGCTCACAGACAAGCTGCTAGCCGTGCCAAATCAGGCTGCTTTGCGAGTGCTCATGGAGCTCTGCAAACTGAGACCAGGAACGTGGGCTGGTAAGTTTTGTTTCCCTGGGCAGAAGCCTTTCTGTGTACCATGTCGGACCTCTCCCCTTCGGGGCCGGCTGCCTGCTGGATTTCCACGAATATCAAGGTGCCGCCCAGGGACAAGCTACCACCTGTACCAACTCGGGCTGCTTGAGAGTGCCCATGGATCTCTGCAGACTGAGACCAGGAAAGTGGGGTGGTGGCTTTTGTTTCCCTAGGACGAAGCCTTTGTCCGTAGGAGGTAGGCCCTTGACCTTTTGTGGCCGGTTGCATGCTGGATTTCCACGAATCTGAAGATGCCGCCCAGGGACAAGCTGCCACCTGTGCCAACTCGGGCTGCTTTGAGAGTTCCCACGGAGCTCTGTAAACTGAGAACCGGAATGTGGGCTGGTGGGTTTTTGTTCCCTGGGCAGAAGCTTTTGTCAGTACCAGGTAGGGCCTTGTTTCTCACGGGCCGGCTGCTTGCTGGATTTCCATGAATATCAAGGTGCCGCCCAGGGACAAGCTGCCACCTGTGCCAACTCGGGCTGCTTTGAGAGTGCCCATGGAGCTCTGCAAACTGAGACCAGGAACGTGGGGTCGTGGGTTTTGTTTCCCTAGGACGAAGCCTTTGTCCATACCAGGTAGGCCCTTGGCCTTTGGTGGCCGGCTGCATGCTGGATTTCCAGGAATCTGAAGATGCCGCTAAGGGACAAGCTGCAACCTGTGCCAACTCGGGCTGCTTTGAGAGTTCCCACGGAGCTCTGTAAACTGAGACCAGGAATGTGGGCTGGTGGGTTTTGTTTCCCTGGGCAGAAGCCTTTGTCAGTACCATGTAGGTCCTTGTTCCTCATGGGCAGGCTGCCCACTGGATTTCCACGAATATCAAGATGCCGCCCAGGGACAAGCTGCCACCCGTGCCAACTCGGGCTGCTTTGAGAGTGCCCATGGAGCTCTGCAAACTGAGACCAGGAACGTGGGGTTGTGGCTTTTGTCTCCTTGGGCAGAAGCCTTTGTCAGCAGCAGGTAGGCCCTCGGTCCTTCGGGTTCGTCTGCCTGCTGGATTTCCACGAATATGGAGATGCCACCCAGGGACAAGTTGCCACCTTTGCCAACATTGGCTGCTTTGAGAGTGCCCACAGAGCTCTGGAAACTGAGACCAGGAACGTGGGCTGGTGGGTATTTTTACCCAGGGCAGAAGCCTTTGTCATTACCAGGTAGGGTCTTTTTCCTCATAGGCACGCTGCCTGCTGGATTTCCACGAATATCAAAATGCCGCCCAGGGACAAACTGCCACCTGTGCCAACTCGGGCTGCTTTCAGAGTGCCCATGGATCTCTGCAAACTGAGACTTGGAACGTGGGGTGGTGGGTTTTGTCTCCTTGGGCAGAAGTATTTGCAGGACCAGGTAGGCCCTCGGCCCTTCGGGTCCGGCTGCCTGCTGGATTTCCACGAATATCGAGATGCGGCCCAGGGACAAGCTACCACCTGTGCCAACTCGGGCTGCTTTGAGAGTGCCCATGGATCTCTGGAGACTGAGACCAGGAAAGTGGGGTGGTGGCTTTTGTTTCCCTAGGACGAAGCCTTTGTCCGTAGCAGGTAGGCCCTTGATCTTTTGTGGCCAACTGCATGCTGGATTTCCACGAATCTGAAGATGCGGCCCAGGAACAAGCTGCCACCTGTACCAACTCGGGCTGCTTTGAGAGTTCCCACGGAGCTCTGTAAACTGAGACCAGGAATGTGGGCTGGTGGGTTTTGTTTCCCTGGGCAGAAGCCTTTGTCAGTACCAGGTAGGGCCTTGTTTCTCACGGGCCGGCTGCTTGCTGGATTTCCACGAATCTGAAGATGCCGCTAAGGTACAAGCTGCAAATTCTGCCAACTCTGGCTGCTTTGAGAGTTCGCACGGAGCTCTGTAAACTGAGACCAGGAATGTGGGCTGGTGGGTTTTGTTTCCCTGGGCAGAAGCCTTTGTCAGTACCAGGTAGGTCCTTGTTCCTCATGGGTAGGCTGCCCTCTGGATTTCCTCGAATATCAAGGAGCCGCCCAGGGACAAGCTGCCACCCGTGCCAACTCGGGCTGCTTTGAGTGTGCCCATCGAGCTCTGCAAACTGAGACCTGGAACGTGGTGTTGTGGGTTTTGTCTCCTTGGGCAGAAGGATTTGCAGGACCAGGTAGGCCCTCGGCCCTTCTGGTCTGTCTGCCTGCTGGATTTCCACGAATATCGAGATGCGGCCCAGGGACAAGCTGCCACCTGTGCCAACTCCGGCTGCTTTGAGAGTGCCCATGGAGCTCTGCAAACTGAGACCAGGAACGTGGGGTGGTGGGTTTTGTTTCCCCGGGCAGAAGCCTTTGACATTACCAGCTAGGGCCTTGCTCCTTATGGTTAGGCTGCTTGCTGGATTTCCACGAATATCAAGATGACGCCCAGGGACAAGCTGCCACCTGTGCCAACTCGGGCTGCTTTGAGAGTGCCCATGGAGCTCTGCACACTGAGACCAGGAACGTGGGCTGGTGGGTTTTGTTTCCCTGGGCAGAAGCCTTTCTGTCTACCATGTCGGACCTCTCCCCTTCGGGGCCGGCTGACTCCTGGATTTCCACGAATATCAAGGTGCCGCCCAGGGACAAGCTGCCACCTGGACCAACTCGGGCTGCTTTGAGAGTGCCCATGGATCTCTGCTGACTGAGATCAGGAACGTGGTGTGGTGGCTTTTGTTTCCCTAGGACGAAGCCTTTGTCCGTAGCAGGTAGGCCCTTGACCTTTTTTTGGCCGGCTGCATGCTGGATTTCCACGAGTCTGAAGGTGCCGCCCAGGGACAAGCTGCCACCTGTGCCAACTCGGGCTGCTTTGAGAGTTCCCACGGAGCTCTGTAAACTGAGACCAGGAATGTTGGCCGGTGGGTTTTGTTTCCCCGGGCAGAAGCCCTTGTCTGTACCAGGTAGGGCATTGTTTCTCACGGGCCGGCTGCTTGCTGGATTTCCACGAATATCAAGGTGCCGCCCAGGGACAAGCTTCCACCTGTGCCAACTCGGGCTGCTTTGAGAGTGCCCATGGAGCTCTGCAAACTGAGACCAGGAACGTGGGGTGGTGGGTTTTGTTTCCCTAGGACGGAGCCTTTGTCCATACCAGGAAGGCCCTCGGCCTTTGGTGGCCGGCTGCATGCTGGATTTCCACGAATCTGAAGATTCCGCTAAGGGACAAGCTGCAACCTGTGCCAACTCGGGCTGATTTCAGAGTTCCCACGGAGCTCTGTAAACTGAGACCAGGAATGTGGGGTGGTGGGTTTTTTTTCCCAGGCCTAAGCATTTGTAAGTACCAGGTAGGTCCTTGTTCCTTAGGGGCAGTCTGCCTGCTGGATTTCCACGTATATCAAGATGCCGCCCAGGGACAAGCTGCCACCTGTGCCAACTCGGGCTGCTTTGAGAGTGCCCATGGATCTCTGCAAACTGAGACCTGGAACGTAGGGTGGTGGGTTTTGTCTCCTTGGGTAGAAGTATTTGCAGGACCAGGTAGGCCCTCGGCCCTTCGGGTTCGTCTGCCTGCTGGATTTCCACGAATATGGAGATGCCACTCAGGGACAAGTTGCCACCTTTGCCAACATTGGCTGCTTTGAGAGTGCCCACAGAGCTCTGTAAACTGAGACCAGGAATGTGGGCTGGTGCGTTTTGTTTCCCTGGTCAGAAGCCTTTGTCAGTACCAGGTCAGGCCTTGTTCCTGATGGGCAGGCTGCCCACTGGATTTCCACGAATATCAAGGTGCCACCCAGGGACAAGCTGCCACCTGTGCCAACTGGGGCTGCTTTGAGAGTGCCCATGGAGCTCTGCAAACTGAGACCAGGAACGTGGGCTGGTGGCTTTTTTCTCCTTGGGCAGAAGCCTTTGTCAGTTCCAGGTAGGCCCTCGGTACTTCGGGTTGGTCTGCCTGCTGGATTTCGACGAATATCGAGATGCCACCCAGGGGCAAGCTGCCACCTGTGCCAACTCGGGCTGCTTTGAGAGTGACCACAGAGCTCTGGAAACTGAGACCAGGAACGTGGGCTGGTGGGTATTTTTTCCCAGGGCAGAAGCCTTTGTCATTACCCGCTAGGGTCTTGTTCCTCATTGGCACGCTGCCTGCTGGATTTCCACGAATATCAAAATGCTGCCCAGGGACAAGCTGCCACCTGTGCCAAATCGGGCTGCTTTGCGAGTGCCCATGGAGCTCTGGAAAATGAGACCAGGAACGTGGGGTGGTGGGTATTGTTTCCCTGGGCAGAAGCCATAATCTGTACCATGTAGGTCCTCGGCCCTTCGGGGCCGGCAGACTTCTGGATTTCCACGAAGATCAAGGTGCCGCCCAGGGACAAGCTGCCACCTGTGCCAACTCGGGCGTCTTTGAGAGTGCCCATGGTGCTCTGCAGACTGAGACCAGGAACGTGGGGTAGTAGGTTTTGTTTCCCGGGGCAGAAGCATTTGCTGTACCAGGTAGGTCCCTGTTCCTTATGGTTAGGCTGCTTGCTGGATTTTGACGAATATCAAGATGCCGCCCAGGGACAAGCTGCCACCTGTGCCAACTCAGGCTGCTTTGAGAGTGCCCATGGATCTCTTCAAACTGAGAGCAGGAACGTGGGGTGGTGGGTTTTGTTTTCCCGGGCAGAAGACTTTGTCAGTACCAGCTAGGGCCTTGTTCCTCAGGGGCCGGATGCCTGCTGGATTTCCACGAATATCAAGATGCCGCCCAGGGACTAGCTGCCACCCGTGCCAACTCGGGCTGCTTTGAGAGTGCCCACAGAGTTCCGTAAACTGAGACTATGAGCGTGTGCTGGTGGGTTTCGTGTTCCCAGGCCTAAGCCTTTGTCAGTACCAGGTAGGGCCTTGTTCCTTAGGGGCAGTCTGCCTGCTGGATTTCCACGAATCTGAAGATGCCGCCTAGGGAGAAGCTGCCACCTGTGCCAACTCAGGCTGCTTTGAGAGTGCCCATGGAGCTCTGGAAACTGAGACCAGGAACGTGGGGTGGTGGGTTTTGTTTCCCTGGGCAGAAGCCTTTATGTGTACCAGGTAGGCCCTCGGCCCTTCGGGTCCTGCTGGCTGCTGGATTTCCACGAATATCAAGGTGCCGCCCAGGAACAAGCTGCCACCTGTACCAACTCGGGCTGCTTTGAGAGTGCCCATGGATCTCTGCAGACTGAGATAAGGAACGTGGGGTGGTGGCTTTTGTTTCCCTAGGACGAAGCCTTTGTCCGTAGCAGGTAGGCCCTCGGCCTTTTTTGGCCGGCTGCATGCTGGATTTCCACGAATATCAAGGTGCCGCCCAGGGACAAGCTGCCACCCGTGCCAACTCGGGCTGCTTTGAGAGTTCCCACGGAGCTCTGCAAACTGAGATCAGGAATGTGGGCTGGTGGGTTTTGTTTCCCTGGGCAAAAGCCTTTGTCTGTCCCAGGTAGGCCCTTGTTCCTCACGGGCCGGCTGCTTGTTGGATTTCCACGAATATCAAGGTGCCGCCCAGGGACAAGCTGCCACCCGTGCCAACTCAGGCTGCTTTGAGAGTGCCCATGGAGCTCTGCCATCTGAGATCAGGAACGTGGGCTGGTGGGTTTTGTCTCCTCGGGCAGAAGCATTTGCAGTACCAGGTAGGCCCCTGTTCCTTATGGTTAGGCTGCTTGCTGGATTTCCATGAATCTGAAGATGCCGCCCAGGGACAAGCTGCCACCTGTGCCAACTCGGGCTGATTTGAGAGTGCCAATGGATCTCTGCAAACTGAGACCAGGAACGTGGGCTGGTGGCTTTGTCTCCTTGGGGAAAAGCATTTGCAGTACCAGGTAGGCCCTCGGCCCTTCGGGTCCTGCTGCCTGCTGGATTTCCACGAATATCGAGATGCTGCCCAGGGACAAGCTGCTACCTGTGCCAACTCGGGCTGCTTTGCGAGTGCCCATGGAGCTCTGGAAACTGAGACCAGGAACGTGGGCTGGTGGGTTTTGTTTCCCCAGGCAGAAGCCTTTCTGTGTACCATGTCGGCCCTCGGCCCTTCGGGGCCTGCTGCCTGCTGGATTTCCACGAATATCAAGGTGCCGCCCAGGGACAAGCTGCCACCTGGACCAACTCGGGCTGCTTTGAGAGTGCCCATGGATCTCTGCAGAGTGAGATCAGGAACGTGGGGTGGTGGCTTTTGTTTCCCTAGGACGAAGCCTTTGTCCGTAGCAGGTAGGCCCTCGGCCTTTTTTGGCCGGCTGCATGCTGGATTTCCACGAATCTGAAGATGCCGCCCAGGGACAAGCTGCCACCCGTGCCAACTCGGGCTGCTTTGAGAGTGCCCATGGATCTCTGCAGACTGAGACCAGGAATGTGGGCTGGTGGGTTTTGTCTCCTCGGGCAGAAGCATTTGCAGTACCAGGTAGGGCCTTGTTCTTTAGGGGCAGTCTGCCTGCTGGATTTCCACGAATATCAAGATGCCGCCTAGGGAGAAGCTGCCACCTGTGCCAACTCGGGCTGATTTGCGAGTGCCCATGGATCTCTGCAAACTGAGACCAGGAACGTGGGCTGGTGGGTTTTGTCTCCTTGGGGAAAAGCATTTGCAGTACCAGGTAGGCCCTCGGCCCTTCGGGTCCTGCTGCCTGCTGGATTTCCTCGAATATCGAGATGCTGCCCAGGGACAAGCTGCCACCTGTGCCAACTCGGGCTGCTTTGAGAGTGCCCATGGAGCTCTGCAAACTGAGACCAGGAACGTGGGCTGGTGGGTTTTGTTTCCCTGGGCAGAAGCCTTTATGGGTACCATGTCGGCCCTCGGCCCTTCGGGGCCGGTTGCCTGCTGGATTTCCACGAATATCAAGGTGCCGCCCAGGAACAAGCTGCCACCTGTACCAACTCGGGCTGCTTTGAGAGTGCCCATGGATCTCTGCAGACTGAGATAAGGAACGTGGGGTGGTGGCTTTTGTTTCCCTAGGACGAAGCCTTTGTCCGTAGCAGGTAGGCCCTCGGCCTTTTTTGGCCGGCTGCATGCTGGATTTCCACGAATATCAAGGTGCCGCCCAGGGACAAGCTGCCACCCGTGCCAACTCGGGCTGCTTTGAGAGTTCCCACGGAGCTCTGGAAACTGAGATCAGGAATGTGGGCTGGTGGGTTTTGTTTCCCCGGGCAAAAGCCTTTGTCAGTCCCAGGTAGGCCCTTGTTCCTCACGGGCCGGCTGCTTGTTGGATTTCCACGAATAGCAAGGTGCCGCCCAGGGACAAGCTGCCACCCGTGCCAACTCAGGCTGCTTTGAGAGTGCCCATGGAGCTCTGCCATCTGAGATCAGGAACGTGGGCTGGTGGGTTTTGTCTCCTCGGGCAGAAGCATTTGCAGTACCTGGTAGGCCCCTGTTCCTTATGTTTAGGCTGCTTGCTGGATTTCCACGAATATCAAGATGCCGCCAAGGGACAAGCTGCCACCTCTGCCAACTCGGGCTGATTTGAGAGTGCCAATGGATCTCTGGAAACTGAGACCAGGAACGTGGGCTGGTGGGTTTTGTTTCCCCAGGCAGAAGCCTTTCTGTGTACCATGTCAGCCCTCGGCCCTTCGGGGCCTGCTGCCTGCTGGATTTCCACGAATATCAAGGTGCCGCCCAGGGACAAGCTGCCACATGTACCAACTCGGGCTGCTTTGAGAGTGCCCATGGATCTCTGCAGAGTGAGATCAGGAACGTGGGGTGGTGGCTTTTGTTTCCCTAGGACGAAGCCTTTGTCCGTAGCAGGTAGGCCCTCGGCCTTCTTTGGCCGGCTGCATGCTGGATTTCTACGAATATCAAGATGCCGCCCAGGGACAAGCTGCCACCCGTGCCAACTCCGGCTGCTTTGAGAGTTCCCATGGAACTCTGGAAACTGCGACGAGGAATGTGGGCTGGTGGGTTTTGTTTCCCTGGGCAAAAGCCTTTGTCAGTAACAGGTAGGGCCGTGTTCCTCACGGGCCTGCTGCTTGTTGGATTTCCACGAATATCAAGGTGCCGCCCAGGGACAAGCTGCCACCCGTGCCAACTCAGGCTGCTTTGAGAGTGCCCATGGAGCTCTGCCATCTGAGATCAGGAACGTGGGCTGGTGGGTTTTATCTCCTCGGGCAGAAGCATTTGCAGTACCAGGTAGGCGCCTGTTCGTTATGGTTAGGCTACTTGCTGGATTTCCACGAATATCAAGATGCGGCCCAGGGAGAAGCTGCCACCTGTGCCAAATCGGGCTGCTTTGAGAGTGCCCATCGATCTCTGCAGATTGAGACCAGAAATGTGGGGTGGTGGGTTTTGTTTCCCCGGGTAGAAGTATTTGCAGTACCAGGTAGGCCCTCCACCCATCGCGGCAGGTTGTCCGCTGGATTTCCACGAATATCAAGATGCCGCCCAGGGACAAGCTGCCACCTGTGCCAACTCGCGCTGCTTTGAGAGTGCCCATGGATCTCTGTAAAATGAGACCAGGAACGTGTGGTTGTGGGTTTTGTTTCCCCGAGCAGAATCATTTGCAGTATCATGTAGGCCCTCGGCCTATCGCGGCCCGTTGTCCGCTGTATTTCGACGAATAACAAGGTGCCGCCGAGGGACAAGCTGCCACCTGTGCCAACTCGGGCTGCTTTGAGGGTGCCCATGGAGCTCTGCAAACTGAGACCAGGAACGTGGGCTGGTGGGTTTTGTTTCCCCGGGCAGAAGCCTTTGTCAGTACTAGGTAGGCCCCTGTTCCTTATGGTTAGGCTACTTGCTGGATTTCCACGAATATCAAGATGCTGCCCAGGGACAAGCAGCCACCTGTGCCAACTCAGGCTGCTTTGAGAGTGCCCATCAATTTCTGCAGAGTGAGACCAGAAATGTGGGGTGGTGGGTTTAGTTCCCCGGGCCAAAAGCATTTGCAGTACCAGTAAGGCCCTCGGGCCATCGCGGCTGGTTGTCCGCTGGATTTCCACGAATATCAAGGTGCTGCCCAGGGACAAGCTGCCACCTGTGCCAACTCGGGCTGCTTTGAGAGTGCCCATGGAGCTCTGCAAACTGAGACCAGGAACGTGGGGTTGTGGGTTATGTTTTCCCCGGGCAGAAGCTTTTGTCAGTACCAAGTATGGCCTTTTTCCTCTGGGGTCGGCTGCCTGCTGGATTTCCACGAATATCAAGATGCCGCCCAGGGACAAGCTGCCACCTGTGCCAACTCGGGCTTCTTTGAGAGTGCCCATGGATCTCTGTAATCTGAGACCAGGAACGTGGGGTGGTGGGTTTTGTTTCCCCAGGCAGAATCATTTGCAATACCAGGTAGTCCCTCGTCCAATCGCAGCCCGTTGTCCGCTCCATTTTCACGAAAAACAATGTGCCGCCCAGGGACAAGCTGCCACCTCTGCCATCTCGGGCTGCTTTGAGAGTGCCCATGGATCTCTGCAAACTGTGAACAGGAACGTGGGCTGGTGGGTTTTGTTTTCCCAGGCAGAAGCCTTTGTCTTTACCAGGTAGGGCCTTGTTCCTCATTGGCAGGCTGCCGGCTGGATTTCCACGAATCTGAAGATGCCGCCCAGGGACAAGCTGCCACCTGTGCCAACTCGGGCTGCTTTGAGAGTGCCCATGGAGCTCTGCAAACTGAGACCAGGAATGTGGGCTGGTGGGTTTTGTTTCCCAGGACAGAAACCTTTCCCTGTACCATGTCGGGCCTCGGCCATTCGGGGCCGGATGCCTGCTGGATCTCCATGAATATCAAGGTGCCGCCCAGGGATAAGCTGCCACCCGTACGAACTCGGGCTGCTTTGAGAGTGCCCATGGATCCCTGCAGACTGAGACCAGTAACGAGGGCTGGTGGGTTTTGTTTCCCCGGGCGGAAGCCTTTCTCTGTAGCATGTCGTCCCTCGGCCTTTTGTGGCCATCTGTCTGCTGGATTTCCAGGAATATCAAGATGCCGCCCAGGGACAAGCTGCCGCCTTTGCCAACTCGGGCAGCTTTGAGAGTTCCCACGGAGCTCTGGAATCTGAGACCAGGAACGTGGGCTGGTGGGTTTTGTGTTCCCAGGCATAAGCCTTTGTCAGTACCAGGTAGGGTCTTGTTCCTCATTGGCACGCTGCCTTCTGGATTTCCACGAATATCAAGATGCCGCCCAGGGACAAACTGCCACCTCTGCCAACTCGGGCTGGTTTGAGAGTGCCCACAGAGCTCTGTAAACTGAGATTTGGAACGTGGGCTGGTGAATTTTGTTTCCCCGGACAGAAGTCCTTGTCAGTACAAGGTAGGCCCCTGTTCCTTATGGTTCGGCTGCTTGCCGGATTTCCCCGAAAATCAAGATGGAGCCCAGGGACAAGCTGCCACCTGTGCCAACTCGGGCTGCTTTGCGAGTGCCCATGGAGCTGTGGAAACTGAGACCAGGAATGTGGGCTGGTGGGTTTTGTTTCCCCAAGCAGAAGCCATTCTCTGTACCATGTCGGCCCTCGGACCTTCGGTGCCGGCAGCCTTCTGGATTTCCACCAAGATCAAGGTGCCGCCCAGGGACAAGCTGCCACCTGTGCCAACTCGGGCTGCTTTGAGAGTGCCCACGGAGCTCTGCAAACTGAGACCAGGAATGTGGGATTGTGGGTTTTGTTTTCCCGGGCAGAAGCCTTTCTCTGTACCAAGAAGGGCCTTGTTGCTCGGGGGCCGGCTGCCTGCTGGATTTCGACGAATATCAAGATGCTGCCCAGGGACAAGCTGCCACCTGTGCCAACTCCGGCTGCTTTGAGAGTTCCCACGGAGCTCTGGAAACTGAGACCAGGAATGTTGGCTGGTGGGTTTTGTTTCCCTGGGCAAAAGCCTTTGTCAGTCCCAGGTAGGCCCTTGTTCCTCACGGGCCAGCTGCTTGTTGGATTTCCACGAATATCAAGGTGCCGCCCAGGGACAAGCTGCCACCCGTGCCAACTCAGGCTGCTTTGAGAGTGCCCATGGAGCTCTGTAAACTGAGATCAGGAACGTGGGCTGGTGGGTTTTGTCTCCTCGGGCAGAAGCATTTGCAGTACCAGGTAGGCCCCTGTTCCTTATGGTTAGGCTGCTTGCTGGATTTCCACGAATATCAAGATGCCGCCCAGGGACAAGCTGCCACCTGTGCCAACTCGGGCTGCTTTGAGAGTTCCCATCGATCTCTGCAGACTGAGACCAGAATTGTGGGGTGGTGGGTTTTGTCTCCCCGGGCAGAAGCATTTTCAGTACCACGTAGGCCCTCGGCCCATCGCGGCCGGTTGTCCGCTGGATATCCACGAATATCAAGGTGCCGCCCAGGGACAAGCTGCCACCCGTGCAAACTCGGGCTGCTTTGAGAGTTCCCATCGATCTCTGCAGACTGAGACCAGAATTGTGGGGTGGTGGGTTTTGTCTCCCCGGGCAGAAGCATTTGCAGTACCGCGTAGGCCCTTGGCCATCGCGGCCGGTTGTCCGCTGGATATCCACGAATATCAAGGTGCCGCGCAGGGACAAGCTGCCACCCGTGCCAACTCGGGCTCCTTTGAGAGTGCCCATGGATCTCTGCAGACTGAAACCAGGAACGTGGGGTGGTGGCTTTTGTTTCCCAGGCCAGAAGCCTTTGTCAGTACTAGGTAGGGCCTTGTTCCTCAGGGGCAGGCTGCCTGCTGGATTTCCACGAATATCAAGATGCTGCCCAGGGACAAGATGCCACCCGTGCCAGTTAGGGCTGCTTTGAGTGTGCCCATGGATCTCTGCAAACCGAGACCAGGAACGTCGGCTGGTGGGTTTTGTTTCCCCGGGCAGAAGTCCTTGTCAGTACAAGGTAGGCCCCTGTTCCTTATGGTTCGGCTGCTTGCCGGATTTCCCCGAAAATCAAGATGGAGCCCAGGGACAAGCTGCCACCTGTGCCAACTCGGGCTGCTTTGCGAGTGCCCATGGAGCTGTGGAAACTGAGACCCGGAATGTGGGCTGGTGGGTTTTGTTTCCCCAAGCAGAAGCCATTCTCTGTACCATGTCGGCCCTCGGACCTTCGGTGCCGGCAGGCTTCTGGATTTCCACCAAGATCAAGGTGCCGCCCAGGGACAAGCTGCCACCTGTTCCAACTCGGGCTGCTTTGAGAGTGCCCACGGAGCTCTGCAAACTGAGACCAGGAATGTGGGATTGTGGGTTTTGTTTTCCCGGGCAGAAGCCTTTCTCTGTACCAAGAAGGGCCTTGTTGCTCGGGGGCCGGCTGCCTGCTGGATTTCGACGAATATCAAGATGCTGCCCAGGGACAAGCTGCCACCTGTGCCAACTCCGGCTGCTTTGAGAGTTCCCACGGAGCTCTGGAAACTGAGACCAGGAATGTTGGCTGGTGGGTTTTGTTTCCCTGGGCAAAAGCCTTTGTCAGTCCCAGGTAGGCCCTTGTTCCTCACGGGCCAGCTGCTTGTTGGATTTCCACGAATATCAAGGTGCCGCCCAGGGACAAGCTGCCACCCGTGCCAACTCAGGCTGCTTTGAGAGTGCCCATGGAGCTCTGTAAACTGAGATCAGGAACGTGGGCTGGTGGGTTTTGTCTCCTCGGGCAGAAGCCTTTGCAGTACCAGGTAGGCCCCTGTTCCTTATGGTTAGGCTGCTTGCTGGATTTCCACGAATATCAAGATGCCGCCCAGGGACAAGCTGCCACCTGTGCCAACTCGGGCTGCTTTGAGAGTTCCCATCGATCTCTGCAGACTGAGACCAGAATTGTGGGGTGGTGGGTTTTGTCTCCCCGGGCAGAAGCATTTTCAGTACCACGTAGGCCCTCGGCCCATCGCGGCCGGTTGTCCGCTGGATATCCACGAATATCAAGGTGCCGCCCAGGGACAAGCTGCCACCCGTGCAAACTCGGGCTGCTTTGAGAGTTCCCATCGATCTCTGCAGACTGAGACCAGAATTGTGGGGTGGTGGGTTTTGTCTCCCCGGGCAGAAGCATTTGCAGTACCGCGTAGGCCCTTGGCCATCGCGGCCGGTTGTCCGCTGGATATCCACGAATATCAAGGTGCCGCGCAGGGACAAGCTGCCACCCGTGCCAACTCGGGCTGCTTTGAGAGTGCCCATGGATCTCTGCAGACTGAAACCAGGAACGTGGGGTGGTGGCTTTTGTTTCCCAGGCCAGAAGCCTTTGTCAGTACTAGGTAGGGCCTTGTTCCTCAGGGGCAGGCTGCCTGCTGGATTTCCACGAATATCAAGATGCTGCCCAGGGACAAGATGCCACCCGTGCCAGTTAGGGCTGCTTTGAGTGTGCCCATGGATCTCTGCAAACCGAGACCAGGAACGTCGGCTGGTGGGTTTTGTTTCCCCGGGCAGAAGCCTTTGTCTGTACTAGATAGTCCCCTGTCCCTTATGGTTAGGCTGCTTGCTGGATTTCCACGAATATCAAGGTGCCGCCCAGGGACAAGCTTCCACCTGTGCCAACTCGGGCTGCTTTGAGAGTGCCCATGGATCTCTGCAAACTGAGACCAGGAACGTGGGGTCGTGGGATTTGTTTCCCTAGGACGAAGCCTTTGTCCCTACCAGGTAGGCCCTTGGACTTTGGTGGCCGGCTGCCTGCAGGATTTCCACGAATATCGAGATGCCGCCCAGGGGCAAGCTGCCACCTGTGCCAACTCGGGCTGCTTTGAGAGTGCCCACAGAGCTCTGGAAACTGAGACCAGGAACGTGGGCTGGTGGGTATTTTTTCCCAGGGCAGAAGCCTTTGTTATTACCAGGTAGGGTCTTGTTCCTCATTGGCACGCTGCCTGCTGGATTTCCACGAATATCAAAATGCCGCCCAGGGACAAGCTGCCACCTGTGCCAACTCGGGCTGCTTTGAGAGTGCCCATGGAGCTCTGTAAACTTTGACCAGGAACGTGGGCTTGTGAATTTTGTTTCCCCGGACAGAAGTCTTTGTCAGTACCAGGTAGGCCCCTGTTCCTTATGGTTCGGCTGCTTGCCGGATTTCCACGAATATCAAGATGGTGCCCAGGGACAAGCTGCCACCTGTGCCAACTCGGGCTGCTTTGAGAGTTCCCATGGAGCTCTGCAAACTGAGACCAGGAATGTGGGCTGGTGGGTTTTGTTTTCCCAGGCAGAAGCCATTCTCTGTACCTTGTCGGTCCTCGGCCTTTCGGGGCCGGCAGCATTCTGGATTTCCACGAAGATCAAGGTGCCGCCCAGGGACAAGCTGCCACCTGTGCCAACTCGGGCGTCGTTGAGAGTGCCCATGGAGCTCTGCAGACTGAGACCAGGAGAGTGGGGTGGTGTCTTTTGTTTCCCTAGGACGAAGCCTTTGTCCGTAGCAGGTAGGCCCTCGGCCTTTGGTGGCCGGCTGCATGCTGGATTTCCACGAATATCAAGATGCCGCCCAGGGACAAGCTGCAACCTGTGCCAACTCCGGCTGCTTTGAGAGTTCCCACGGAGCTCTGTAAACTGAGACCAGGAATGTGGGCTGGTGGGTATTGTTTCCCTGGGCAGAAGCCTTTGTCAGTACCAGGTCAGGCCTTGTTCCTCATGGGCAGGCTGCCCACTGGATTTCCACGAATATCAAGGTGCCACCCAGGGACAAGCTGCCACCTGTGCCAAATGGGGCTGCTTTGAGAGTGCCCATGGAGCTCTGCAAACTGAGACCAGGAACGTGGGCTGGTGGCTTTTGTCTCCTTGGGCAGAAGCCTTTGTCAGTTCCAGGTAGGCCCTCGGTACTTCGGGTTCGTCTGCCTGCTGGATTTCCACGAATATCGAGATGCCACCCAGGGGCAAGCTGCCACCTGTGCCAACTCAGGCTGCTTTGAGAGTGCCCACAGAGCTCTGGAAACTGAGACCAGGAACGTGGGCTGGTGGGTATTTTTTCCCAGGGCAGAAGCCTTTGTCATTACCCGCTAGGGTCTTGTTCCTCATTGGCACGCTGCCTGCAGGATTTCCACGAATATCAAAATGCGGCCCAGGGACAAGCTGCCACCTGTGCCAAATCGGGCTGCTTTGCGAGTGCCCATGGAGCTCTGGAAAATGAGACCAGGAACGTGGGGTGGTGGGTTTTGTTTCCCTGGGCAGAAGCCATAATCTGTACCATGTCGGTCCTCGGCCCTTCGGGGCCGGCAGACTTCTGGATTTCCACGAAGATCAAGGTGCCGCCCATGGACAATCTGCCACCTGTGCCAACTCGGGCGTCTTTGAGAGTGCCCATGGCGCTCTGCAGACTGAGACCAGGAACGTGGGGTAGTAGGTTTTGTTTCCCGGGGCAGAAGCATTTGCTGTACCAGGTAGGTCCCTGTTCCTTATGGTTAGGCTGCTTGCTGGATTTCGACGAATATCAAGATGCCGCCCAGGGACAAGCTGCCACCTGTGCCAACTCGGGCTGCTTTGAGAGTGCCCATGGATCTCTTCAAACTGAGACCAGGAACGTGGGGTTGTGGGTTTTGTTTTCCCGGGCAGAAGCCTTTGTCAGTACCAGCTAGGGCCTTGTTCCTCAGGGGCCGGATGCCTGCTGGATTTCCACGAATATCAAGATGCCGCCCAGGGACTAGCTGCCACCCGTGCCAACTCGGGCTGCTTTGAGAGTGCCCACAGAGTTCCGTAAACTGAGACTATGAACGTGTGCTGGTGGGTTTCGTGTTCCCAGGCCTAAGCCTTTGTCAGTACCAGGTAGGGCCTTGTTCCTTAGGGGCAGTCTGCCTGCTGGATTTCCACGAATCTGAAGATGCCGCCTAGGGAGAAGCTGCCCCCTGTGCCAACTCGGGCTGATTTGAGAGTGCCCATGGATCTCTGCAAACTGAGACCAGGAACGTGGGCTGGTGGGGTTTGTCTCCTTGGGGAAAAGCATTTTGCAGTGCCAGGTAGGCCCTCGGCCCTTCGGGTCCTGCTGCCTGCTGGATTTCCACGAATATCGAGATGCTGCCCAGGGACAAGCTGCTACCTGTGCCAACTCAGGCTGCTTTGAGAGTGCCCATGGAGCTCTGGAAACTGAGACCAGGAACGTGGGCTGGTGGGTTTTGTTTCCCTGGGCAGAAGCCTTTCTGTGTACCATGTCGGCCCTCGGCCCTTCGGGGCCGGCTGCCTGCTGGATTTCCACGAATATCAAGGTGCCGCCCAGGAACAAGCTGCCACCTGTACCAACTCGGGCTGCTTTGAGAGTGCCCATGGATCACTGCAGACTGAGATAAGGAACGTGGGATGGTGGCTTTTGTTTCCCTAGGACGAAGCCTTTGTCCGTAGCAGGTAGGCCCTCGGCCTTTTTTGGCCGGCTGCATGCTGGATTTCCACGAATCTGAAGATGCCGCCCAGGGACAAGCTGCCACCCGTGCCAACTCGGGCTGCTTTGAGAGTGCCCATGGATCTCTGCAGACTGAGACCAGGTATGTGGGCTGGTGGGTTTTGTCTCCTCGGGCAGAAGCATTTGCAGTACCAGGTAGGGCATTGTTCCTTAGGGGCAGGCTGCCTGCTGGATTTCCACGAATATCAAGATGCCGCCTAGGGAGAAGTTGCCACATGTACCAACTCGGGCTGCTTTGAGAGTGCCCATGGATCTCTGCAGAGTGAGATCAGGAACGTGGGGTGGTGGCTTTTGTTTCCCTAGGACGAAGCCTTTGTCCGTAGCAGGTAGGCCCTCGGCCTTTTTTGGCCGGCTGCATGCTGGATTTCCACGAATCTGAAGATGCCGCCCAGGGACAAGCTGCCACCCGTGCCAACTCGGGCTGCTTTGAGAGTGCCCATGGATCTCTGCAGACTGAGACCAGGAATGTGGGCTGGTGGGTTTTGTCTCCTCGGGCAGAAGCATTTGCAGTACCAGGTAGGGCCTTGTTCTTTAGGGGCAGTCTGCCTGCTGGATTTCCACGAATATCAAGATGCCGCCTAGGGAGAAGCTGCCACCTGTGCCAACTCGGGCTGATTTGCGAGTGCCCATGGATCTCTGCAAACTGAGACCAGGAACGTGGGCTGGTGGGTTTTGTCTCCTTGGGGAAAAGCATTTGCAGTACCAGGTAGGCCCTCGGCCCTTCGGGTCCTGCTGCCTGCTGGATTTCCTCGAATATCGAGATGCTGCCCAGGGACAAGCTGCCACCTGTGCCAACTCGGGCTGCTTTGAGAGTGCCCATGGAGCTCTGCAAACTGAGACCAGGAACGTGGGCTGGTGGGTTTTGTTTCCCTGGGCAGAAGCCTTTATGGGTACCATGTCGGCCCTCGGCCCTTCGGGGCCGGTTGCCTGCTGGATTTCCACGAATATCAAGGTGCCGCCCAGGAACAAGCTGCCACCTGTACCAACTCGGGCTGCTTTGAGAGTGCCCATGGATCTCTGCAGACTGAGATAAGGAACGTGGGGTGGTGGCTTTTGTTTCCCTAGGACGAAGCCTTTGTCCGTAGCAGGTAGGCCCTCGGCCTTTTTTGGCCGGCTGCATGCTGGATTTCCACGAATATCAAGGTGCCGCCCAGGGACAAGCTGCCACCCGTGCCAACTCGGGCTGCTTTGAGAGTTCCCACGGAGCTCTGGAAACTGAGATCAGGAATGTGGGCTGGTGGGTTTTGTTTCCCCGGGCAAAAGCCTTTGTCAGTCCCAGGTAGGCCCTTGTTCCTCACGGGCCGGCTGCTTGTTGGATTTCCACGAATAGCAAGGTGCCGCCCAGGGACAAGCTGCCACCCGTGCCAACTCAGGCTGCTTTGAGAGTGCCCATGGAGCTCTGCCATCTGAGATCAGGAACGTGGGCTGGTGGGTTTTGTCTCCTCGGGCAGAAGCATTTGCAGTACCTGGTAGGCCCCTGTTCCTTATGTTTAGGCTGCTTGCTGGATTTCCACGAATATCAAGATGCCGCCAAGGGACAAGCTGCCACCTCTGCCAACTCGGGCTGATTTGAGAGTGCCAATGGATCTCTGCAAACTGAGACCAGGAACGTGGGCTGGTGGGTTTTGTCTCCTTGGGGAAAATCATTTGCAGTACCACGTAGGCCCTCGGCCCTTCGGGTCCTGCTGCCTGCTGGATTTCCCCGAATATCGAGATGCTGCCCAGGGACAAGCTGCTACCTGTGCCAACTCGGGCTGCTTTGAGAGTGCCCATGGAGCTCTGGAAACTGAGACCAGGAACGTGGGCTGGTGGGTTTTGTTTCCCCAGGCAGAAGCCTTTCTGTGTACCATGTCAGCCCTCGGCCCTTCGGGGCCTGCTGCCTGCTGGATTTCCACGAATATCAAGGTGCCGCCCAGGGACAAGCTGCCACATGTACCAACTCGGGCTGCTTTGAGAGTGCCCATGGATCTCTGCAGAGTGAGATCAGGAACGTGGGGTGGTGGCTTTTGTTTCCCTAGGACGAAGCCTTTGTCCGTAGCAGGTAGGCCCTCGGCCTTCTTTGGCCGGCTGCATGCTGGATTTCTACGAATATCAAGATGCCGCCCAGGGACAAGCTGCCACCCGTGCCAACTCCGGCTGCTTTGAGAGTTCCCATGGAACTCTGGAAACTGCGACGAGGAATGTGGGCTGGTGGGTTTTGTTTCCCTGGGCAAAAGCCTTTGTCAGTAACAGGTAGGGCCGTGTTCCTCACGGGCCTGCTGCTTGTTGGATTTCCACGAATATCAAGGTGCCGCCCAGGGACAAGCTGCCACCCGTGCCAACTCAGGCTGCTTTGAGAGTGCCCATGGAGCTCTGCCATCTGAGATCAGGAACGTGGGCTGGTGGGTTTTATCTCCTCGGGCAGAAGCATTTGCAGTACCAGGTAGGCGCCTGTTCGTTATGGTTAGGCTACTTGCTGGATTTCCACGAATATCAAGATGCGGCCCAGGGAGAAGCTGCCACCTGTGCCAAATCGGGCTGCTTTGAGAGTGCCCATCGATCTCTGCAGATTGAGACCAGAAATGTGGGGTGGTGGGTTTTGTTTCCCCGGGTAGAAGTATTTGCAGTACCAGGTAGGCCCTCCACCCATCGCGGCAGGTTGTCCGCTGGATTTCCACGAATATCAAGATGCCGCCCAGGGACAAGCTGCCACCTGTGCCAACTCGCGCTGCTTTGAGAGTGCCCATGGATCTCTGTAAAATGAGACCAGGAACGTGTGGTTGTGGGTTTTGTTTCCCCGAGCAGAATCATTTGCAGTATCATGTAGGCCCTCGGCCAATCGCGGCCCGTTGTCCGCTGTATTTCGACGAATAACAAGGTGCCGCCGAGGGACAAGCTGCCACCTGTGCCAACTCGGGCTGCTTTGAGGGTGCCCATGGAGCTCTGCAAACTGAGACCAGGAACGTGGGCTGGTGGGTTTTGTTTCCCCGGGCAGAAGCCTTTGTCAGTACTAGGTAGGCCCCTGTTCCTTATGGTTAGGCTACTTGCTGGATTTCCACGAATATCAAGATGCTGCCCAGGGACAAGCAGCCACCTGTGCCAACTCAGGCTGCTTTGAGAGTGCCCATCAATCTCTGCAGAGTGAGACCAGAAATGTGGGGTGGTGGGTTTAGTTCCCCGGGCCAAAAGCATTTGCAGTACCAGTAAGGCCCTCGGGCCATCGCGGCTGGTTGTCCGCTGGATTTCCACGAATATCAAGGTGCTGCCCAGGGACAAGCTGCCACCTGTGCCAACTCGGGCTGCTTTGAGAGTGCCCATGGAGCTCTGCAAACTGAGACCAGGAACGTGGGGTTGTGGGTTATGTTTTCCCCGGGCAGAAGCTTTTGTCAGTACCAAGTTTGGCCTTTTTCCTCTGGGGTCGGCTGCCTGCTGGATTTCCACGAATATCAAGATGCCGCCCAGGGACAAGCTGCCACCTGTGCCAACTCGGGCTTCTTTGAGAGTGCCCATGGATCTCTGTAATCTGAGACCAGGAACGTGGGGTGGTGGGTTTTGTTTCCCCAGGCAGAATCATTTGCAATACCAGGTAGTCCCTCGTCCAATCGCAGCCCGTTGTCCGCTCCATTTTCACGAAAAACAATGTGCCGCCCAGGGACAAGCTGCCACCTCTGCCATCTCGGGCTGCTTTGAGAGTGCCCATGGATCTCTGCAAACTGTGAACAGGAACGTGGGCTGGTGGGTTTTGTTTTCCCAGGCAGAAGCCTTTGTCTTTACCAGGTAGGGCCTTGTTCCTCATTGGCAGGCTGCCGGCTGGATTTCCACGAATCTGAAGATGCCGCCCAGGGACAAGCTGCCACCTGTGCCAACTCGGGCTGCTTTGAGAGTGCCCATGGAGCTCTGCAAACTGAGACCAGGAATGTGGGCTGGTGGGTTTTGTTTCCCAGGACAGAAACCTTTCCCTGTACCATGTCGGGCCTCGGCCATTCGGGGCCGGATGCCTGCTGGATCTCCATGAATATCAAGGTGCCGCCCAGGGATAAGCTGCCACCCGTACGAACTCGGGCTGCTTTGAGAGTGCCCATGGATCCCTGCAGACTGAGACCAGTAACGAGGGCTGGTGGGTTTTGTTTCCCCGGGCGGAAGCCTTTCTCTGTAGCATGTCGTCCCTCGGCCTTTTGTGGCCATCTGTCTGCTGGATTTCCAGGAATATCAAGATGCCGCCCAGGGACAAGCTGCCGCCTTTGCCAACTCGGGCAGCTTTGAGAGTTCCCACGGAGCTCTGGAATCTGAGACCAGGAACGTGGGCTGGTGGGTTTTGTGTTCCCAGGCATAAGCCTTTGTCAGTACCAGGTAGGGTCTTGTTCCTCATTGGCACGCTGCCTTCTGGATTTCCACGAATATCAAGATGCCGCCCAGGGACAAACTGCCACCTCTGCCAACTCGGGCTGGTTTGAGAGTGCCCACAGAGCTCTGTAAACTGAGATTTGGAACGTGGGCTGGTGAATTTTGTTTCCCCGGACAGAAGTCCTTGTCAGTACAAGGTAGGCCCCTGTTCCTTATGGTTCGGCTGCTTGCCGGATTTCCCCGAAAATCAAGATGGAGCCCAGGGACAAGCTGCCACCTGTGCCAACTCGGGCTGCTTTGCGAGTGCCCATGGAGCTGTGGAAACTGAGACCAGGAATGTGGGCTGGTGGGTTTTGTTTCCCCAAGCAGAAGCCATTCTCTGTACCATGTCGGCCCTCGGACCTTCGGTGCCGGCAGCCTTCTGGATTTCCACCAAGATCAAGGTGCCGCCCAGGGACAAGCTGCCACCTGTGCCAACTCGGGCTGCTTTGAGAGTGCCCACGGAGCTCTGCAAACTGAGACCAGGAATGTGGGATTGTGGGTTTTGTTTTCCCGGGCAGAAGCCTTTCTCTGTACCAAGAAGGGCCTTGTTGCTCGGGGGCCGGCTGCCTGCTGGATTTCGACGAATATCAAGATGCTGCCCAGGGACAAGCTGCCACCTGTGCCAACTCCGGCTGCTTTGAGAGTTCCCACGGAGCTCTGGAAACTGAGACCAGGAATGTTGGCTGGTGGGTTTTGTTTCCCTGGGCAAAAGCCTTTGTCAGTCCCAGGTAGGCCCTTGTTCCTCACGGGCCAGCTGCTTGTTGGATTTCCACGAATATCAAGGTGCCGCCCAGGGACAAGCTGCCACCCGTGCCAACTCAGGCTGCTTTGAGAGTGCCCATGGAGCTCTGTAAACTGAGATCAGGAACGTGGGCTGGTGGGTTTTGTCTCCTCGGGCAGAAGCATTTGCAGTACCAGGTAGGCCCCTGTTCCTTATGGTTAGGCTGCTTGCTGGATTTCCACGAATATCAAGATGCCGCCCAGGGACAAGCTGCCACCTGTGCCAACTCGGGCTGCTTTGAGAGTTCCCATCGATCTCTGCAGACTGAGACCAGAATTGTGGGGTGGTGGGTTTTGTCTCCCCGGGCAGAAGCATTTTCAGTACCACGTAGGCCCTCGGCCCATCGCGGCCGGTTGTCCGCTGGATATCCACGAATATCAAGGTGCCGCCCAGGGACAAGCTGCCACCCGTGCAAACTCGGGCTGCTTTGAGAGTTCCCATCGATCTCTGCAGACTGAGACCAGAATTGTGGGGTGGTGGGTTTTGTCTCCCCGGGCAGAAGCATTTTCAGTACCGCGTAGGCCCTTGGCCATCGCGGCCGGTTGTCCGCTGGATATCCACGAATATCAAGGTGCCGCGCAGGGACAAGCTGCCACCCGTGCCAACTCGGGCTGCTTTGAGAGTGCCCATGGATCTCTGCAGACTGAAACCAGGAACGTGGGGTGGTGGCTTTTGTTTCCCAGGCCAGAAGCCTTTGTCAGTACTAGGTAGGGCCTTGTTCCTCAGGGGCAGGCTGCCTGCTGGATTTCCACGAATATCAAGATGCTGCCCAGGGACAAGATGCCACCCGTGCCAGTTAGGGCTGCTTTGAGTGTGCCCATGGATCTCTGCAAACCGAGACCAGGAACGTCGGCTGGTGGGTTTTGTTTCCCCGGGCAGAAGTCCTTGTCAGTACAAGGTAGGCCCCTGTTCCTTATGGTTCGGCTGCTTGCCGGATTTCCCCGAAAATCAAGATGGAGCCCAGGGACAAGCTGCCACCTGTGCCAACTCGGGCTGCTTTGCGAGTGCCCATGGAGCTGTGGAAACTGAGACCCGGAATGTGGGCTGGTGGGTTTTGTTTCCCCAAGCAGAAGCCATTCTCTGTACCATGTCGGCCCTCGGACCTTCGGTGCCGGCAGGCTTCTGGATTTCCACCAAGATCAAGGTGCCGCCCAGGGACAAGCTGCCACCTGTTCCAACTCGGGCTGCTTTGAGAGTGCCCACGGAGCTCTGCAAACTGAGACCAGGAATGTGGGATTGTGGGTTTTGTTTTCCCGGGCAGAAGCCTTTCTCTGTACCAAGAAGGGCCTTGTTGCTCGGGGGCCGGCTGCCTGCTGGATTTCGACGAATATCAAGATGCTGCCCAGGGACAAGCTGTCACCTGTGCCAACTCCGGCTGCTTTGAGAGTTCCCACGGAGCTCTGGAAACTGAGACCAGGAATGTTGGCTGGTGGGTTTTGTTTCCCTGGGCAAAAGCCTTTGTCAGTCCCAGGTAGGCCCTTGTTCCTCACGGGCCAGCTGCTTGTTGGATTTCCACGAATATCAAGGTGCCGCCCAGGGACAAGCTGCCACCCGTGCCAACTCAGGCTGCTTTGAGAGTGCCCATGGAGCTCTGTAAACTGAGATCAGGAACGTGGGCTGGTGGGTTTTGTCTCCTCGGGCAGAAGCCTTTGCAGTACCAGGTAGGCCCCTGTTCCTTATGGTTAGGCTGCTTGCTGGATTTCCACGAATATCAAGATGCCGCCCAGGGACAAGCTGCCACCTGTGCCAACTCGGGCTGCTTTGAGAGTTCCCATCGATCTCTGCAGACTGAGACCAGAATTGTGGGGTGGTGGGTTTTGTCTCCCCGGGCAGAAGCATTTTCAGTACCACGTAGGCCCTCGGCCCATCGCGGCCGGTTGTCCGCTGGATATCCACGAATATCAAGGTGCCGCCCAGGGACAAGCTGCCACCCGTGCAAACTCGGGCTGCTTTGAGAGTTCCCATCGATCTCTGCAGACTGAGACCAGAATTGTGGGGTGGTGGGTTTTGTCTCCCCGGGCAGAAGCATTTGCAGTACCGCGTAGGCCCTTGGCCATCGCGGCCGGTTGTCCGCTGGATATCCACGAATATCAAGGTGCCGCGCAGGGACAAGCTGCCACCCGTGCCAACTCGGGCTGCTTTGAGAGTGCCCATGGATCTCTGCAGACTGAAACCAGGAACGTGGGGTGGTGGCTTTTGTTTCCCAGGCCAGAAGCCTTTGTCAGTACTAGGTAGGGCCTTGTTCCTCAGGGGCAGGCTGCCTGCTGGATTTCCACGAATATCAAGATGCTGCCCAGGGACAAGATGCCACCCGTGCCAGTTAGGGCTGCTTTGAGTGTGCCCATGGATCTCTGCAAACCGAGACCAGGAACGTCGGCTGGTGGGTTTTGTTTCCCCGGGCAGAAGCCTTTGTCTGTACTAGATAGTCCCCTGTTCCTTATGGTTAGGCTGCTTGCTGGATTTCCACGAATATCAAGGTGCCGCCCAGGGACAAGCTTCCACCTGTGCCAACTCGGGCTGCTTTGAGAGTGCCCATGGATCTCTGCAAACTGAGACCAGGAACGTGGGGTCGTGGGATTTGTTTCCCTAGGACGAAGCCTTTGTCCCTACCAGGTAGGCCCTTGGACTTTGGTGGCCGGCTGCCTGCAGGATTTCCACGAATATCGAGATGCCGCCCAGGGGCAAGCTGCCACCTGTGCCAACTCGGGCTGCTTTGAGAGTGCCCACAGAGCTCTGGAAACTGAGACCAGGAACGTGGGCTGGTGGGTATTTTTTCCCAGGGCAGAAGCCTTTGTTATTACCAGGTAGGGTCTTGTTCCTCATTGGCACGCTGCCTGCTGGATTTCCACGAATATCAAAATGCCGCCCAGGGACAAGCTGCCACCTGTGCCAACTCGGGCTGCTTTGAGAGTGCCCATGGAGCTCTGTAAACTTTGACCAGGAACGTGGGCTTGTGAATTTTGTTTCCCCGGACAGAAGTCTTTGTCAGTACCAGGTAGGCCCCTGTTCCTTATGGTTCGGCTGCTTGCCGGATTTCCACGAATATCAAGATGGTGCCCAGGGACAAGCTGCCACCTGTGCCAACTCGGGCTGCTTTGAGAGTTCCCATGGAGCTCTGCAAACTGAGACCAGGAATGTGGGCTGGTGGGTTTTGTTTTCCCAGGCAGAAGCCATTCTCTGTACCTTGTCGGTCCTCGGCCTTTCGGGGCCGGCAGCATTCTGGATTTCCACGAAGATCAAGGTGCCGCCCAGGGACAAGCTGCCACCTGTGCCAACTCGGGCGTCGTTGAGAGTGCCCATGGAGCTCTGCAGACTGAGACCAGGAGAGTGGGGTGGTGTCTTTTGTTTCCCTAGGACGAAGCCTTTGTCCGTAGCAGGTAGGCCCTCGGCCTTTGGTGGCCGGCTGCATGCTGGATTTCCACGAATATCAAGATGCCGCCCAGGGACAAGCTGCAACCTGTGCCAACTCCGGCTGCTTTGAGAGTTCCCACGGAGCTCTGTAAACTGAGACCAGGAATGTGGGCTGGTGGGTATTGTTTCCCTGGGCAGAAGCCTTTGTCAGTACCAGGTCAGGCCTTGTTCCTCATGGGCAGGCTGCCCACTGGATTTCCACGAATATCAAGGTGCCACCCAGGGACAAGCTGCCACCTGTGCCAAATGGGGCTGCTTTGAGAGTGCCCATGGAGCTCTGCAAACTGAGACCAGGAACGTGGGCTGGTGGCTTTTGTCTCCTTGGGCAGAAGCCTTTGTCAGTTCCAGGTAGGCCCTCGGTACTTCGGGTTCGTCTGCCTGCTGGATTTCCACGAATATCGAGATGCCACCCAGGGGCAAGCTGCCACCTGTGCCAACTCAGGCTGCTTTGAGAGTGCCCACAGAGCTCTGGAAACTGAGACCAGGAACGTGGGCTGGTGGGTATTTTTTCCCAGGGCAGAAGCCTTTGTCATTACCCGCTAGGGTCTTGTTCCTCATTGGCACGCTGCCTGCAGGATTTCCACGAATATCAAAATGCGGCCCAGGGACAAGCTGCCACCTGTGCCAAATCGGGCTGCTTTGCGAGTGCCCATGGAGCTCTGGAAAATGAGACCAGGAACGTGGGGTGGTGGGTTTTGTTTCCCTGGGCAGAAGCCATAATCTGTACCATGTCGGTCCTCGGCCCTTCGGGGCCGGCAGACTTCTGGATTTCCACGAAGATCAAGGTGCCGCCCATGGACAATCTGCCACCTGTGCCAACTCGGGCGTCTTTGAGAGTGCCCATGGCGCTCTGCAGACTGAGACCAGGAACGTGGGGTAGTAGGTTTTGTTTCCCGGGGCAGAAGCATTTGCTGTACCAGGTAGGTCCCTGTTCCTTATGGTTAGGCTGCTTGCTGGATTTCGACGAATATCAAGATGCCGCCCAGGGACAAGCTGCCACCTGTGCCAACTCGGGCTGCTTTGAGAGTGCCCATGGATCTCTTCAAACTGAGACCAGGAACGTGGGGTTGTGGGTTTTGTTTTCCCGGGCAGAAGCCTTTGTCAGTACCAGCTAGGGCCTTGTTCCTCAGGGGCCGGATGCCTGCTGGATTTCCACGAATATCAAGATGCCGCCCAGGGACTAGCTGCCACCCGTGCCAACTCGGGCTGCTTTGAGAGTGCCCACAGAGTTCCGTAAACTGAGACTATGAACGTGTGCTGGTGGGTTTCGTGTTCCCAGGCCTAAGCCTTTGTCAGTACCAGGTAGGGCCTTGTTCCTTAGGGGCAGTCTGCCTGCTGGATTTCCACGAATCTGAAGATGCCGCCTAGGGAGAAGCTGCCCCCTGTGCCAACTCGGGCTGATTTGAGAGTGCCCATGGATCTCTGCAAACTGAGACCAGGAACGTGGGCTGGTGGGGTTTGTCTCCTTGGGGAAAAGCATTTTGCAGTGCCAGGTAGGCCCTCGGCCCTTCGGGTCCTGCTGCCTGCTGGATTTCCACGAATATCGAGATGCTGCCCAGGGACAAGCTGCTACCTGTGCCAACTCAGGCTGCTTTGAGAGTGCCCATGGAGCTCTGGAAACTGAGACCAGGAACGTGGGCTGGTGGGTTTTGTTTCCCTGGGCAGAAGCCTTTCTGTGTACCATGTCGGCCCTCGGCCCTTCGGGGCCGGCTGCCTGCTGGATTTCCACGAATATCAAGGTGCCGCCCAGGAACAAGCTGCCACCTGTACCAACTCGGGCTGCTTTGAGAGTGCCCATGGATCACTGCAGACTGAGATAAGGAACGTGGGATGGTGGCTTTTGTTTCCCTAGGACGAAGCCTTTGTCCGTAGCAGGTAGGCCCTCGGCCTTTTTTGGCCGGCTGCATGCTGGATTTCCACGAATCTGAAGATGCCGCCCAGGGACAAGCTGCCACCCGTGCCAACTCGGGCTGCTTTGAGAGTGCCCATGGATCTCTGCAGACTGAGACCAGGTATGTGGGCTGGTGGGTTTTGTCTCCTCGGGCAGAAGCATTTGCAGTACCAGGTAGGGCATTGTTCCTTAGGGGCAGGCTGCCTGCTGGATTTCCACGAATATCAAGATGCCGCCTAGGGAGAAGTTGCCACATGTACCAACTCGGGCTGCTTTGAGAGTGCCCATGGATCTCTGCAGAGTGAGATCAGGAACGTGGGGTGGTGGCTTTTGTTTCCCTAGGACGAAGCCTTTGTCCGTAGCAGGTAGGCCCTCGGCCTTTTTTGGCCGGCTGCATGCTGGATTTCCACGAATCTGAAGATGCCGCCCAGGGACAAGCTGCCACCCGTGCCAACTCGGGCTGCTTTGAGAGTGCCCATGGATCTCTGCAGACTGAGACCAGGAATGTGGGCTGGTGGGTTTTGTCTCCTCGGGCAGAAGCATTTGCAGTACCAGGTAGGGCCTTGTTCTTTAGGGGCAGTCTGCCTGCTGGATTTCCACGAATATCAAGATGCCGCCTAGGGAGAAGCTGCCACCTGTGCCAACTCGGGCTGATTTGCGAGTGCCCATGGATCTCTGCAAACTGAGACCAGGAACGTGGGCTGGTGGGTTTTGTCTCCTTGGGGAAAAGCATTTGCAGTACCAGGTAGGCCCTCGGCCCTTCGGGTCCTGCTGCCTGCTGGATTTCCTCGAATATCGAGATGCTGCCCAGGGACAAGCTGCCACCTGTGCCAACTCGGGCTGCTTTGAGAGTGCCCATGGAGCTCTGCAAACTGAGACCAGGAACGTGGGCTGGTGGGTTTTGTTTCCCTGGGCAGAAGCCTTTATGGGTACCATGTCGGCCCTCGGCCCTTCGGGGCCGGTTGCCTGCTGGATTTCCACGAATATCAAGGTGCCGCCCAGGAACAAGCTGCCACCTGTACCAACTCGGGCTGCTTTGAGAGTGCCCATGGATCTCTGCAGACTGAGATAAGGAACGTGGGGTGGTGGCTTTTGTTTCCCTAGGACGAAGCCTTTGTCCGTAGCAGGTAGGCCCTCGGCCTTTTTTGGCCGGCTGCATGCTGGATTTCCACGAATATCAAGGTGCCGCCCAGGGACAAGCTGCCACCCGTGCCAACTCGGGCTGCTTTGAGAGTTCCCACGGAGCTCTGGAAACTGAGATCAGGAATGTGGGCTGGTGGGTTTTGTTTCCCCGGGCAAAAGCCTTTGTCAGTCCCAGGTAGGCCCTTGTTCCTCACGGGCCGGCTGCTTGTTGGATTTCCACGAATAGCAAGGTGCCGCCCAGGGACAAGCTGCCACCCGTGCCAACTCAGGCTGCTTTGAGAGTGCCCATGGAGCTCTGCCATCTGAGATCAGGAACGTGGGCTGGTGGGTTTTGTCTCCTCGGGCAGAAGCATTTGCAGTACCTGGTAGGCCCCTGTTCCTTATGTTTAGGCTGCTTGCTGGATTTCCACGAATATCAAGATGCCGCCAAGGGACAAGCTGCCACCTCTGCCAACTCGGGCTGATTTGAGAGTGCCAATGGATCTCTGCAAACTGAGACCAGGAACGTGGGCTGGTGGGTTTTGTCTCCTTGGGGAAAATCATTTGCAGTACCACGTAGGCCCTCGGCCCTTCGGGTCCTGCTGCCTGCTGGATTTCCCCGAATATCGAGATGCTGCCCAGGGACAAGCTGCTACCTGTGCCAACTCGGGCTGCTTTGAGAGTGCCCATGGAGCTCTGGAAACTGAGACCAGGAACGTGGGCTGGTGGGTTTTGTTTCCCCAGGCAGAAGCCTTTCTGTGTACCATGTCAGCCCTCGGCCCTTCGGGGCCTGCTGCCTGCTGGATTTCCACGAATATCAAGGTGCCGCCCAGGGACAAGCTGCCACATGTACCAACTCGGGCTGCTTTGAGAGTGCCCATGGATCTCTGCAGAGTGAGATCAGGAACGTGGGGTGGTGGCTTTTGTTTCCCTAGGACGAAGCCTTTGTCCGTAGCAGGTAGGCCCTCGGCCTTCTTTGGCCGGCTGCATGCTGGATTTCTACGAATATCAAGATGCCGCCCAGGGACAAGCTGCCACCCGTGCCAACTCCGGCTGCTTTGAGAGTTCCCATGGAACTCTGGAAACTGCGACGAGGAATGTGGGCTGGTGGGTTTTGTTTCCCTGGGCAAAAGCCTTTGTCAGTAACAGGTAGGGCCGTGTTCCTCACGGGCCTGCTGCTTGTTGGATTTCCACGAATATCAAGGTGCCGCCCAGGGACAAGCTGCCACCCGTGCCAACTCAGGCTGCTTTGAGAGTGCCCATGGAGCTCTGCCATCTGAGATCAGGAACGTGGGCTGGTGGGTTTTATCTCCTCGGGCAGAAGCATTTGCAGTACCAGGTAGGCGCCTGTTCGTTATGGTTAGGCTACTTGCTGGATTTCCACGAATATCAAGATGCGGCCCAGGGAGAAGCTGCCACCTGTGCCAAATCGGGCTGCTTTGAGAGTGCCCATCGATCTCTGCAGATTGAGACCAGAAATGTGGGGTGGTGGGTTTTGTTTCCCCGGGTAGAAGTATTTGCAGTACCAGGTAGGCCCTCCACCCATCGCGGCAGGTTGTCCGCTGGATTTCCACGAATATCAAGATGCCGCCCAGGGACAAGCTGCCACCTGTGCCAACTCGCGCTGCTTTGAGAGTGCCCATGGATCTCTGTAAAATGAGACCAGGAACGTGTGGTTGTGGGTTTTGTTTCCCCGAGCAGAATCATTTGCAGTATCATGTAGGCCCTCGGCCAATCGCGGCCCGTTGTCCGCTGTATTTCGACGAATAACAAGGTGCCGCCGAGGGACAAGCTGCCACCTGTGCCAACTCGGGCTGCTTTGAGGGTGCCCATGGAGCTCTGCAAACTGAGACCAGGAACGTGGGCTGGTGGGTTTTGTTTCCCCGGGCAGAAGCCTTTGTCAGTACTAGGTAGGCCCCTGTTCCTTATGGTTAGGCTACTTGCTGGATTTCCACGAATATCAAGATGCTGCCCAGGGACAAGCAGCCACCTGTGCCAACTCAGGCTGCTTTGAGAGTGCCCATCAATCTCTGCAGAGTGAGACCAGAAATGTGGGGTGGTGGGTTTAGTTCCCCGGGCCAAAAGCATTTGCAGTACCAGTAAGGCCCTCGGGCCATCGCGGCTGGTTGTCCGCTGGATTTCCACGAATATCAAGGTGCTGCCCAGGGACAAGCTGCCACCTGTGCCAACTCGGGCTGCTTTGAGAGTGCCCATGGAGCTCTGCAAACTGAGACCAGGAACGTGGGGTTGTGGGTTATGTTTTCCCCGGGCAGAAGCTTTTGTCAGTACCAAGTTTGGCCTTTTTCCTCTGGGGTCGGCTGCCTGCTGGATTTCCACGAATATCAAGATGCCGCCCAGGGACAAGCTGCCACCTGTGCCAACTCGGGCTTCTTTGAGAGTGCCCATGGATCTCTGTAATCTGAGACCAGGAACGTGGGGTGGTGGGTTTTGTTTCCCCAGGCAGAATCATTTGCAATACCAGGTAGTCCCTCGTCCAATCGCAGCCCGTTGTCCGCTCCATTTTCACGAAAAACAATGTGCCGCCCAGGGACAAGCTGCCACCTCTGCCATCTCGGGCTGCTTTGAGAGTGCCCATGGATCTCTGCAAACTGTGAACAGGAACGTGGGCTGGTGGGTTTTGTTTTCCCAGGCAGAAGCCTTTGTCTTTACCAGGTAGGGCCTTGTTCCTCATTGGCAGGCTGCCGGCTGGATTTCCACGAATCTGAAGATGCCGCCCAGGGACAAGCTGCCACCTGTGCCAACTCGGGCTGCTTTGAGAGTGCCCATGGAGCTCTGCAAACTGAGACCAGGAATGTGGGCTGGTGGGTTTTGTTTCCCAGGACAGAAACCTTTCCCTGTACCATGTCGGGCCTCGGCCATTCGGGGCCGGATGCCTGCTGGATCTCCATGAATATCAAGGTGCCGCCCAGGGATAAGCTGCCACCCGTACGAACTCGGGCTGCTTTGAGAGTGCCCATGGATCCCTGCAGACTGAGACCAGTAACGAGGGCTGGTGGGTTTTGTTTCCCCGGGCGGAAGCCTTTCTCTGTAGCATGTCGTCCCTCGGCCTTTTGTGGCCATCTGTCTGCTGGATTTCCAGGAATATCAAGATGCCGCCCAGGGACAAGCTGCCGCCTTTGCCAACTCGGGCAGCTTTGAGAGTTCCCACGGAGCTCTGGAATCTGAGACCAGGAACGTGGGCTGGTGGGTTTTGTGTTCCCAGGCATAAGCCTTTGTCAGTACCAGGTAGGGTCTTGTTCCTCATTGGCACGCTGCCTTCTGGATTTCCACGAATATCAAGATGCCGCCCAGGGACAAACTGCCACCTCTGCCAACTCGGGCTGGTTTGAGAGTGCCCACAGAGCTCTGTAAACTGAGATTTGGAACGTGGGCTGGTGAATTTTGTTTCCCCGGACAGAAGTCCTTGTCAGTACAAGGTAGGCCCCTGTTCCTTATGGTTCGGCTGCTTGCCGGATTTCCCCGAAAATCAAGATGGAGCCCAGGGACAAGCTGCCACCTGTGCCAACTCGGGCTGCTTTGCGAGTGCCCATGGAGCTGTGGAAACTGAGACCAGGAATGTGGGCTGGTGGGTTTTGTTTCCCCAAGCAGAAGCCATTCTCTGTACCATGTCGGCCCTCGGACCTTCGGTGCCGGCAGCCTTCTGGATTTCCACCAAGATCAAGGTGCCGCCCAGGGACAAGCTGCCACCTGTGCCAACTCGGGCTGCTTTGAGAGTGCCCACGGAGCTCTGCAAACTGAGACCAGGAATGTGGGATTGTGGGTTTTGTTTTCCCGGGCAGAAGCCTTTCTCTGTACCAAGAAGGGCCTTGTTGCTCGGGGGCCGGCTGCCTGCTGGATTTCGACGAATATCAAGATGCTGCCCAGGGACAAGCTGCCACCTGTGCCAACTCCGGCTGCTTTGAGAGTTCCCACGGAGCTCTGGAAACTGAGACCAGGAATGTTGGCTGGTGGGTTTTGTTTCCCTGGGCAAAAGCCTTTGTCAGTCCCAGGTAGGCCCTTGTTCCTCACGGGCCAGCTGCTTGTTGGATTTCCACGAATATCAAGGTGCCGCCCAGGGACAAGCTGCCACCCGTGCCAACTCAGGCTGCTTTGAGAGTGCCCATGGAGCTCTGTAAACTGAGATCAGGAACGTGGGCTGGTGGGTTTTGTCTCCTCGGGCAGAAGCATTTGCAGTACCAGGTAGGCCCCTGTTCCTTATGGTTAGGCTGCTTGCTGGATTTCCACGAATATCAAGATGCCGCCCAGGGACAAGCTGCCACCTGTGCCAACTCGGGCTGCTTTGAGAGTTCCCATCGATCTCTGCAGACTGAGACCAGAATTGTGGGGTGGTGGGTTTTGTCTCCCCGGGCAGAAGCATTTTCAGTACCACGTAGGCCCTCGGCCCATCGCGGCCGGTTGTCCGCTGGATATCCACGAATATCAAGGTGCCGCCCAGGGACAAGCTGCCACCCGTGCAAACTCGGGCTGCTTTGAGAGTTCCCATCGATCTCTGCAGACTGAGACCAGAATTGTGGGGTGGTGGGTTTTGTCTCCCCGGGCAGAAGCATTTTCAGTACCGCGTAGGCCCTTGGCCATCGCGGCCGGTTGTCCGCTGGATATCCACGAATATCAAGGTGCCGCGCAGGGACAAGCTGCCACCCGTGCCAACTCGGGCTGCTTTGAGAGTGCCCATGGATCTCTGCAGACTGAAACCAGGAACGTGGGGTGGTGGCTTTTGTTTCCCAGGCCAGAAGCCTTTGTCAGTACTAGGTAGGGCCTTGTTCCTCAGGGGCAGGCTGCCTGCTGGATTTCCACGAATATCAAGATGCTGCCCAGGGACAAGATGCCACCCGTGCCAGTTAGGGCTGCTTTGAGTGTGCCCATGGATCTCTGCAAACCGAGACCAGGAACGTCGGCTGGTGGGTTTTGTTTCCCCGGGCAGAAGTCCTTGTCAGTACAAGGTAGGCCCCTGTTCCTTATGGTTCGGCTGCTTGCCGGATTTCCCCGAAAATCAAGATGGAGCCCAGGGACAAGCTGCCACCTGTGCCAACTCGGGCTGCTTTGCGAGTGCCCATGGAGCTGTGGAAACTGAGACCCGGAATGTGGGCTGGTGGGTTTTGTTTCCCCAAGCAGAAGCCATTCTCTGTACCATGTCGGCCCTCGGACCTTCGGTGCCGGCAGGCTTCTGGATTTCCACCAAGATCAAGGTGCCGCCCAGGGACAAGCTGCCACCTGTTCCAACTCGGGCTGCTTTGAGAGTGCCCACGGAGCTCTGCAAACTGAGACCAGGAATGTGGGATTGTGGGTTTTGTTTTCCCGGGCAGAAGCCTTTCTCTGTACCAAGAAGGGCCTTGTTGCTCGGGGGCCGGCTGCCTGCTGGATTTCGACGAATATCAAGATGCTGCCCAGGGACAAGCTGTCACCTGTGCCAACTCCGGCTGCTTTGAGAGTTCCCACGGAGCTCTGGAAACTGAGACCAGGAATGTTGGCTGGTGGGTTTTGTTTCCCTGGGCAAAAGCCTTTGTCAGTCCCAGGTTGGCCCTTGTTCCTCACGGGCCAGCTGCTTGTTGGATTTCCACGAATATCAAGGTGCCGCCCAGGGACAAGCTGCCACCCGTGCCAACTCAGGCTGCTTTGAGAGTGCCCATGGAGCTCTGTAAACTGAGATCAGGAACGTGGGCTGGTGGGTTTTGTCTCCTCGGGCAGAAGCATTTGCAGTACCAGGTAGGCCCCTGTTCCTTATGGTTAGGCTGCTTGCTGGATTTCCACGAATATCAAGATGCCGCCCAGGGACAAGCTGCCACCTGTGCCAACTCGGGCTGCTTTGAGAGTTCCCATCGATCTCTGCAGACTGAGACCAGAATTGTGGGGTGGTGGGTTTTGTCTCCCCGGGCAGAAGCATTTTCAGTACCACGTAGGCCCTCGGCCCATCGCGGCCGGTGTCCGCTGGATATCCACGAATATCAAGGTGCCGCCCAGGGACAAGCTGCCACCCGTGCAAACTCGGGCTGCTTTGAGAGTTCCCATCGATCTCTGCAGACTGAGACCAGAATTGTGGGGTGGTGGGTTTTGTCTCCCCGGGCAGAAGCATTTTCAGTACCGCGTAGGCCCTTGGCCATCGCGGCCGGTTGTCCGCTGGATATCCACGAATATCAAGGTGCCGCGCAGGGTACAAGCTGCCACCCGTGCCAACTCGGGCTTGCTTGAGAGTGCCCATGGATCTCTGCAGACTGAAACCAGGAACGTGGGGTGGTGGCTTTTGTTTCCCAGGGCCAGAAGCCTTTGTCAGTACTAGGTAGGCCTTGTTCCTCAGGGGCAGGCTGCCTGCTGGATTTCCACGAATATCAAGATGCTGCCCAGGGACAAGATGCCACCCGTGCCAGTTAGGGCTGCTTTGAGTGTGCCCATGGATCTCTGCAAACCGAGACCAGGAACGTCGGCTGGTGGGTTTTGTTTCCCCGGGCAGAAGCCTTTGTCTGTACTAGATAGTCCCCTGTTCCTTATGGTTAGGCTGCTTGCTGGATTTCCACGAATATCAAGGTGCCGCCCAGGGACAAGCTTCCACCTGTGCCAACTCGGGCTGCTTTGAGAGTGCCCATGGATCTCTGCAAACTGAGACCAGGAACGTGGGGTCGTGGGATTTGTTTCCCTAGGACGAAGCCTTTGTCCCTACCAGGTAGGCCCTTGGACTTTGGTGGCCGGCTGCCTGCAGGATTTCCACGAATATCGAGATGCCGCCCAGGGGCAAGCTGCCACCTGTGCCAACTCGGGCTGCTTTGAGAGTGCCCACAGAGCTCTGGAAACTGAGACCAGGAACGTGGGCTGGTGGGTATTTTTTCCCAGGGCAGAAGCCTTTGTTATTACCAGGTAGGGTCTTGTTCCTCATTGGCACGCTGCCTGCTGGATTTCCACGAATATCAAAATGCCGCCCAGGGACAAGCTGCCACCTGTGCCAACTCGGGCTGCTTTGAGAGTGCCCATGGAGCTCTGTAAACTTTGACCAGGAACGTGGGCTTGTGAATTTTGTTTCCCCGGACAGAAGTCTTTGTCAGTACCAGGTAGGCCCCTGTTCCTTATGGTTCGACTGCTTGCCGGATTTCCACGAATATCAAGATGGTGCCCAGGGACAAGCTGCCACCTGTGCCAACTCGGGCTGCTTTGAGAGTTCCCATGGAGCTCTGCAAACTGAGACCAGGAATGTGGGCTGGTGGGTTTTGTTTTCCCAGGCAGAAGCCATTCTCTGTACCTTGTCGGTCCTCGGCCTTTCGGGGCCGGCAGCATTCTGGATTTCCACGAAGATCAAGGAGCCGCCCAGGGACAAGCTGCCACCTGTGCCAACTCGGGCGTCGTTGAGAGTGCCCATGGAGCTCTGCAGACTGAGACCAGGAGAGTGGGGTGGTGTCTTTTGTTTCCCTAGGACGAAGCCTTTGTCCGTAGCAGGTAGGCCCTCGGCCTTTGGTGGCCGGCTGCATGCTGGATTTCCACGAATATCAAGATGCCGCCCAGGGACAAGCTGCAACCTGTGCCAACTCCGGCTGCTTTGAGAGTTCCCACGGAGCTCTGTAAACTGAGACCAGGAATGTGGGCTGGTGGGTATTGTTTCCCTGGGCAGAAGCCTTTGTCAGTACCAGGTCAGGCCTTGTTCCTCATGGGCAGGCTGCCCACTGGATTTCCACGAATATCAAGGTGCCACCCAGGGACAAGCTGCCACCTGTGCCAAATGGGGCTGCTTTGAGAGTGCCCATGGAGCTCTGCAAACTGAGACCAGGAACGTGGGCTGGTGGCTTTTGTCTCCTTGGGCAGAAGCCTTTGTCAGTTCCAGGTAGGCCCTCGGTACTTCGGGTTCGTCTGCCTGCTGGATTTCCACGAATATCGAGATGCCACCCAGGGGCAAGCTGCCACCTGTGCCAACTCGGGCTGCTTTGAGAGTGCCCACAGAGCTCTGGAAACTGAGACCAGGAACGTGGGGTGGTGGGTATTTTTTGCCAGGGCAGAAGCCTTTGTCATTACCCGCTAGGGTCTTGTTCCTCATTGGCACGCTGCCTGCAGGATTTCCACGAATATCAAAATGCGGCCCAGGGACAAGCTGCCACCTGTGCCAAATCGGGCTGCTTTGCGAGTGCCCATGGAGCTCTGGAAAATGAGACCAGGAACGTGGGGTGGTGGGTTTTGTTTCCCTGGGCAGAAGCCATAATCTGTACGATGTCGGTCCTCGGCCCTTCGGGGCCGGCAGACTTCTGGATTTCCACGAAGATCAAGGTGCCGCCCAGGGACAAGCTGCCACCTGTGCCAACTCGGGCGTCTTTGAGAGTGCCCATGGCGCTCTGCAGACTGAGACCAGGAACGTGGGGTAGTAGGTTTTGTTTCCCGGGGCAGAAGCATTTGCTGTACCAGGTAGGTCCCTGTTCCTTATGGTTAGGCTGCTTGCTGGATTTCGACGAATATCAAGATGCCGCCCAGGGACAAGCTGCCACCTGTGCCAACTCGGGCTGCTTTGAGAGTGCCCATGGATCTCTTCAAACTGAGACCAGGAACGTGGGGTTGTGGGTTTTGTTTTCCCGGGCAGAAGCCTTTGTCAGTACCAGCTAGGGCCTTGTTCCTCAGGGGCCGGATGCCTGCTGGATTTCCACGAATATCAAGATGCCGCCCAGGGACTAGCTGCCACCCGTGCCAACTCGGGCTGCTTTGAGAGTGCCCACAGAGTTCCGTAAACTGAGACTATGAACGTGTGCTGGTGGGTTTCGTGTTCCCAGGCCTAAGCCTTTGTCAGTACCAGGTAGGGCCTTGTTCCTTAGGGGCAGTCTGCCTGCTGGATTTCCACGAATCTGAAGATGCCGCCTAGGGAGAAGCTGCCCCCTGTGCCAACTCGGGCTGATTTGAGAGTGCCCATGGATCTCTGCAAACTGAGACCAGGAACGTGGGCTGGTGGGGTTTGTCTCCTTGGGGAAAAGCATTTTGCAGTGCCAGGTAGGCCCTCGGCCCTTCGGGTCCTGCTGCCTGCTGGATTTCCACGAATATCGAGATGCTGCCCAGGGACAAGCTGCTACCTGTGCCAACTCAGGCTGCTTTGAGAGTGCCCATGGAGCTCTGGAAACTGAGACCAGGAACGTGGGCTGGTGGGTTTTGTTTCCCCAGGCAGAAGCCTTTATGTGTACCATGTCGGCCCTCGGCCCTTCGGGGCCGGCTGCCTGCTGGATTTCCACGAATATCAAGGTGCCGCCCAGGAACAAGCTGCCACCTGTACCAACTCGGGCTGCTTTGAGAGTGCCCATGGATCACTGCAGACTGAGATAAGGAACGTGGGATGGTGGCTTTTGTTTCCCTAGGACGAAGCCTTTGTCCGTAGCAGGTAGGCCCTCGGCCTTTTTTGGCCGGCTGCATGCTGGATTTCCACGAATCTGAAGATGCCGCCCAGGGACAAGCTGCCACCCGTGCCAACTCGGGCTGCTTTGAGAGTGCCCATGGATCTCTGCAGACTGAGACCAGGTATGTGGGCTGGTGGGTTTTGTCTCCTCGGGCAGAAGCATTTGCAGTACCAGGTAGGGCATTGTTCCTTAGGGGCAGGCTGCCTGCTGGATTTCCACGAATATCAAGATGCCGCCTAGGGAGAAGTTGCCACCTGTGCCAACTCGGGCTGATTTGAGAGTGCCCATGGATCTCTGCAAACCGAGACCAGGAACGTGGGCTGGTGGGTTTTGTCTCCTTGGGGAAAAGCCTTTGCAGTACCAGGTAGGCTCTCGGCCCTTCGGGTCCTGCTGCCTGCTGGATTTCCACGAATATCGAGATGCCGCCCAGGGACAAGCTGCTACCTGTGCCAACTCGGGCTGCTTTGAGAGTGCCCATGGAGCTCTGGAAACTGCGACGAGGAATGTGGGCTGGTGGGTTTTGTTTCCCTGGGCAAAAGCCTTTGTCATTACCAGGTAGGGCCTTGTTCCTCACGGGCCGGCTGCTTGTTGGATTTCCACGAATATCAAGGTGCCGCCCAGGGACAAGCTGCCACCCGTGCCAACTCAGGCTGCTTTGAGAGTGCCCATGGAGCTCTGCCATCTGAGATCAGGAACGTGGGCTGGTGGGTTTTGTCTCCTCGGGCAGAAGCATTTGCAGTACCTGGTAGGCGCCTGTTCGTTATGGTTAGGCTACTTGCTGGATTTCCACGAATATCAAGATGCAGCCCAGGGAGAAGCTGCCACCTGTGCCAACTCGGGCTGCTTTGAGAGTGCCCATCGATCTCTGCAGATTGAGACCAGAAATGTGGGGTGGTGGGTTTTGTTTCCCCGGGTAGAAGCATTTGCAGTACCAGGTAGGCCCTCCACCCATCGCGGCAGGTTGTCTGCTGGATTTCCACGAATATCAAGGTGCCGCCCAGGGACAAGCTGCCACCTGTGCCAACTCGGGCTGCTTTGAGAGTGCCCATGGAGCTCTGCAAACTGAGACCAGGAACGTGCGGTTGTGGGTTTTGTTTTCCCAGGCAGAAGCCTTTGTCAGTAGCAAGTATGGCCTTGTTCCTCTGGGGCCGGATGCCTGCTGGATTTCCACGAATATCAAGATGCGGCCCAGGGACAAGCTGCCACCTGTGCCAACACGCGCTGCTTTGAGAGTGCCCATGGATCTCTGTAAAATGAGACCAGGAACGTGTGGTTGTGGGTTTTGTTTCCCCGAGCAGAATCATTTGCAGTACCATGTATGCCCTCGGCCATTCGCGGCCCGTTGTCCGCTGTATTTCGACGAATAACAAGGTGCCGCCGAGGGACAAGCTGCCACCTGTGCCAACTCGGGCTGCTTTGAGAGTGCCCATGGATCTCTGCAAACTGAGACCAGGAACGTGGGCTGGTGGGTTTTGTTTCCCCGGGCAGAAGCCTTTGTCAGTACTAGGTAGGCCCCTGTTCCTTATGGTTAGGCTACTTGCTGGATTTCCACGAATATCAAGATGCCGCCCAGGGACAAGCAGCCACCTGTGCCAACTCGGGCTGCTTTGAGAGTGCCCATCAATCTCTGCAGATTGAGACCAGAAATGTGGGGTGGTGGGTTTAGTTCCCCGGGCCAAAAGCATTTGCAGTACCAGTAAGGCCCTTGGGCCATCGCGGCTGGTTGTCCGCTGGATTTCCACGAATATCAAGGTGCTGCCCAGGGACAAGCTGCCACCTGTACCAACTCGGGCTGCTTTGAGAGTGCCCACAGAGCTCTGCAAACTGAGACCAGGAACGTGGGGTTGTGGGTTATGTTTTCCCCGGGCAGAAGCTTTTGTCAGTACCAAGTAGGGCCTTTTTCCTCTGGGGCCTGCTGCCTGCTGGATTTCCACGAATATCAAGATGCCGCCCAGGGACAAGCTGCCACCTGTGCCAACTCGGGCTTCTTTGAGAGTGCCCATGGATCTCTGTAATCTGAGACCAGGAACGTGGGGTTGTGGGTTTTGTTTTCCCAGGCAGAAGCCTTTGTCTTTACCAGGTAGGGCCTTGTTCCTCATTGGCAGGCTGCCGGCTGGATTTCCACGAATCTGAAGATGCCGCCCAGGGACAAGCTGCCACCTGTGCCAACTCGGGCTGCTTTGAGAGTGCCCATGGAGCTCTGCAAACTGAGACCAGGAATGTGGGCTGGTGGGGTTTTGTTTCCCAGGACAGAAACCTTTCCCTGTACCATGTCGGGCCTCGGCCATTCGGGGCCGGATGCCTGCTGGATCTCCATGAATATCAAGGTGCCGCCCAGGGACAAGCTGCCACCCGTACGAACTCAGGCGTCTTTGAGAGTGCCCATGGAGCTCTGCCATCTGAGATCAGAAACGTGGGCTGGTGGGTTTTGTCTCCTCGGTCAGAAGCATTTGCAGTACCAGGTAGGGCCTTGTTCCTTAGGGGCAGTCTGCCTGCTGGATTTCCACGAATCTGAAGATGCCGCCTAGGGAGAAGCTGCCACCTGTGCCAACTCGGGCTGATTTCAGAGTGCCCATGGATCTCTGCAAACTGAGACCAGGAACGTGGGCTGGTGGGTTTTGTCTCCTTGGGGAAAAGCATTTGCAGTACCAGGTAGGCCCTCGGCCCTTCGGGTCCTGCTGCCTGCTGGATTTCCACGAATATCGAGATGCTGCCCAGGGACAAGCTGCTACCTGTGCCAACTCGGGCTGCTTTGAGAGTGCCCATGGAGCTCTGCAAACTGAGACCAGGAACGTGGGCTGGTGGGTTTTGTTTCCCTGGGCAGAAGCCTTTATGTGTACCATGTCGGCCCTCGGCCCTTCGGGGCCGGCTGCCTGCTGGATTTCCACGAATATCAAGGTGCCGCTCAGGAACAAGCTGCCACCTGTACCAACTCGGGCTGCTTTGAGAGTGCCCATGGATCTCTGCAGAGTGAGATAAGGAACGTGGGGTGGTGGCTTTTGTTTCCCTAGGACGAAGCCTTTGTCCGTAGCAGGTAGGCCCTCGGCCTTTTTTGGCCGGCTGCATGCTGGATTTCCACGAATATCAAGGTGCCGCCCAGGGACAAGCTGCCACCCGTGCCAACTCGGGCTGCTTTGAGAGTGCCCACGGAGCTCTGCAATCTCAGATCAGGAATGTGGGCTGGTGGGTTTTGTTTCCCCGGGCAAAAGCCTTTGTCATTACCAGGTAGGGCCTTGTTCCTCACGGGCCGGCTGCTTGTTGGATTTCCACGAATATCAAGGTGCCGCCCAGGGACAAGCTGCCACCCGTGCCAACTCAGGCTGCTTTGAGAGTGCCCATGGAGCTCTGCCATCTGAGATCAGGAACGTGGGCTGGTGGGTTTTGTCTCCTCGGGCAGAAGCATTTGCAGTACCTGGTAGGCGCCTGTTCGTTATGGTTAGGCTACTTGCTGGATTTCCACGAATATCAAGATGCAGCCCAGGGAGAAGCTGCCACCTGTGCCAACTCGGGCTGCTTTGAGAGTGCCCATCGATCTCTGCAGATTGAGACCAGAAATGTGGGGTGGTGGGTTTTGTTTCCCCGGGTAGAAGCATTTGCAGTACCAGGTAGGCCCTCCACCCATCGCGGCAGGTTGTCTGCTGGATTTCCACGAATATCAAGGTGCCGCCCAGGGACAAGCTGCCACCTGTGCCAACTCGGGCTGCTTTGAGAGTGCCCATGGAGCTCTGCAAACTGAGACCAGGAACGTGCGGTTGTGGGTTTTGTTTTCCCAGGCAGAAGCCTTTGTCAGTAGCAAGTATGGCCTTGTTCCTCTGGGGCCGGATGCCTGCTGGATTTCCACGAATATCAAGATGCGGCCCAGGGACAAGCTGCCACCTGTGCCAACACGCGCTGCTTTGAGAGTGCCCATGGATCTCTGTAAAATGAGACCAGGAACGTGTGGTTGTGGGTTTTGTTTCCCCGAGCAGAATCATTTGCAGTACCATGTATGCCCTCGGCCATTCGCGGCCCGTTGTCCGCTGTATTTCGACGAATAACAAGGTGCCGCCGAGGGACAAGCTGCCACCTGTGCCAACTCGGGCTGCTTTGAGAGTGCCCATGGATCTCTGCAAACTGAGACCAGGAACGTGGGCTGGTGGGTTTTGTTTCCCCGGGCAGAAGCCTTTGTCAGTACTAGGTAGGCCCCTGTTCCTTATGGTTAGGCTACTTGCTGGATTTCCACGAATATCAAGATGCCGCCCAGGGACAAGCAGCCACCTGTGCCAACTCGGGCTGCTTTGAGAGTGCCCATCAATCTCTGCAGATTGAGACCAGAAATGTGGGGTGGTGGGTTTAGTTCCCCGGGCCAAAAGCATTTGCAGTACCAGTAAGGCCCTTGGGCCATCGCGGCTGGTTGTCCGCTGGATTTCCACGAATATCAAGGTGCTGCCCAGGGACAAGCTGCCACCTGTACCAACTCGGGCTGCTTTGAGAGTGCCCACAGAGCTCTGCAAACTGAGACCAGGAACGTGGGGTTGTGGGTTATGTTTTCCCCGGGCAGAAGCTTTTGTCAGTACCAAGTAGGGCCTTTTTCCTCTGGGGCCGGCTGCCTGCTGGATTTCCACGAATATCAAGATGCCGCCCAGGGACAAGCTGCCACCTGTGCCAACTCGGGCTTCTTTGAGAGTGCCCATGGATCTCTGTAATCTGAGACCAGGAACGTGGGGTTGTGGGTTTTGTTTTCCCAGGCAGAAGCCTTTGTCTTTACCAGGTAGGGCCTTGTTCCTCATTGGCAGGCTGCCGGCTGGATTTCCACGAATCTGAAGATGCCGCCCAGGGACAAGCTGCCACCTGTGCCAACTCGGGCTGCTTTGAGAGTGCCCATGGAGCTCTGCAAACTGAGACCAGGAATGTGGGCTGGTGGGGTTTTGTTTCCCAGGACAGAAACCTTTCCCTGTACCATGTCGGGCCTCGGCCATTCGGGGCCGGATGCCTGCTGGATCTCCATGAATATCAAGGTGCCGCCCAGGGACAAGCTGCCACCCGTACGAACTCAGGCGTCTTTGAGAGTGCCCATGGAGCTCTGCCATCTGAGATCAGAAACGTGGGCTGGTGGGTTTTGTCTCCTCGGTCAGAAGCATTTGCAGTACCAGGTAGGGCCTTGTTCCTTAGGGGCAGTCTGCCTGCTGGATTTCCACGAATCTGAAGATGCCGCCTAGGGAGAAGCTGCCACCTGTGCCAACTCGGGCTGATTTCAGAGTGCCCATGGATCTCTGCAAACTGAGACCAGGAACGTGGGCTGGTGGGTTTTGTCTCCTTGGGGAAAAGCATTTGCAGTACCAGGTAGGCCCTCGGCCCTTCGGGTCCTGCTGCCTGCTGGATTTCCACGAATATCGAGATGCTGCCCAGGGACAAGCTGCTACCTGTGCCAACTCGGGCTGCTTTGAGAGTGCCCATGGAGCTCTGCAAACTGAGACCAGGAACGTGGGCTGGTGGGTTTTGTTTCCCTGGGCAGAAGCCTTTATGTGTACCATGTCGGCCCTCGGCCCTTCGGGGCCGGCTGCCTGCTGGATTTCCACGAATATCAAGGTGCCGCTCAGGAACAAGCTGCCACCTGTACCAACTCGGGCTGCTTTGAGAGTGCCCATGGATCTCTGCAGAGTGAGATAAGGAACGTGGGGTGGTGGCTTTTGTTTCCCTAGGACGAAGCCTTTGTCCGTAGCAGGTAGGCCCTCGGCCTTTTTTGGCCGGCTGCATGCTGGATTTCCACGAATATCAAGGTGCCGCCCAGGGACAAGCTGCCACCCGTGCCAACTCGGGCTGCTTTGAGAGTGCCCACGGAGCTCTGCAATCTCAGATCAGGAATGTGGGCTGGTGGGTTTTGTTTCCCCGGGCAAAAGCCTTTGTCAGTCCCAGGTAGGCCCTTGTTCCTCACGGGCCGGCTGCTTGTTGGATTTCTACGAATAGCAAGGTGCCGCCCAGGGACAAGCTGCCACCCGTGCCAACTCAGGCTGCTTTGAGAGTGCCCATGGAGCTCTGCCATCTGAGATCAGGAACGTGGGCTGGTGGGTTTTGTCTCCTCGGGCAGAAGCATTTGCAGTACCAGGTAGGCCCCTGTTCCTTATGGTTAGGCTGCTTGCTGGATTTCCACGAATATCAAGATGCCGCCCAGGGACAAGCTGCCACCTGTGCCAACTCGGGCTGCTTTGAGAGTGCCAATGGATCTCTGCAAACTGAGACCAGGAACGTGGGCTGGTGGGTTTTGTCTCCTTGGGGAAAAGCATTTGCAGTACCAGGTAGGCCCTCGGCCCTTCGGGTCCTGCTGCCTGCTGGATTTCCACGAATATCGAGATGCTGACCAGGGACAAGCTGCTACCTGTGCCAACTCGGGCTGCTTTGCGAGTGCCCATGGAGCTCTGGAAACTGAGACCAGGAACGTGGGCTGGTGGGTTTTTTTTCCCCAGGCAGAAGCCTTTCTGTGTACCATGTCGGCCCTCGGCCCTTCGGGGCCTGCTGCCTGCTGGATTTCCACGAATATCAAGGTGCCGCCCAGGGACAAGCTGCCACATGTACCAACTCGGGCTGCTTTGAGAGTGCCCATGGATCTCTGCAGACTGAGACCAGGAACGTGGGGTGGTGGCTTTTGTTTCCCTAGGACGAAGCCTTTGTCCGTAGCAGGTAGGCCCTCGGCCTTTTTTGGCCGGCTGCATGCTGGATTTCTACGAATATCAAGATGCCGCCCAGGGACAAGCTGCCACCCGTGCCAACTCCGGCTGCTTTGAGAGTTCCCATGGAACTCTGGAAACTGCGACGAGGAATGTGGGCTGGTGGGTTTTGTTTCCCTGGGCAAAAGCCTTTGTCAGTACCAGGTAGGGCCGTGTTCCTCACGGGCCGGCTGCTTGTTGGATTTCCACGAATATCAAGGTGCCGCCCAGGGACAAGCTGCCACCTGTGCCAACTCGGGCTGCTTTGAGAGTGCCCATGGAGCTCTGCCATCTGAGATCAGGAACGTGGGCTGGTGGGTTTTGTCTCCTCGGGCAGAAGCATTTGCAGTACCAGGTAGGCGCCTGTTCGTTATGGTTTGGCTACTTGCTGGATTTCCACGAATATCAAGATGCGGCCCAGGGAGAAGCTGCCACCTGTGCCAAATCGGGCTGCTTTGAGAGTGCCCATCGATCTCTGCAGATTGAGACCAGAAATGTGGGGTGGTGGGTTTTGTTTCCCCGGGTAGAAGCATTTGCAGTACCAGGTAGGCCCACCACCCATCGCGGCAGGTTGTCCGCTGGATTTCCACGAATATCAAGGTGCCGCCCAGGGACAAGCTGCCACCTGTGCCAACTCGGGCTGCTTTGAGAGTGCCCATGGATCTCTTCAAACTGAGACCAGGAACGTGGGGTTGTGGGTTTTGTTTTCCCGGGCAGAAGCCTTTGTCAGTACCAGCTAGGGCCTTGTTCCTCAGGGGCCGGATGCCTGCTGGATTTCCACGAATATCAAGATGCCGCCCAGGGACTAGCTGCCACCCGTGCCAACTCGGGCTGCTTTGAGAGTGCCCACAGAGTTCCGTAAACTGAGACTATGAACGTGTTCTGGTGGGTTTCGTGTTCCCAGGCCTAAGCCTTTGTCAGTACCAGGTAGGGCCTTGTTCCTTAGGGGCAGTCTGCCTGCTGGATTTCCACGAATCTGAAGATGCCGCCTAGGGAGAAGCTGCCCCCTGTGCCAACTCGGGCTGATTTGAGAGTGCCCATGGATCTCTGCAAACTGAGACCAGGAACGTGGGCTGGTGGGGTTTGTCTCCTTGGGGAAAAGCATTTTGCAGTGCCAGGTAGGCCCTCGGCCCTTCGGGTCCTGCTGCCTGCTGGATTTCCACGAATATCGAGATGCTGCCCAGGGACAAGCTGCTACCTGTGCCAACTCAGGCTGCTTTGAGAGTGCCCATGGAGCTCTGGAAACTGAGACCAGGAACGTGGGCTGGTGGGTTTTGTTTCCCCAGGCAGAAGCCTTTATGTGTACCATGTCGGCCCTCGGCCCTTCGGGGCCGGCTGCCTGCTGGATTTCCACGAATATCAAGGTGCCGCCCAGGAACAAGCTGCCACCTGTACCAACTCGGGCTGCTTTGAGAGTGCCCATGGATCACTGCAGACTGAGATAAGGAACGTGGGATGGTGGCTTTTGTTTCCCTAGGACGAAGCCTTTGTCCGTAGCAGGTAGGCCCTCGGCCTTTTTTGGCCGGCTGCATGCTGGATTTCCACGAATCTGAAGATGCCGCCCAGGGACAAGCTGCCACCCGTGCCAACTCGGGCTGCTTTGAGAGTGCCCATGGATCTCTGCAGACTGAGACCAGGTATGTGGGCTGGTGGGTTTTGTCTCCTCGGGCAGAAGCATTTGCAGTACCAGGTAGGGCATTGTTCCTTAGGGGCAGGCTGCCTGCTGGATTTCCACGAATATCAAGATGCCGCCTAGGGAGAAGTTGCCACCTGTGCCAACTCGGGCTGATTTGAGAGTGCCCATGGATCTCTGCAAACCGAGACCAGGAACGTGGGCTGGTGGGTTTTGTCTCCTTGGGGAAAAGCCTTTGCAGTACCAGGTAGGCCCTCGGCCCTTCGGGTCCTGCTGCCTGCTGGATTTCCACGAATATCGAGATGCCGCCCAGGGACAAGCTGCTACCTGTGCCAACTCGGGCTGCTTTGAGAGTGCCCATGGAGCTCTGGAAACTGCGACGAGGAATGTGGGCTGGTGGGTTTTGTTTCCCTGGGCAAAAGCCTTTGTCATTACCAGGTAGGGCCTTGTTCCTCACGGGCCGGCTGCTTGTTGGATTTCCACGAATATCAAGGTGCCGCCCAGGGACAAGCTGCCACCCGTGCCAACTCAGGCTGCTTTGAGAGTGCCCATGGAGCTCTGCCATCTGAGATCAGGAACGTGGGCTGGTGGGTTTTGTCTCCTCGGGCAGAAGCATTTGCAGTACCTGGTAGGCGCCTGTTCGTTATGGTTAGGCTACTTGCTGGATTTCCACGAATATCAAGATGCAGCCCAGGGAGAAGCTGCCACCTGTGCCAACTCGGGCTGCTTTGAGAGTGCCCATCGATCTCTGCAGATTGAGACCAGAAATGTGGGGTGGTGGGTTTTGTTTCCCCGGGTAGAAGCATTTGCAGTACCAGGTAGGCCCTCCACCCATCGCGGCAGGTTGTCTGCTGGATTTCCACGAATATCAAGGTGCCGCCCAGGGACAAGCTGCCACCTGTGCCAACTCGGGCTGCTTTGAGAGTGCCCATGGAGCTCTGCAAACTGAGACCAGGAACGTGCGGTTGTGGGTTTTGTTTTCCCAGGCAGAAGCCTTTGTCAGTAGCAAGTATGGCCTTGTTCCTCTGGGGCCGGATGCCTGCTGGATTTCCACGAATATCAAGATGCGGCCCAGGGACAAGCTGCCACCTGTGCCAACACGCGCTGCTTTGAGAGTGCCCATGGATCTCTGTAAAATGAGACCAGGAACGTGTGGTTGTGGGTTTTGTTTCCCCGAGCAGAATCATTTGCAGTACCATGTATGCCCTCGGCCATTCGCGGCCCGTTGTCCGCTGTATTTCGACGAATAACAAGGTGCCGCCGAGGGACAAGCTGCCACCTGTGCCAACTCGGGCTGCTTTGAGAGTGCCCATGGATCTCTGCAAACTGAGACCAGGAACGTGGGCTGGTGGGTTTTGTTTTCCCGGGCAGAAGCCTTTGTCAGTACTAGGTAGGCCCCTGTTCCTTATGGTTAGGCTACTTGCTGGATTTCCACGAATATCAAGATGCCGCCCAGGGACAAGCAGCCACCTGTGCCAACACGGGCTGCTTTGAGAGTGCCCATCAATCTCTGCAGATTGAGACCAGAAATGTGGGGTGGTGGGTTTAGTTCCCCGGGCCAAAAGCATTTGCAGTACCAGTAAGGCCCTTGGGCCATCGCGGCTGGTTGTCCGCTGGATTTCCACGAATATCAAGGTGCTGCCCAGGGACAAGCTGCCACCTGTACCAACTCGGGCTGCTTTGAGAGTGCCCACAGAGCTCTGCAAACTGAGACCAGGAACGTGGGGTTGTGGGTTATGTTTTCCCCGGGCAGAAGCTTTTGTCAGTACCAAGTAGGGCCTTTTTCCTCTGGGGCCGGCTGCCTGCTGGATTTCCACGAATATCAAGATGCCGCCCAGGGACAAGCTGCCACCTGTGCCAACTCGGGCTTCTTTGAGAGTGCCCATGGATCTCTGTAATCTGAGACCAGGAACGTGGGGTGGTGGGTTTTGTTTCCCCGGGCAGAATCATTTGCAATACCAGGTAGGCCCTCGTCCAATCGCGGCCCGTTGTCCGCTCCATTTTCACGAAAAACAAGGTGCCGCCCAGGGACAAGCTGCCACCTCTGCCATCTCGGGCTGCTTTGAGAGTGCCCATGGATCTCTGGAAACTGTGAACAGGAACGTGGGCTGGTGGGTTTTGTTTTCCCAGGCAGAAGCCTTTGTCTTTACCAGGTAGGGCCTTGTTCCTCATTGGCAGGCTGCCGGCTGGATTTCCACGAATCTGAAGATGCCGCCCAGGGACAAGCTGCCACCTGTGCCAACTCGGGCTGCTTTGAGAGTGCCCATGGAGCTCTGCAAACTGAGACCAGGAATGTGGGCTGGTGGGGTTTTGTTTCCCAGGACAGAAACCTTTCCCTGTACCATGTCGGGCCTCGGCCATTCGGGGCCGGATGCCTGCTGGATCTCCATGAATATCAAGGTGCCGCCCAGGGACAAGCTGCCACCCGTACGAACTCAGGCGTCTTTGAGAGTGCCCATGGAGCTCTGCCATCTGAGATCAGAAACGTGGGCTGGTGGGTTTTGTCTCCTCGGTCAGAAGCATTTGCAGTACCAGGTAGGGCCTTGTTCCTTAGGGGCAGTCTGCCTGCTGGATTTCCACGAATCTGAAGATGCCGCCTAGGGAGAAGCTGCCACCTGTGCCAACTCGGGCTGATTTCAGAGTGCCCATGGATCTCTGCAAACTGAGACCAGGAACGTGGGCTGGTGGGTTTTGTCTCCTTGGGGAAAAGCATTTGCAGTACCAGGTAGGCCCTCGGCCCTTCGGGTCCTGCTGCCTGCTGGATTTCCACGAATATCGAGATGCTGCCCAGGGACAAGCTGCTACCTGTGCCAACTCGGGCTGCTTTGAGAGTGCCCATGGAGCTCTGCAAACTGAGACCAGGAACGTGGGCTGGTGGGTTTTGTTTCCCTGGGCAGAAGCCTTTATGTGTACCATGTCGGCCCTCGGCCCTTCGGGGCCGGCTGCCTGCTGGATTTCCACGAATATCAAGGTGCCGCTCAGGAACAAGCTGCCACCTGTACCAACTCGGGCTGCTTTGAGAGTGCCCATGGATCTCTGCAGAGTGAGATAAGGAACGTGGGGTGGTGGCTTTTGTTTCCCTAGGACGAAGCCTTTGTCCGTAGCAGGTAGGCCCTCGGCCTTTTTTGGCCGGCTGCATGCTGGATTTCCACGAATATCAAGGTGCCGCCCAGGGACAAGCTGCCACCCGTGCCAACTCGGGCTGCTTTGAGAGTGCCCACGGAGCTCTGCAATCTGAGATCAGGAATGTGGGCTGGTGGGTTTTGTTTCCCCGGGCAAAAGCCTTTGTCAGTCCCAGGTAGGCCCTTGTTCCTCACGGGCCGGCTGCTTGTTGGATTTCTACGAATAGCAAGGTGCCGCCCAGGGACAAGCTGCCACCCGTGCCAACTCAGGCTGCTTTGAGAGTGCCCATGGAGCTCTGCCATCTGAGATCAGGAACGTGGGCTGGTGGGTTTTGTCTCCTCGGGCAGAAGCATTTGCAGTACCAGGTAGGCCCCTGTTCCTTATGGTTAGGCTGCTTGCTGGATTTCCACGAATATCAAGATGCCGCCCAGGGACAAGCTGCCACCTGTGCCAACTCGGGCTGATTTGAGAGTGCCAATGGATCTCTGCAAACTGAGACCAGGAACGTGGGCTGGTGGGTTTTGTCTCCTTGGGGAAAAGCATTTGCAGTACCAGGTAGGCCCTCGGCCCTTCGGGTCCTGCTGCCTGCTGGATTTCCACGAATATCGAGATGCTGCCCAGGGACAAGCTGCTACCTGTGCCAACTCGGGCTGCTTTGCGAGTGCCCATGGAGCTCTGGAAACTGAGACCAGGAACGTGGGCTGGTGGGTTTTTTTTCCCCAGGCAGAAGCCTTTCTGTGTACCATGTCGGCCCTCGGCCCTTCGGGGCCTGCTGCCTGCTGGATTTCCACGAATATCAAGGTGCCGCCCAGGGACAAGCTGCCACCTGTGCCAACTGGGGCTGCTTTGAGAGTGCCCATGGATCTCTGCAGACTGAGACCAGGAACGTGGGGTGGTGGCTTTTGTTTCCCTAGGACGAAGCCTTTGTCAGTAGCAGGTAGGCCCTCGGCCTTTTTTGGCCGGCTGCATGCTGGATTTCTACGAATATCAAGATGCCGCCCAGGGACAAGCTGCCACCCGTGCCAACTCCGGCTGCTTTGAGAGTTCCCATGGAACTCTGGAAACTGCGACGAGGAACGTGGGCTGGTGGGTTTTGTTTCCCTGGGCAAAAGCCTTTGTCAGTACCAGGTAGGGCCGTGTTCCTCACGGGCCGGCTGCTTGTTGGATTTCCACGAATCTGAAGATGCCGCCCAGGGACAAGCTGCCACCTGTGCCAACTCGGGCTGCTTTGAGAGTGCCCATGGAGCTCTGCAAACTGAGACCAGGAATGTGGGCTGGTGGGTTTTGTTTCCCAGGACAGAAACCTTTCCCTGTACCATGTCGGGCCTCGGCCATTCGGGGCCGGATGCCTGCTGGATCTCCATGAATATCAAGGTGCCGCCCAGGGATAAGCTGCCACCCGTACGAACTCGGGCTGCTTTGAGAGTGCCCATGGATCCCTGCAGACTGAGACCAGGAACGAGGGCTGGTGGGTTTTGTTTCCCCGGGCGGAAGCCTTTCTCTGTAGCATGTCGTCCCTCGGCCTTTTGTGGCCATCTGTCTGCTGGATTTCCACGAATATCAAGATGCCGCCCAGGGACAAGCTGCCGCCTTTGCCAACTCGGGCAGCTTTGAGAGTTCCCACGGAGCTCTGGAATCTGAGACCAGGAACGTGGGCTGGTGGGTTTTGTGTTCCCAGGCATAAGCCTTTGTCAGTACCAGGTAGGGTCTTGTTCCTCATTGGCACGCTGCCTGCTGGATTTCCACGAATATCAAGATGCCGCCCAGGGACAAACTGCCACCTCTGCCAACTCGGGCTGGTTTGAGAGTGCCCACAGAGCTCTGTAAACTGAGATCAGTAACGTGGGCTGGTGAATTTTGTTTCCCCGGACAGAAGTCCTTGTCAGTACAAGGTAGGCCCCTGTTCCTTATGGTTCGGCTGCTTGCCGGATTTCCCCGAAAATCAAGATGCCGCCCAGGGACAAGCTGCCACCTGTGCCAACTCGGGCTGCTTTGCGAGTGCCCATGGAGCTGTGGAAACTGAGTCCAGGAATGTGGGCTGGTGGGTTTTGTTTCCCCAAGCAGAAGCCATTCTCTGTACCATGTCGGCCCCCGGACCTTCGGTGCCGGCAGCATGCTGGATTTCCACCAAGATCAAGGTGCCGCCCAGGGACAAGCTGCCACCTGCGCCAACTCGGGCTGCTTTGAGAGTGCCCACGGAGCTCTGCAAACTGAGACCAGGAATGTGGGATTGTGGGTTTTGTTTTCCCGGGCAAAAGCCTTTGTCAGTACCAGGTAGGGCCTTGTTCCTCACGGGCCGGCTGCTTGTTGGATTTCCACGAATATCAAGGTGCCGCCCAGGGACAAGCTGCCACCCGTGCCAACTCAGGCTGCTTTGAGAGTGCCCATGGAGCTCTGCCATCTGAGATCAGGAACGTGGGCTGGTGGGTTTTGTCTCCTCGGGCAGAAGCATTTGCAGTACCTGGTAGGCGCCTGTTCGTTATGGTTAGGCTACTTGCTGGATTTCCACGAATATCAAGATGCGGCCCAGGGACAAGCTGCCACCTGTGCCAACTCGGGCTGCTTTGAGAGTGCCCATCGATCTCTGCAGATTGAGACCAGAAATGTGGGGTGGTGGGTTTTGTTTCCCCGGGTAGAAGCATTTGCAGTACCAGGTAGGCCCTCCACCCATCGCGGCAGGTTGTCTGCTGGATTTCCACGAATATCAAGGTGCCGCCCAGGGACAAGCTGCCACCTGTGCCAACTCGGGCTGCTTTGAGAGTGCCCATGGAGCTCTGCAAACTGAGACCAGGAACGTGCGGTTGTGGGTTTTGTTTTCCCAGGCAGAAGCCTTTGTCAGTAGCAAGTATGGCCTTGTTCCTCTGGGGCCGGATGCCTGCTGGATTTCCACGAATATCAAGATGCGGCCCAGGGACAAGCTGCCACCTGTGCCAACACGCGCTGCTTTGAGAGTGCCCATGGATCTCTGTAAAATGAGACCAGGAACGTGTGGTTGTGGGTTTTGTTTCCCCGAGCAGAATCATTTGCAGTACCATGTAGGCCCTCGGCCATTCGCGGCCCGTTGTCCGCTGTATTTCGACGAATAACAAGGTGCCGCCGAGGGACAAGCTGCCACCTGTGCCAACTCGGGCTGCTTTGAGAGTGCCCATGGATCTCTGCAAACTGAGACCAGGAACGTGGGCTGGTGGGTTTTGTTTCCCCGGGCAGAAGCCTTTGTCAGTACTAGGTAGGCCCCTGTTCCTTATGGTTAGGCTACTTGCTGGATTTCCACGAATATCAAGATGCCGCCCAGGGACAAGCAGCCACCTGTGCCAACTCGGGCTGCTTTGAGAGTGCCCATCAATCTCTGCAGATTGAGACCAGAAATGTGGGGTGGTGGGTTTAGTTCCCCGGGCCAAAAGCATTTGCAGTACCAGTAAGGCCCTTGGGCCATCGCGGCTGGTTGTCCGCTGGATTTCCACGAATATCAAGGTGCTGCCCAGGGACAAGCTGCCACCTGTACCAACTCGGGCTGCTTTGAGAGTGCCCACAGAGCTCTGCAAACTGAGACCAGGAACGTGGGGTTGTGGGTTATGTTTTCCCCGGGCAGAAGCTTTTGTCAGTACCAAGTAGGGCCTTTTTCCTCTGGGGCCGGCTGCCTGCTGGATTTCCACGAATATCAAGATGCCGCCCAGGGACAAGCTGCCACCTGTGCCAACTCGGGCTTCTTTGAGAGTGCCCATGGATCTCTGTAATCTGAGACCAGGAACGTGGGGTGGTGGGTTTTGTTTCCCCGGGCAGAATCATTTGCAATACCAGGTAGGCCCTCGTCCAATCGCGGCCCGTTGTCCGCTCCATTTTCACGAAAAACAAGGTGCCGCCCAGGGACAAGCTGCCACCTCTGCCATCTCGGGCTGCTTTGAGAGTGCCCATGGATCTCTGGAAACTGTGAACAGGAACGTGGGCTGGTGGGTTTTGTTTTCCCAGGCAGAAGCCTTTGTCTTTACCAGGTAGGGCCTTGTTCCTCATTGGCAGGCTGCCGGCTGGATTTCCACGAATCTGAAGATGCCGCCCAGGGACAAGCTGCCACCTGTGCCAACTCGGGCTGCTTTGAGAGTGCCCATGGAGCTCTGCAAACTGAGACCAGGAATGTGGGCGGGTGGGTTTTGTTTCCCAGGACAGAACCCTTTCCCTGTACCATGTCGGGCCTCGGCCATTCGGGGCCGGATGCCTGCTGGATCTCCCTGAATATCAAGGAGCCGCCCAGGGACAAGCTGCCACCCGTACGAACTCAGGCTGCTTTGAGAGTGCCCATGGAGCTCTGCCATCTGAGATCAGAAACGTGGGCTGGTGGGTTTTGTCTCCTCGGTCAGAAGCATTTGCAGTACCAGGTAGGGCCTTGTTCCTTAGGGGCAGTCTGCCTGCTGGATTTCCACGAATCTGAAGATGCCGCCTAGGGAGAAGCTGCCACCTGTGCCAACTCGGGCTGATTTCAGAGTGCCCATGGATCTCTGCAAACTGAGACCAGGAACGTGGGGTGGTGGGTTTTGTCTCCTTGGGGAAAAGCATTTGCAGTACCAGGTAGGCCCTCGGCCCTTCGGGTCCTGCTGCCTGCTGGATTTCCACGAATATCGAGATGCTGCCCAGGGACAAGCTGCTACCTGTGCCAACTCGGGCTTCTTTGAGAGTGCCCATGGAGCTCTGCAAACTGAGACCAGGAACGTGGGCTGGTGGGTTTTGTTTCCCTGGGCAGAAGCCTTTATGTGTACCATGTCGGCCCTCGGCCCTTCGGGGCCGGCTGCCTGCTGGATTTCCACGAATATCAAGGTGCCGCTCAGGAACAAGCTGCCACCTGTACCAACTCGGGCTGCTTTGAGAGTGCCCATGGATCACTGCTGACTGAGATAAGGAACGTGGGGTGGTGGCTTTTGTTTCCCTAGGACGAAGCCTTTGTCCGTAGCAGGTAGGCCCTCGGCCTTTTTTGGCCGGCTGCATGCTGGATTTCCACGAATATCAAGATGCCGCCCAGGGACAAGCTGCCACCCGTGCCAACTCCGGCTGCTTTGAGAGTTCCCATGGAACTCTGGAAACTGCGACGAGGAATGTGGGCTGGTGGGTTTTGTTTCCCTGGGCAAAAGCCTTTGTCAGTACCAGGTAGGGCCTTGTTCCTCACGGGCCGGCTGCTTGTTGGATTTCCACGAATATCAAGGTGCCGCCCAGGGACAAGCTGCCACCCGTGCCAACTCAGGCTGCTTTGAGAGTGCCCATGGAGCTCTGCCATCTGAGATCAGGAACGTGGGCTGGTGGGTTTTGTCTCCTCGGGCAGAAGCATTTGCAGTACCAGGTAGGCGCCTGTTCGTTATGGTTTGGCTACTTGCTGGATTTCCACGAATATCAAGATGCTGCCCAGGGAGAAGCTGCCACCTGTGCCAAATCGGGCTGCTTTGAGAGTGCCCATCGATCTCTGCAGATTGAGACCAGAAATGTGGGGTGGTGGGTTTTGTTTCCCCGGGTAGAAGCATTTGCAGTACCAGGTAGGCCCACCACCCATCGCGGCAGGTTGTCCGCTGGATTTCCACGAATATCAAGGTGCCGCCCAGGGACAAGCTGCCACCTGTGCCAACTCGGGCTGCTTTGAGAGTGCCCATGGAGCTCTGCAAACTGAGACCAGGAACGTGCGGTTGTGGTTGTTGTTTTCCCAGGCAGAATTCTTTGTCAGTAGCAAGTATGGCCTTGTTCCTCTGGGGCCGGATGCCTGATGGATTTCCACGAATATCAAGATGCGGCCCAGGGACAAGCTGCCACCTGTGCCAACACGCGCTGCTTTGAGAGTGCCCATGGATCTCTGTAAAATGAGACCAGGAACGTGTGGTTGTGGGTTTTGTTTCCCCGAGCAGAATCATTTGCAGTACCATGTAGGCCCTCGGCCATTCGCGGCCCGTTGTCCGCTGTATTTCGACGAATAACAAGGTGCCGCCGAGGGACAAGCTGCCACCTGTGCCAACTCGGGCTGCTTTGAGAGTGCCCATGGAGCTCTGGAAACTGAGACCAGGAACGTGGGCTGGTGGGTTTTGTTTCCCCGGGCAGAAGCCTTTGTCAGTACTAGGTAGGCCCCTGTTCCTTATGGTTAGGCTACTTGCTGGATTTCCACGAATATCAAGATGCCGCCCAGGGACAAGCAGCCACCTGTGCCAACTCGGGCTGCTTTGAGAGTGCCCATCAATCTCTGCAGATTGAGACCAGAAATGTGGGGTGGTGGGTTTAGTTCCCCGGGCCAAAAGCATTTGCAGTACCAGTAAGGCCCTCGGGCCATCGCGGCTGGTTGTCCGCTGGATTTCCACGAATATCAAGGTGCTGCCCAGGGACAAGCTGCCACCTGTACCAACTCGGGCTGCTTTGAGAGTGCCCACAGAGCTCTGCAAACTGAGACCAGGAACGTGGGGTTGTGGGTTATGTTTTCCCCGGGCAGAAGCTTTTGTCAGTACCAAGTAGGGCCTTTTTCCTCTGGGGCCGGCTGCCTGCTGGATTTCCACGAATATCAAGATGCCGCCCAGGGACAAGCTGCCACCTGTGCCAACTCAGGCTGTTTTGAGGGTGCCCATCGACTTCTGCAGACTGAGCCCAGAAATGTGGGGTGGTGGGTTTTGTTTCCCCCGGCAGAAGCATTTGCAGTACCAGTTAGGCCCTCGGCCCATCGCGGCCGGTTGTCCGCGGAATTTCCACGAATATCAAGATGCGGCCCAGGGACATGCTGCCACCTGTGCAAACTCGGGCTGCTTTGAGCGTGCCCATCGATCCCTGCAGACTGAGACCAGGATTGTGGGGTGGTGGGTTTTGTTTCGCCGGGCAGAAGCATTTGCCTTACCAGGTAGGCCCTCGGCCCATCGCCGCCGGTTGTCCGCTGATTTTCCACGAATATCAAGATGCGGCCCAGGGACAAGCTGCCACCTTTGACAACTCGGGTTGCTTTGAGTGTGCCCATGGAGCTCTGCAGACTGAGACCAGGAATGTGGGCTGGTGGGTTTTGTTTCCCCGGGAGGAAGCCTTTGTCAGTACCAGGGAGGGCCTTGTTCCTCAGGGGCAGGCTGCCGGCTGGATTTCCACGAATATCAAGATGCCGCCCAGGGACAAGCTGACACCCATGCCAACTCGGGCTGCTTTGAGAGTGCCCATGGAGCTCTGCAAACTGAGACCAGGAACGTGGGCTGGTGGGCTTTGTTTTCCGGGGCAGAAGCATTGACATTACCAGCTAGGGCCTTGTTCCTCAGGGGCAGTATGACAGCTGGATTTCCACGAATATCAAGATGCGGTCCAGGGACAAGCTGCCACCTGTGCCAACTTGGGCTGCTTTGAGAGTGCCCATGGAGCTCTCAAAACTGAGACCAGGAACGTGGGATGGTGGGTTTTGTTTCCCAAGGATGAAGCAATTGTCAATACCTGGTAGGCCCTCGGCCCTTCGGGTCCGTCTGCCTGCAGGATTTATACGAATATCAAGATGCAGCCCACGGACAAGCTGCCACCTGTGCCAACTCGGGCTGCTTTGAGAGGGCCCATGGAGATCTGCAAACTGAGACCAGGAACGTGGGCTTGCGGGTTTTGTTTCCCCCGACAGTAGCCTTTGTCAGTACCAGGTAGGCCCATGTTCCACAAGGTAAGGCTGCTTGCTGGATTTCCACGTATATCAAGATGCCGCCCAGGGACAAGCTGCCACCTGTGCCAACTCGCGCTGCTTTGAGAGTGCCCATGGAGCTCTGCAAACTGAGACCTGGAGTGTCGGGTGGTGGGTTTTGTTGCCCTGGGCAGAAGACTTTGTCAGTACCAGGAAGGCCCCTGTTCCTTAGGGGCTGTCTGCCTGCTGGATTTCCACGAATATTAAGATGCCGCCCAGGGACAAGCTGCCACCTGTGCCAACTCGGGCTGCTTTGAGAGTGCCCACGGAGTTCTGCAAACTGAGGTGTGGAACGTGGGTTTGTGGGTTTTGTTTCCCTGGGCAGAAGCCTTTGTCCGTACCAGGTAGGTCCTCGGCCCTTAGGGGCAGGCTGCCTGCTGGATTTCCACAAAAATCAAGATGCCGCCCAGTGACAAGCAAACACCTGTGCCAACTAGTGCTGCTTTGAGAGTGCCCATGGAGCTCTGCAAACTGAGTCCAGGAACGTGGTTTGGCGAATTTGGTTACCCTGGGCAGAAGAATTTGTCAGTCCCAGGTAGGGCCTTGGCCCTAATGAGCCGGGTGCTTACTTGATTTCCAAGAATATCAAGATGCCACCTAGGGACAAGCTGCCACCTGTGCCAACTCGGGCTGCTTTGAGAGTGCCCACGGAGTTCGTCAAACTGAGGTGTGGAACGTGGGTTTGTGGGTTTTGTTTCCCTGGGCAGAAGCCTTTGTCCGTACCAGGTAGGGCCTCGGCCCTTAGGGGCAGGCTGCCTGCTGGATTTCCACAAAAATCAAGATGCCGCCCAGTGACAAGCTGCCACCTATGCCAACTTGGGCTTCTTTGAGTGTGCCCATGGAGCTCTGGAAACTGAGACCAGGAACATGGTTTGGCGAATTTTGTTTCCCTGGGCAGAAGAATTTGTCAGTCCCAGGTAGGGCCTTGGCCCGAATGAGCTGGGTGCTTACTTGATTTCCACGAATATCAAGATGCCGCCAAGGGACAAGCTCCACATGTGCCAACTCGTGCTGCTTTGAGGGTGCCCATGGAGCTCTGCAATGTGAGACCTGGAGTGTCGGGTGGTGGCTTTTGTTGCCCCGGGCAGAAGCATTTGTCAGTACCAGGTAGGCCCTTGTTCCTCAGGGGCAGGCTGCCTGTTGGATTTCCACAAAAATCAAGATGCCGCCCAGGGACAAGCTGCCACCTGTGCCAACTCGGGCTACTTTGATAGTACATATGGAGCACTACAAACTGAGACCAGGAACGTGGCTTTGTGGGTTTTGTTGCCCCAGGACTAAGCATTTAGCAGTACCAGGTTGGCCCTTGTTCCTCAGGTGCAGGCTGGCAGCAGGATTTCCACGAATATGAAGATGCCGCCTAGGGAGATGCGGCCACATGTGCCAACTCGGGCTGCTTTGAAAGTGCCCATGGAGCTCTGCAAACTGAGACCAGGAACGTGGGGTGGTGAATTTATTTCCCTGGGCAGAAGCCATTGTCAGTACCAGGTAGGCCCTTGTTCCTTAGGGGTCGTCTGCCTGCTGGATTTCCCCGAATATCAAGTTGCTGCCCAGGGACAAGCTGCCACCTGTTGCAACTCGCGCTGCTTTGAGAGTGCCCATGGAGCTCTGCAAACTGAGACCAGGAACGTGGGCTGGTGAGTTTTGTCTCCTTGGGCAGAAGTATTTGCAGTATTAGGTAGGACCTCGGCCCTATCGGGCAGGCTGCCTGCTGGATTTCCACGAATAACAAGATGCTGCCCAGGGACAAGCTGCCACCTGTGCTAACTAGGGCTGCTTTGAGAGTGCCCATGGAGCTCTGCAAACTGAGACCTGGAACGTGCGGTATTGGGGTTTTTTTTCCCAGACAGAAGGCTTTGTCAGTCCCAGGTAGGCCCTTGGCCCTTAGGGGTAGGCTGCTTGCTTGATTTCCACGAATATCAAGATGCGGCCCAGGGACAAGCTGCCACCCGTGCCAACTCGGGCTTCTTTTAGACTGCCCTCGCAGCTCTGCAAACAGAGACCAGGAATGTGGGTTGGCAAAATTTGGTTCCCTCGGCAGAAACCTTTGTCAGTACCAGGTAGGCCCCCAGCCCTACTGGGCCGGCTGCCGGCTGGATTTCCACAAATATCAAGATGCCGCCCAGGGACAAGCTGCCACCCGTGCCAACTCGGGCTGCTTTGAGATTTCCAATGGAGCTCTGCAAACTGAGACTAGGAACGTGGGCTGGTGGCTTTTGTTTTCTCAGACAGAAGCATTTGTCATTCCCAGGTAGGCCCTTGGCCCTTAGGGGTAGGCTGCTTGCTGGATTTCCACGAATATCAATATGCCGCCCAGGGACAATCTGCCACCTGTGCCAACTAGGGCTGCTTTGAGAGTGCCCACGGGGCTCTTAAATCTTTTACCAGGACCGTGGGGTGTGCAGTTTTGTTTTCCCGGGCAGAAGTATTTGTCAGGACTAGGTAGGCCCTCGGCCCTTCGGGTCTGGCTGCCGGCTGAGATTCAATGAATATCACGATGCTGCCCAGGGTCAAGCAGCCACCTGTGCCAACTCGGGCTTCTTTGAGTGTGCACACGGAGTACATCAAACTGATACCAGGAATGTGGGTTGGTTGGTTTTGTTGCCCTGGGCCTAAGCATTTGTCAGTACCAGGTAGGCCCTAGTTCTTCAGGAGCAGGTTGACTGCTGGATTTCCACCTAAATCAACTTGCTACCCAGGGACATGCTGCCACCTGTGCCAACTCGTGCTGCTTTGAGAGTGCCCATGGACCTCTGCAAACTGAGACCAGGAACGTGGGGTGCTGAGTTTAGTTTCCCCGGGCAGATGCTTTTAGTGTATCAGGTGGGCCCTTGGCCCAAAGGGGCAGGCTGGCAGCAGGATTTGCACAAATATCAAGGTGCCACCCAGGGACAAGCTGCCACCTGTGCCAACTAGGGCTGCTTTGAGAGTGCCCATGGAGCTCTGCAAAATGAGACCAGGAACGTGGGCTGGTGGGTTTTGATTCCCGGGGCAGAAGCCTTTGTCTGTAGTAGGTCGGTCCAATGCCCTTTGGGGACCGGCAGCCTTCTGGATTTCCACGAATATCAACATGCTGCCCAGGGACAAGCTGCCACCTGTGCCAACTCGGGCTGCTTTGAGAGTGCCCTCGGAGCTCTGCCAACTGAGACCAGGAAAGTGGGATTGTGGGTCTTATTTCCGCGGGCAGAAGCCTTTGTCAGAACCAGGCAGGTCCTCGGCCTTTTGTGGCCCGCTGCCTGCTGGATTTCCACGGATATCACGGTGCTGCCCAGGGACAAGCTGCCCCCCGTGCCAACTCGGACTGCTTTGAGAGTGCCCACGGAGCTCAGCAAACTGAGACCGGGAACGTCGGTGGCGAAATTAGTTTCCCGGGCAGAAGCCTTTGTCAGTACCAGGAGGGCCCACGGCCCTATGGGGCCGGCTGCCTGCTGGATTTCCACGAATAACAAGATGCTGCCCAGGGACAAGCTGCCACCTGCGCCAACTCAGGCTGCTTTGAGAGTTCCCATGGAGCTCTGCAAACTGAGACCAGGAACGTGGGGTAGTGGGTTTTTTTTATCTAGACAGAAGCATTTGCCAGTCCCAGGTAGGCCCTTAGCCCTTAGGTGTAGGATGCTTCCTGGGTTTAGCCCTTAGGTGTAGGATGCTTGCTTAGGTGTAGGATGCTTGCTGGGTTTCCACGAAGATCAAGATGCGGCCCAGGGACAAGCTGCCACCTGTGCCAGCTCGGGCTTCATTGAGAGTTCCCATAGAGCTCTGGAAACTGAGACCAGCAATGTGGGTTGGCAAAATTTGGTTCCCTGGGTAGAAGCCTTTGTCAGTACCAGGTAGGCCCTCAGCCATTCTGGGCCGTCTGCCCGCTGGATTTCCACGAATATCAAGATGCCGCCTAGGGAAAACCTGCCATCTGTGACAACTCGGGCTGCTTTGAGAGTTCCCATGGAGCTCTGCAAACTGAGACCAGGAACGTGGGGTTGTGAGTTTCGTTTTTCCGGGCAGAAGCCATTGTCACTACCAGGTAGGGCCTTGTTCCTCAGGGGCAGGCAGCTGGCTGGATTTCCTCGAATATCAAGATGCCGCCTAGGGACAAGCTGCCACCTGTGCCAACTCGGGCTGCTTTGAGAGTGCCCATGGAGCTCTGCAATCTGAGACCAGGAACGTGGGCTGGTGGGTTTTGTTTGCCAGGGCAGAAGCATTTGGTGTATCAGGTGGGCCCTTGGCCCAAATGGGCAGGCTGCCTCCAGGATTTCCACAAATATCAAGATGCCGCCCGGGGACAAGCTGACACCTGTGCCAACTCGGGCTGCTTTGAGAGTGCCCCTGGGGCTCTTCAAACTTTGACCAGGACCGTGGGGTGTGTAGTTTTGTTTTCCCAGCAGAAGTATTTGTCAGGACTAGGTAGGCCCTCGGCCCTTCGGGGCTGGCTGCCGGCTGAGTTTCAATGAATATCAAGATGCCGCCCAGGGACAAGCTGCCACCTGTGCCAACTCGGGCTACTTTGAGAATGCACACGGAGCTCTGAAAACTGAGACCAGGAATGTGGGTTTGTTGGTTTTGTTGCCCTGGGCTTAAGCATTTGTCAGTACCAGGTGGTCCCTTGTTCCTCAGGAGCAGGTTGACTGCTGGATTTCCACCTAAATCAACGTGCTACCCAGGGATATGCTGCCACCTGTGCCAACTCGTGCTGCATTGAGAGTGCCCTTGGAGCTCTGAAAACTGAGACCAGGAACGTGGGGTGCTGAGTTTTATTTCCCCGGGCAGATGCTTTTAGTGTATCAGGTGGGCCCTTGGCCCAAAGGGGCAGTGTGGCAGCAGGATTTGCACGAATATCAAGATGCCACCCAGGGACAAGCTGCCACCTGTGCCAACTAGGGCTTCTTTGAGAGTGCCCATGGAGCTCTGCAAACTGAGACCAGGAACGTGGGTTTGTGGGTTTTGTTTTCCCGGGCAGAAGCCTTTGTCAGTACTAGGTTGGCCCTTGGCCCTTCTGGGTCGGCTGCTGTCTGTATTTCAATGAGTAACAAGATGCCGCCCATGGACAAGCTGCCACCCGTGCCAACTGGGGCTTCTTTGAGAGTTGCAATGGAGCTCTGCAAACTGAGACCGGGAACGCGGGGTTTTGGGTTTTGTTTTCGCAGGCAGAAGCCTTTGTCAGTACCATGTAGGGCCTTGTTCCTCAGGGGCAGGCTGCCGGTTGGATTTCCGCGAATCTGAAGATGCCGCCCAGGGACAAGCTGCCACCTGTGCCAACTCGGGCTGCTTTGAGAGTGCCCATGGAGCTCTTCAAAATGAGACCAGGAAAGTGCGGAGGTGTGTTTTGTTTCCCCGGGCAGAAGCCTTTGTCTGTAGTAGGTCGGCCCACCGCCCTTTGGGGCCGGCAGACTTCTCGATTTCCCGGAATATCAAGGTGCCGCCCAGGGACAAGCTGTCACATGTGCCAACTCGGGCTACTTTGAGAATGCACACGGAGCTCTGCCATCTGAGACCAGGAATGTGGGTTTGTTGGTTTTGTTGCCCTGGGCGTAAGCATTTGACAGTACCAGGTGGTCCCTAGTTCCTCAGGAGCAGGTTGACTGCTGGATTTCCACGTAAATCAACGTGCTACCCAGGGACATGCTGCCACCTGTGCCAACTCGTGCTGCTTTGAGAGTGCCCATGGACCTCTGCAAACTGAGACCAGGAACGTGGGGTGCTGAGTTTTGTTTCCCCGGGCAGATGCTTTTAGTGTATCAGGTGGGCCCTTGGCCCAAAGGGGCAGGCTGGCAGCAGGATTTGCACAAATATCAAGGTGCCACCCAGGGACAAGCTGCCACCTGTGCCAACTAGGGCTGCTTTGAGAGTGCCCATGGAGCTCTGCAAAATGAGACCAGGAACGTGCGCTGGTGGGTGTTGTTTGCCAGGGCAGAAGCCTTTCTCTGTACCAGGTAGGCCCTCGGACCTTAGTGGGAGGCAGCCTGCTGGATTTCCCCGAAAATCAAGATGCCGCCCAGGGACAAGCAGCCACCTGGGCCAACTCGGGCTGATTTGAGAGTGCCCACAGAGCTCTGCAAACTGAGACCAGGAACGTGGGCTGGAGGATTTTGTCTCCTTGGGCAGAAGCATTTGCAGTACCAGGTAGGCCCTCGGCCCATACCGGTCGGTTTTCCGCTGGATTTCCACGAATATCAAGGCGCCGCCCAGGGATAAGCTGCCACACATGCCAACTCGGGCTGCTTTGAGAGTGCCCTTGGAGCTCTGGAAACTGATACCAGGAACGTGGGGTGGTGGGTTTTGTTGCCCCGGGCAGAAGCCTTTGTCAGTACCAGGTAAGCCCTTGGCCCTTAGGGGTAGGCTGTTTGCTGCGTTTCAATGAATATCAAGATGCGGCCCAGGGACAAGCTGCCACCTGTGCCAACTCGGGCTTCTTTGAACGTGCCCATGGAGCTCTGCAAACTGAGACCAGGAATAGGGTTGGCCACATTTGCTTCCCTGGGCAGAAGCCTTTGTCTGTACCAGGAAGGCCCTCAGCCCTTCTGGGCCGGCTGCCGGCTGGATTTCCACGAATATCAAGATTCCGCCTAGGGACAAACTGCCAACTGTGGCAACCCGTGCTGCTTTGAGAGTGCCCATGGAGCTCTGCAAACTGAGATCAGGAACGTGGTGTAGTGGGTTTTGTTTTCCCAGACAGAAGCATTTGTCAGTCTCAGGTAGGCCCTTGGCCCTTAGGTGTAGGCTGCTTGCTGGTTTTCCACGAATATCAAGATGCCGCCCAGGGACAAGCTGCCACCAGTGCCAACTCGGGCTGCTTTGAGAGTGCCCTCGGAGCACTGCATACTGAGACCAGGAACGTGGGGTTGTGGGTCATATTTCCGCGGGCAGAAGCATTTGTCAATACCAGGTAGGTCCTCGGCCTTTTGTGGCCCGCTGCCTGCTGGATTTTCCCGAATATCAAGGTGCCGCCTAGGGACAAACTGCCACCTGTGCCAACTCGGGCTGCTTTGAGAGTGCCCATGGAGCTCTGCAATCTGAGACCAGGAACGTGTTTTGGCGTAATTCGGTTCTCCGGGCAGAAGCCTTTGTCAGTACCAGGACTGCCCACGGCCATATGGGGCCGGCTGCCTGCTGGATTTCAGCGAATAACAAGATTCTGCCCAGGGACAAGCTGCCACCTGTGCCAACTCGGGCTGCTTTGAGAGTGCCCATGGAGCTCTGAAAACTGAGACCAGGAATGTGGGTTGGCAAAATTTGGTTCCCTGGGCAGAAGCCTTTGTCAGTACCAGGTAGGCCGTCAGCCCTTCTGGGCCGGCTGCCGGCTGGATTTCCATGAATATCAAGATGCTGCCCAGGGACAAGCTGCCACCTGTGCCAACTCGGGCTGCTTTGAGAGTGCCCATGGAGCTCTGCAAACTGAGAGCAGGAACTTGGGGTTGGCGAATTTTGTTTCCCAGGGCAGAAGCCTTTCTCGGTACTAGGTAGGCCCTTGGCCCTTCTGTGTCGGCTGCTGTCTTTATTTCCATGAATAACAAGATGCCGCCCAGGGACAAACTGCCACCTGTGCCAACTCGGGCTGCTTTGAGACTTCCAATGGAGCTCTGCAAACTGAGACCAGGAATGCTGGGTTGTGGGTTTTGTTTCCCTGGGCAGAAACCTTTGTCATTACCAGGTAGGCCCTCAGCCCTTCTGGGCCGGCTGCCGGCAGGATTTCCACGAATATCAAGATGCCGCCTAGGGACAAGCTGCCATCTGTGCCAGCTTGGGCTGCTTTGAGAGTTCCCATGGAGCTCTGCAAACTGAGACCAGGAACGTGGGGTTGTGGGTTTTGTTTTTCCGGGCAGCAGCCTTTGTCAGTACCAGGTAGGGCCTTGTCCCTCAAGGGCAGGCAGCCTGCTGGATTTCCACGAATATCAAGATGCCGCCTAGGGACAAACTGCCAACTGTGGCAACCCGTGCTGCTTTGAGAGTGCCCATGGAGCTCTGCAAACTGAGACCAGGAACGAGGGGTGGTGGGTTTTGTTTCCCGGGGCAGAAGCCTTTGTCTGTAGTAGGTCGGTCCAATGCCCTTTGGGGACCGGCAGCCTTCTGGATTTCCACGAATTACAACATGCTGCCCAGGGACAAGCTGCCACCTGTGCCAACTTGGGCTGCATTGAGAGTGCCCTCGGAGCTCTGGAAACTGAGACCAGGAAAGTGGGATTGTGGGTCATATTTCCGCGGGCAGAAGCCTTTGTCAGAACCAGGTAGGTCCTCGGCCTTTTGTGGCCCGCTGCCTGCTGGATTTCCACGTATATCACGGTGCTGCCCAGGGACAAGCTGCCACCCGTGCCAACTCGGGCTGCTTTGAGAGTGCCCACGGAGCTCTGCAAACTGAGACCAGGAACGTGGGTGGGCGAAATTAGTTTCCCGGGCAGAAGCCTTTGTCAGTACCAGGAGGGCCCAGGGCCCTATGGGGCCGGCTGCCTGCTGGATTTCCACGAATAACAAGATGCTGCCCAGGGACAAGCTGCCACCTGTGCCAACTCAGGCTGCTTTGAGTGTTCCCATGGAGCTCTGCAAACTGAGACCAGGAACGTGGGGTAGTGGGTTTTTTTTCCTAGACAGAATCATTTGTCAGTCCCAGGTAGGCCCTTAGCCCTTAGGTGTAGGATGCTTGCTTAGGTGTAGGATGCTTGCTGGGTTTCCACGAAGATCAAGATGCGGCCCAGGGACAAGCTGCCACCCGTGCCAGCTCGGGCTTCATTGAGAGTTCCCATAGAGCTCTGGAAACTGAGACCAGCAATGTGGGTTGGCAAAATTTGGTTCCCTGGGTAGAAGCCTTTGTCTGTACCAGGTGGGCCCTCAGCCATTCTGGGCCGGCTGCCGGCTGGATTTCCACGAATATCAAGATGCCGCCTAGTGACAACCTGCCATCTGTGACAACTCGGGCTGCTTTGAGAGTTTCCCATGGAGCTCTGCAAACTGAGACCAGGAACGTGGGGTTGTGAATTTCGTTTTTTCCGGGCAGAAGCCATTGTCACTACCAGGTAGGGCCTTGTTCCTCAGGGGCAGGCAGCTGGCTGGATTTCCTCGAATATCAAGATGCCGCCTAGGGACAAGCTGCCACCCGTGCCAACTCGTGCTGCTTTGAGAGTGCCCATGGAGCCCTGCAATCTGAGACCAGGAACGTGGGCTGGTGGGTTTTGTTTGCCAGGGCAGAAGCATTTGGTGTATCAGGTGGGCCCTTGGCCCAAATGGGCAGGCTGCCTCCAGGATTTCCACGAATATCAAGATGCCGCCCAGGGACAAGCTGACACCTGTGCCAACTCGGGCTGCTTTGAGAGTACCCACGGGGCTCTTCAAACTTTGACCAGGACCGTGGGGTGTGTAGTTTTGTTTTCCCAGCAGAAGTATTTGTCAGGACTAGGTAGGCCCTCGGCCCTTCGGGTCTGGCTGCCGGCTGAGTTTCAATGAATACCCTAATGCTGCCCAGGGACAAGCTGCCACCTGTGCCAACTCGGGCTACTTTGAGAATGCACACGGAGCTCTGAAAACTGAGACCAGGAATGTGGGTTTGTTGGTTTTGTTGCCCTGGGCTTAAGCATTTGTCAGTACCAGGTGGTCCCTAGTTCCTCAGGAGCAGATTGACTGCTGGATTTCCACCTAAATCAACGTGCTACCCAGGGATATGCTGCCACCTGTGCCAACTCGTGCTGCTTTGAGAGTGCCCATGGAGCTCTGAAAACTGAGACCAGGAACGTGGGGTGCAGAGTTTTATTTCCCCGGGCAGATGCTTTTAGTGTATCAGGTGGGCCCTTGGTCCAAAGAGGCAGTCTGGCAGCAGGATTTGCACGAATATGAAGATGCCACCCAGGGACAAGCTGCCACATGTGCCAACTAGGGCTGCTTTGAGAGTGCCCATGGAGCTCTGCAAACTGAGACCAGGAACGTGGGTTTGTGGGTTTTGTTTTCCCGGGCAGAAGCCTTTGTCAGTACTAGGTTGGCCCTTGGCCCTTCTGGGTCGTCTGCTGTCTGTATTTCCATGAGTAACAAGATGCCGACCAGGGACAAGCTGCCACCCGTGCCAACTGGGGCTTCTTTGAGAGTTCCAATGGAGCTCTGCAAACTGAGATGTAGAACGTGGGGTTGTGGGTTTTGTTTCCGCGGACAGAAGCCTTTGGCAGTACCAGGTAGGCCCTCAGCTTTTCTGGGCCGGCTGCAAGCTGGATTTCCACGAATATCAAGATGCCGCCCAGGGACCAGCTGCCATCTGGGCCAACTCGCGTTGTTTTGAGTGTTCCCATGGAGCTCTGCAAACTGAGACCAGGAACGTGGGGTTGTGGGTTTTGCTTTCGCAGGAAGAAGCCTTTGTCAGTACCAGGTAGGGCCTTTGTCTTCAGGGGCAGGCTGCCTGCTGGATTTCCATGAATCTGAAGATGCCGCCCAGGGACAAGCTGCCACCTGTGCCAACTCGCGCTGCTTTGACAGGGCCCATGGAGCTCTGTAAACTGAGACCAGGAACGTGGGCTGGTGGGTTTTGTTTCACCAGGCAGAAGCCTTTGTCAGTACCAGGTAGGCCGTTGGCCCGTCGCGGCACTCTGCCCACTGGATTTCCACGAATATCAAGATGCCGCCCAGGGACAAGCTGCCACCTGTGCCAACTCGGGCTGCTTTGAGAGTGCCCATGGAGCTCTCTAAACTGAGACCAGGAACGTGCGCTGGTGGCTTTTGCTTTCCCGGGCTGAAGCCTTTGTCATTACCAGGTAGGCCCTCGAAACTTCGGGGCCGGGTGGCAGGGGGACCTCTGCGAAACTGAACATGCCGCCCAGGGACAAGCTGCCACCTGTGCCAACTCGGGATGCCTTGAGAATGCACATGGAGCTCGGCAAACTGAGAACAGGAACGTGGGCTGGTGGGTTTTGTTTCCCCGGGAAGAAGCTTTTGTCAGTACCAGGTAGGGCCTTGTTCCTCAGGGGCAGGATGCCTGATGGATTTCCACGAATATCAAGGTGCTGCCCAGGGACAAGCTGCCACCTGTGCCAACTCGGGCTGCTTTGAGAGTGCCCATGGAGCTCTGCAATCTGAGACCAGGAACGTGGGCTGGTGGGCTTTGTTTTCCCGAGCAGAAGCATTTGCAGTACCAGGTAGGCCCGCGGCCCTTCTGGTCTGTCTGCCTGCTGGATTTCCACGAATATCTAGGTACTGCCCAGGGACAAGCTGCCACCTGTGCCAACTCGGGCTGCTTTGAGAATGCCCATGGAGCTCTGCAAACTGAGACCAGGAACGTGGGCAGGTGGGTTTTATTTTCTCGTGCATAAGCCTTTGTCAGTACCAGGTAGGGCCTTGTTCCTCAGGGGCAGGCTGCCGGCTGGATTTCCACGAATCTGAAGAAGCCGCCCAGGGACAAGCTGCCACCTGTGCCAACTTGGGCTGCTTTGAGTGTGCCCATGGGGCTCTGCAAACTGAGACCAGGAACGTGGGTTGGTGGGTTTTGTTTTCCCGGGCAGAAGCCTTTGTAAGTACCAGGGAGGCCGTTGGCCCTTCGCGCCACTCTGCTCACTGGATTTCCACGAATATCAAGATGCCGCCCAGGGACAAGCTGCCACCTGTGCCAACTCGGGCTTCTTTCAGAGTGCCCATGGAGCTCTGCAATCTGAGACCAGGAACGTGGGCTGGTGGGCTTTGTTTTCCCGGGAAGAAGCATTTGCAGTACCAGGTAGGCCCTCGGCCCTTCTGGTCTGTCTGCCTGCTGGATTTCCACGAATATGAAGGTACTGTCTAGGGACAAGCTGCCACCTGTGCCAACTCGGGCTGCCTTGAGAATGCCCATGGAGCTCTGCAAACTGAGACCAGGAACGTGGGGTTATGGGTTTTAGTTTCTCGTGCATAAGCCTTTGTCTGTACCAGGCAGGGCCTTGTTCCTCAGGGGCGGGCTGCCTGCTGGATTTCCACGAATCTGAAGATGCCGCCCAGGGACAAGCTGCCACCTGTGCCAACTCGGGCTGCTTTGAGAGCGCCCATGGAGCTCTGCAAACTGAGACCAGGAACGTGGGTTGGTGGGTTTCGTTTTCCCGGGCAGAAGCATTTGCACTGCCAGGCAGGCCCTCAGCCCTTCGGGGCTGGCTGCCTGCTGGATTTCCTCGAATATGAAGATGCCGCCCAGGGACATGCTGCCACTTGTGCCAACCCGGGCTGTTTTGAGCGAGCCCATGGAGCTCTGTAAACTGAGACCAGGAACGTGGGGTGGTGGGTTTTGTTTTCCCGGGCAGCAGCATTTGCCGTACCAGGTACTCCCTCGGCCCTTCTGGTCTGTCTGCCTGCTGGATTTCCCCGAATATCAAGGTTCAGCCAAGGGACAAGCTGCCACACGTGCCAACTCGGGCTGCTTTGAAATTGCCCATGGAGCTCTCAAAACTGAGACCAGGAACGTGGGGTTATGGGTTTTATTTTCTCGTGCAGAAGACTTTGCCAGTACCAGGTAGGGCCTTCTTCCTCAGGGGCAGGCTGCCTGCTGGATTTCCACAAATCCGAAGATGCCGCCCAGGAACAAGCTGCCACCTGTGCCAACTCGGGCTGCTTTGAGAGTGCCCATGGAGCTCTGGAAACTGAGACCAGGAACGTGGGCTGGTGGGGTTTGTTTCACCAGGCAGAAGCCTTTGTCAGTACCAGGTAGGCCTTTGGACCTTCGCGGCACTCTGCCCACTGGATTTCCACGAATCTGAAGATGCCGCCCAGGGACAAGCTGCCACCTGTGCCAACTCGGGCTACTTTGAGAGTGCCCATGGAGCTCTGCAAACTGAGACCAGGAACGTGGGCTGGTGGGTTTTGTTTCCCCAGGCAGAAGCCTTTGTCAGTACCAGGTAGGGCCTTGTTCCTCAGGGGCAGGCTGCTGGCTGTATTTCCAAGAATCCGAAAATGCCGCCCAGGGACATGCTGCCACCTGTGCCAACTTGGGCTGCTTTGAGAGTGCCCATGGAGCTCTGAAAACTGAGACCAGGAACGTGGGCTTGTGGGTTTTGTTTTCCCGGGCAGAAGCATTTCCCATTACCAGGTAGGCCCTCGGCCCTTCGGGGCCGCCTGCCAGCTGGATTTCCACAAATCTGAAGATGCCGCCCAGGGACAAGCTTCTACCTGTGCCAACTTGGGCTGCTGAGAGAGCGCCCATGGGGCTCTGCAAACTGAGACCAGGAACGTGGGGTTATGGGTTTTATTTTCTCGTGCATAAGCCTTTGTCTGTACCAGGTAGGGCCTTGTTCCTCAGGGGCAGGCTGCCGGCTGGATTTCCACGAATCTGAAGATGCCGCCCAGGGACAAGCTGCCACCTGTGCCAACTCGTGCTGCTTTGAGAGTGCCCATGGAGCTCTGCAAACTGAGACCAGGAACATGGGGTGGTGGGTTTTGTTTCCACAGGCAGAAGCCTTTTTCAGTACCAGGTAGGCCCTCGGCACTTCGCGGCCGGATGCCTGCTGGATTTCCACGAATATAAAGGTACTGCCCAGGGACAAGCTGCCACCTGTGACAATTTGGGCTGCTTTGAGAATGCCCATGGAGCTCTGTAAACTGAGACCAGGAACGTGGGGTGGTGGGTTTTTTTTCCCCGGGAAGAAGCATTTCCCATTACCAGGTAGGCCCTCGGCCCTTCGCGGCCGTCTGCCCCCTGGATTTCCACGAATATCAAGATGCCGCCCAGGGACAAGCTGCCACCTGTGCCAACTCGAGCTGCTTTGAGAGTGCCCATGGAGCTCTGTAAACTGAGACCAGGAACGTGGGCTGGTGGGTTTTGTTTTCCCGGGCAGAAGCCTTTGTCATTACCAGGAAGGCCCTCGACCCTTCGGGGCCGGCGGCCAGCTGGATTTCCACGAATCTGAAGATGCCGCCCAGGGGCAAGCTGCCACCTGTGTCAACTTGAGCTGCCTTGAGAATGCCCATGGAGCTCTGAAAACTGAGACCAGGAACGTGGGGTTATGGGTTTTATTTTCTCGTGCATAAGCCTTTCTCTGTACAAGGTAGGGCCTTGTTCCTCAGGGGCAGGCTGCCGGCTGGATTTCCACATTTCTGAAGATGCCGCTGAGGGACAAGCTGCCACCTCTGCCAACTCGGGCTGCTTTGAGCGTGCCCATGGAGCTCTGCAATCTGAGACCAGGAACGTGGGGTGGTAGGTTTTGTTTTCCCGGGAAGAAGCATTTGCAGTACCAGGTAGTCCCTCGGCCCTTCTGGTCTGTCTGCCTGCTGGATTTCCCCGAATATCAAGGTACTGGCCAGGGACAAGCTGCCACACGTGCCAACTCGGGCTGCTTTGAAATTGCCCATGGAGCTCTGAAAATCGACACCAGGAACGTGGGGTTATGGCTTTTATTTTCTCGTGCAGAAGCCTTTGTCAGTATCAGGTAGGGCCTTCTTCTTCAGGGGCAGGCTGCCTGCTGGATTTCCACGAATATGAAGATGCCGCCCAGGGACAAGCTGCAACCTGTGCCAACTCGGGCTTCTTTGAGAGTGGCCATGGAGCTCTGTAAACTGAGACCAGGAACGTGGGCGGGTGGGGTTTGTTTCACCAGGCAGAAGCCTTTGTCAGTACCAGGTAGGCCGTTGGCCCTTCGCGGCACTCTGCCCACTGGATTTCCACGAATCTGAAGATGCTGCCCAGGGACAAGCTGCCACCTGTGCCAACTCGAGCTGCTTTGAGAGTGCCCATGGAGCTTTGTAAACTGAGACCAGGAACGTGGGCTGGTGGCTTTTGCTTTCCCGGGCAGAAGCCTTTGTCATTACCATGTAGGGCCTCGAACCTTCGGGGCCGGCTGCCAGCTGGATTTCCACGAATCTGAAGATGCCGCCCAGGGACAAGCTGCCACCTGTGCCAACTCGGGCTGCCTTGAGAATGCACAGGGAGCTCTGCAAACTGAGACCAGGAATGTGGGGTGGTGGGTTTTGTTTTCCCCGGCAGAAGCCTTTGTCAGTATCAGGTAGGGCCTTGTTCCTCAGGGGCAGGCTGCCGGCTGGATTTCCTCGAATATCAAGATGCCGCCCAGGGACAAGCTGCCACCTGTGCCAACTCGGGCTGCTTTGAGAGTGCCCATGGAGCTCTGTAAACTGAGACCAGGAACGTGGGCTGGTGGGGTTTGTTTCACCAGGCAGAAGCCTTTGTCAGTACCAGGTATGCCGTTGGCCCTTCACGCCACTCTGCCCACTGGATTTCCACGAATCTGAAGATGCCGCCCAGGGACAAGCTGCCACCCGTGCCAACTCAGGCTGCTTTGAGAGTGCCCATGGAGCTCTGCAAACTGAGACCAGGAACGTGGGCTGGTGGGGTTTTTTTCCCAGGGCAGAAGCCCTTGTCAATACCAGGTAGGGCCTTGTTCCTCAGGGGCAGGCTGCTGGCTGGATTTCCACGAATCTGAAAATGCCGACCAGGGACAAGCTGCCACCTGTGCCAACTTGGGCTGCTTTGAGAGTGCCCATGGAGCTCTGCAAACTGAGACCAGGAACGTGGGGTGGTAGGGTTTGTTTTCCCGGGAAGAAGCATTTGCAGTACCAGGTACTCCCTCGGCCCTTCTGGTCTGTCTGCCTGCTGGATTTCCACGAATATCAAGGTTCGGCCTAGGGACAAGCTGCCACACGTGCCAACTCTGGCTGCTTTGAAATTGCCCATGGAGCTCTCAAAACTGAGACCAGGAACGTGGGTTTATGGGTTTTATTTTCTCGTGCAGAATCCTTTGTCAGTACCAGGTAGGGCCTTCTTCCTCAGGGGCAGGCTGCCTGCTGGATTTCCACAAATCTGAAGATGCCGCCCAGGAACAAGCTGCCACCTGTGCCAACTCGGGCTGCTTTGAGAGTGCCTATGGAGCTCTGGAAACTGAGACCAGGAATGTGGGCTGGTGGGGTTTGTTTCACCAGGCAGAAGCCTTTGTCAGTACCAGGTAGGCCTTTGGACCTTCGCGGCACCCTGCCCACTGGATTTCCACGAATCTGAAGATGCCGCCCAGGGACAAGCTGCCACCTGTGCCAACTCGGGCTGCTTTGAGAGTGCCCATGGAGCTCTGTAAACTGAGATCAGGAACGTGGGGTTGTGTGTTTTGTTTCCCCAGGGAAAAGCCTTTGTCAGTACCAGGCAGGGCCTTGTTCCTCAGGGGCAGGCTGCTGGCTGGATTTCCACTAATCTGAAAATGCCGCCCAGGGACAAGCTGCCACCTGTGCCTTCTTGGGCTGCTTTGAGAGTGCCCATGGAGCTCTGGAAACTGAGACCAGGAACGTGGGCTGGTGGGTTTTGTTTTCCCGGGCAGAATACCAGGTAGGCCCTCGGCCCTAAGGGGCCGGCTGCCGGCTGGATTTCCCCGAATATCAAGGTACTGCCCAGGGACAAGCTGCCACACGTGCCAACTCGGGCTGCTTTGAAATTGCCCATGGAGCACTGAAAACTGAGACCAGGAACGTGGTGTTATGCCTCTTATTTTCTCGTGCAGAAGCCTTTGTCAGTAGCAGGTAGGGCCTTCTTCTTCAGGGGCAGGCTGCCCACTGGATTTCCTCGAATATCAAGAGGCCCCCCGGGACAAGCTGCCACCTGTGCCAACTCAGGCTGCTTTGAGAGTGCCCATGGAGCTCTGTAAACTGAGACCAGGAACTTGGGCTGGTGGGGTTTGTTTCACCAGGCAGAAGCCTTTGTCAGTACCAGGTCGGCCGTTGGCCCTTCGCGGCTGGCTGCCCACTGGATTTCCACGAATCTGAAGATGCCGCCCAGGGACAAGCTGCCACCTGTGCCAACTCGGGCTGCTTTGAGAGTGCCCATGGAGCTCTTAAAACTGAGACCAGGAACATGGGGTGGTAGGTTTTGTTTTCCCGGGCAGAAGCATTTGTCAGTACCAGGTAGGCCCTCGGCCCTTCGGGGCCGGCAGACTTTTGGATTTCCACAAATCTGAAGATGCCGCCCAGGGACAAGCTGCCACCTCTGCCAACTCGGGCTGCCTTGAGAATGCACATGGAGCTCTGCAAACTGAGAGCAGGAACGTGGGGTTATGGGTTTTGTTTCCCCGGGCAGAAGCTTTTGTCAGTACCAGGTAGGGCCTTGTTCCTCAGGGGCAGGCTGCCGGCTGGATTTCCCCGAATATCAAGATGCCGCCCAGGGACAAGCTGCCACCTGTGCCTTCTTGGGCTGCTTTGAGAGTGCCCATGGAGCTCTGCAATCTGAGACCAGGAACGTGGGCTGGTGGGTTTTGTTTTCCCGGGCAGAAGCATTTACAATACCAGGTTGGCCCTCGGCCCTTCTGGTCTGTCTGCCTGCTGGATTTCCACGAATATAAAGGTACTGCCCAGGGACAAGCTGCCACCTGTGCCAACTTGGGCTGCCTTGAGTGTGCCCATGGAGCTCTGTAAACTGAGACCAGGAACGTGGGGTTATGGGTTTTATTTTCTCGTGCATAAGCCTTTGTCTGTATCAGGTAGGGCCTTGTTCCTCAGGGTCAGGCTGCCGGCTGGATTTCCACGAATCTGAAGATGCCGCCCAGGGACAAGCTGCCACCTGTGCCAACTTGGGCTGCTTTGAGAGTGCCCATGGAGCTCTGTAAACTGAGACCAGGAACGTGGGGTGGTAGGTTTTGTTTTCCCGGGCAGAAGCATTTGTCAGTACCAGGTAGGCCCTCGGCCCTTCGGGGCCGGCAGACTTTTGGATTTCCACAAATCTGAAGATGCCGCCCAGGGACAAGCTGCCACCTCTGCCAACTCGGGCTGCTTTGAGAGTGCCCATGGAGCACTGCAAACTGAGACCAGGAACGTGGGGTTGTGGGTTTTGTTTCCCCGGGCCAGAAGCCTTTGTCAATACCAGGTAGGGCCATGTTCCTAAGGGGCAGGCTGCTGGCTGGATTTCCACGAATCTGGAAATGCCACACAGGGACAAGCTGCCACCTGTGCCAACTTGGGCTGCTTTGAGAGTGCCCATGGAGCACTGCAAACTGAGACCAGGAACGTGGGTTGGTGGGTTTTGTTTTCCCGGGCAGAAGCATTTGTCAGTACCAGGTAGGCCCTCGGCCCTTCGGGGCCGGCTGCCAGCAGGCTTTCCACGAATCTGAAGATGCCGCCAGGGACAAGCTGCCACCTGTGCCAACTCGGGCTGCCTTGAGAATGCACATGGAGCTCTGCAAACTGAGAGCAGGAACGTGGGTTTATGGGTTTTGTTTCCCCGGGCAGAAGCTTTTGTCAGTACCAGGTAGGGCCTTGTTCCTCAGGGGCAGGCTGCCGGCTGGATTTCCCCGAATATCAAGATGCCGCCCAGGGACAAGCTGCCACCTGTGCCAACTCGGGCTGCTTTGAGAGTGCCCATGGAGCTCTGCAATCTGAGACCAGGAACGTGGGCTGGTGGGTTTTGTTTTCCCGGGCAGAAGCATTTCCACTACCAGGTTGGCCCTCGGCCCTTCTGGTCTGTCTGCCTGCTGGATTTCCACGAATATCAAGGTACTGCCCAGGGACAAGCTGCCACCTGTGCCAACTTGGGCTGCCTTGAGTGTGCCCATGGAGCTCTGTAAACTGAGACCAGGAACGTGGGGTTATGGGTTTTATTTTCTCGTGCATAAGCCTTTGTCTGTACCAGGTAGGGCCTTGTTCCTCAGGGGCAGGCTTCCGGCTGGATTTCCACGAATCTGAAGATGCCGCCCAGGGACAAGCTGCCACCTGTGCCAACTCGGGCTGCTTTGAGTGTGCCCATGGGGCTCTGCAAACTGAGACCAGGAACGTGGGGTGGTGGGTTTTTTTTCCCCGGGAAAAAGCCTTTGTCAGTACCAGGTAGGCCGTTGGCCCGTCGCGGCCGTCTGCCCACTGGATTTCGACGAATATCAAGATGCCGCACAGGGACAAGCGGCCACCTGTGCCAACTCGAGCTGCTTTGAGAGTGCCCATGGAGCTCTGTAAACTGAGACCAGGAACGTGGGCTGGTGGGTTTTGTTTTCCCGGGCTGAAGCCTTTGTCATTACCAGGTAGGCCCTCGACCCTTCGGGGCCGGCTGCCAGCTGGATTTCCACGAATCTGAAGTTGCCGCCAAGGGACAAGCTGCCACACGTGCCAGCTCGAGCTGCCTTGAGAATGCCCATGGAGCTCTGTAAACTGAGACCAGGAACGTGGGGTTATGGGTTTTATTTTCTCGTGCATAAGCCTTTGTCTGTACCAGGTAGGGCCTTGTTCCTCAGGGGCAGGCTGCCGGCTGGATTTCCACGAATCTGAAGATGCCGCCCAGGGACAAGCTGCCACCTGTGCCAACTCGGGCTGCTTTGAGAGTGCCCATGGAGCTCTGCAATCTGAGACTAGGAACGTGGGCTGGTGGGTTTTGTTTTCCCGGGCAGAAGCATTTACAGTACCAGGTTGGCCCTCGGCCCTTCGGGTCTGTCTGCCTGCTGGATTTCCATGAATATCAAGGTACTGCCCAGGGACAAGCTGCCACCTGTGCCAACTTGGGCTGCCTTGAGTGTGCCCATGGAGCTCTGTAAACTGACACCAGGAACGTGGGGTTATGGGTTTTATTTTCTCGTGCATAAGCCTTTGTCTGTACCAGGTAGGGCCTTCTTCCTCAGGGGCAGGCTGCCGGCTGGATTTCCACGAATCTGAAGATGCCGCCCAGGGACAAGCTGCCACCTGTGCCAACTCGGGCTGCTTTGAGTGTGCCCATGGGGCTCTGCAAACTGAGACCAGGAACGTGGGCTGGTGGGTTTTTTTTCCCCGGGAAAAAGCCTTTGTCAGTACCAGGTAGGCCGTTGGCCCGTCGCGGCCGTCTGCCCACTGGATTTCGACGAATATCAAGATGCCGCACAGGGACAAGCGGCCACCTGTGCCAACTCGAGCTGCTTTGAGAGTGCCCATGGAGCTCTGTAAACTGAGACCAGGAACGTGGGCTGGTGGGTTTTGTTTTCCCGGGCTGAAGCCTTTGTCATTACCAGGTAGGCCCTCGACCCTTCGGGGCCGGCTGCCAGCTGGATTTCCACGAATCTGAAGTTGCCGCCCAGGGACAAGCTGCCACCTGTGCCAGCTCGAGCTGCCTTGAGAATGCCCATGGAGCTCTGTAAACTGAGACCAGGAACGTGGGGTTATGGGTTTTATTTTCTCGTGCATAAGCCTTTGTCTGTACCAGGTAGGGCCTTGTTCCTCAGGGGCAGACTGCCGGCTGGATTTCCACGAATCTGAAGATGCCGCCCAGGGACAAGCTGCCACATCTGCCATCTCAGGCTGCTTTGAGCGTGCCCATGGAGCTCTGCAATCTGAGACCAGGAACGTGGGCTGGTAGGTTTCTTTTTCCCGGGAAGAAGCATTTGCAGTACCAGGTAGTCCCTCGGCCCTTCTGGTCTGTCTGCGTGCTGGATTTCTCCGAATATCAAGGTACTGCCCAGGGACAAGCTGCCACACGTGCCAACTCGGGCTGCTGTGAAATTGCCCATGGAGCTCTGAAAATTGAGACCAGGAGCGTGGGGTTATGGCTTTTATTTTCTCGTGCATAAGCCTTTGTCTGTACCAGGTAGGGCCTTGTTCCTCAGGGGCAGGCTGCCGGCTGGATTTCCACGAATCTGAAGATGCCGCCCAGGGACAAGCTGCCACCTGTGCCAACTTGGACTGCTTTGAGAGTGCCCATGGAGCTCTTAAAACTGAGACCAGGAACGTGGGGTGGTAGGTTTTGTTTTCCCGGGCAGAAGCATTTGTCAGTACCAGGTAGGCCCTCGGCCCTTCGGGGCCGGCAGACTTTTGGATTTCCACAAATCTGAAGATGCCGCCCAGGGACAAGCTGCCACCTCTGCCAACTCGGGCTGCTTTGAGAGTGCCCATGGAGCACTGCAAACTGAGACCAGGAACGTGGGGTTGTGGGTTTTGTTTCCCAGGGCAGAAGCCTTTGTCAATACCAGGTAGGGCCATGTTCCTCAGGGGCAGGCTGCTGGTTGGATTTCCACGAATCTGGAAATGCCACACAGGGACAAGCTGCCACCTGTGCCAACTTGGGCTGATTTGAGAGTGCCCATGGAGCACTGCAAACTGAGACCAGGAACGTGGGTTGGTGGGTTTTGTTTTCCCGGGCAGAATCCTTTGTCAGTACCAGGTAGGCCCTCGGCCCTTCGGGGCCGGCTGCCAGCAGGCTTTCCACGAATCTGAAGATGCCGCCCAGGGACAAGCTGCCACCCGTGCCAACTCGGGCTGCTTTGAGAGTGCCCATGGAGCTCTGTAAACTGAGACCAGGAACGTGGGCTGGTGGGGTTTGTTTCACCAGGCAGAAGCCTTTGTCAGTACCAGGTAGGCCGTTGGCCCTTCGCGGCTGTCTGCCCACTGGATTTCCACGAATATCAAGCTGCCGCCCAGGGACAAGCTGCCACCTGTGCCAACTTGGGCTGCCTTGAGTGTGCCCATGGATCTCTGTAAACTGACATCAGGAACGTGGGGTTATGGGTTTTATTTTCTCGTGCATAAGCCTTTGTCTGTACCAGGTAGGGCCTTGTTCCTCAGGGGCAGGCTGCCGGCTGGATTTCCACGAATCTGAAGATGCCGCCCAGGGACAAGCTGCCACCTGTGCCAACTCGGGCTGCTTTGAGTGTGCCCATGGGGCTCTGCAAACTGAGACCAGGAACGTGGGCTGGTGGGTTTTTTTTCCCCGGGAAAAAGCCTTGGTCAGTACCAGGTAGGCCGTTGGCCCGTCGCGGCCGTCTGCCCACTGGATTTCCACGAATATCAAGATGCCGCACAGGGACAAGCGGCCACCTGTGCCAACTCGAGCTGCTTTGAGAGTGCCCATGGAGCTCTGTAAACTGAGACCAGGAACGTGGGCTGGTGGGTTTTGTTTTCCCGGGCTGAAGCCTTTGTCATTACCAGGTAGGCCCTCGACCCTTCGGGGCCGGCTGCCAGCTGGATTTCCACGAATCTGAAGTTGCCGCCCAGGGACAAGCTGCCACCTGTGCCAAATCGAGCTGCCTTGAGAATGCCCATGGAGCTCTGTAAACTGAGACCAGGAACGTGGGGTTATGGGTTTTATTTTCTCGTGCATAAGCCTTTGTCTGTACCAGGTAGGGCCTTGTTCCTCAGGGGCAGACTGCCGGCTGGATTTCCACGAATCTGAAGATGCCGCCCAGGGACAAGCTGCCACATCTGCCATCTCAGGCTGCTTTGAGCGTGCCCATGGAGCTCTGCAATCTGAGACCAGGAACGTGGGCTGGTAGGTTTCGTTTTCCCGGGAAGAAGCATTTGCAGTACCAGGTAGTCCCTCGGCCCTTCTGGTCTGTCTGCCTGCTGGATTTCTCCGAATATCAAGGTACTGCCCAGGGACAAGCTGCCACACGTGCCAACTCGGGCTGCTTTGATAGTGCCCATGGAGCTCTGAAAATTGAGACCAGGAGCGTGGGGTTATGGCTTTTATTTTCTCGTGCAGAAGCCTTTGTCAGTATCAGGTAGGGCCTTCTTCTTCAGGGGCAGGCTGCCGGCTGGATTTCCACGAATCTGAAGATGCCGCCCAGGGACAAGCTGCCACCTGTGCCAACTCGGGCTGCCTTGAGAATGCCCATGGAGCTCTGTAAACTGAGACCAGGAACGTGGGGTGGTGGCTTTTTCTTCCCCGGGAAGAAGCCTTTGTCAGTACCAGGTAGGCCGTTGGCCCTTCGCGGCCGTCTGCCCTCTGGATTTCCACGAATCTGAAGATGCCGCCCAGGGACAAGCTGCCACCTGTGCCAACTCGAGCTGCTTTGAGAGTGCCCATGGAGCTCTGTAAACTGAGACCAGGAACGTGGGTTGGTGGGTTTTGTTTTCCCGGGCAGAAGCATTTGCACTACCAGGTAGGCCTTCGGCCCTTCAGGGCTGGCTGCCTGCTGGATTTCCACGAATATGAAGTTGCCGCCCAGGGACAAGCTGCCACCTGTGCCAACCCGGGCTGCTTTGAGCGTGCCCATCGAGCTCTGCAAACTGAGACCAGGAACGTGGGCTGGTAGGTTTTGTTTTCCCGGGCAGAAGCATTTGCAGTACCAGGTAGGCCCTCGGCCCTTCTGGTCTGTCTGCCTGCTGGATTTCCTGGAATATCAAGGTTCGGCCCAGGGACAAGCTGCCACACGTGCCAACTCGGGCTGCTTTGAGAGTGCCCATGGAGCTCTGAAAACTGAGACCAGGAACGTGGGGTGATGGGTTTTATTATCTCGTGCAGAAGCCTTTGTCTGTACCAGGTAGGGCCTAGTTCCTCAGGGGCAGGCTGCCTGCTGGATTTCCACGAATATCAAGATGCCGCCCAGGGACAAGCTGCCACCTGTGCCAACTTGGGCTGCTTTGTGAGTGCCCATGGAGCTCTGTAAACTGAGACCAGGAACGTGGGCTGGTGGGGTTTGTTTCACCAGGCAGTAGCCTTTGTCCGTACCAGGTAGGCCGTTGGCCCTTCGCGCCACTCTGCCCACTGGATTTCCACGAATCTGAAGATGCCGCCCAGGGACAAGCTGCCACCCGTGCCAACTCGGGCTGCTTTGAGAGTGCCCATGGAGCTCTGTAAACTGAGACCAGGAACGTGGGCTGGTGTGCTTTGTTTCCCAGGGCAGAAGCCTTTGTCAGTACCAGGTAGGGCCTTGTTCCTCAGGGGCAGGCTGCCAGCTGGATTTCCACAAATCTGAAAATGCCGCCAAGGGACAAGCTGCCACCTGTGCCAACTTGGGCTGCTTTGAGAGTGCCCATGGAGCTCTGTAAACTGAGACCAGGAACGTGGGCTGGTGGCTTTTGTTTTCCCAGGCAGATGCCTTTGTCATTACCAGGAAGGCCCTCGAACCTTCGGGGCCGGCTGCCCACTGGATTTCCACGAATCTGAAGATGCCGCCAGGGACAAGCTGCCACCTGTGCCAACTCGGGCTGCCTTGAGAATGCACATGGAGCTCTGCAAACTGAGAGCAGGAACGTGGGTTTATGGGTTTTGTTTCCCCGGGCAGAAGCTTTTGTCAGTACCAGGTAGGGCCTTGTTCCTCAGGGGCAGGCTGCCGGCTGGATTTCCCCGAATATCAAGATGCCGCCCAGGGACAAGCTGCCACCTGTGCCAACTCGGGCTGCTTTGAGAGTGCCCATGGAGCTCTGCAATCTGAGACCAGGAACGTGGGCTGGTGGGTTTTGTTTTCCCGGGCAGAAGCATTTCCACTACCAGGTTGGCCCTCGGCCCTTCTGGTCTGTCTGCCTGCTGGATTTCCACGAATATCAAGGTACTGCCCAGGGACAAGCTGCCACCTGTGCCAAATTGGGCTGCCTTGAGTGTGCCCATGGAGCTCTGTAAACTGAGACCAGGAACGTGGGGTTATGGGTTTTATTTTCTCGTGCATAAGCCTTTGTCTGTACCAGGTAGGGCCTTGTTCCTCAGGGGCAGGCTTCCGGCTGGATTTCCACGAATCTGAAGATGCTGCCCAGGGACAAGCTGCCACCTGTGCCAACTCGGGCTGCTTTGAGTGTGCCCATGGGGCTCTGCAAACTGAGACCAGGAACGTGGGGTGGTGGGTTTTTTTTCCCCGGGAAAAAGCCTTTGTCAGTACCAGGTAGGCCGTTGGCCCGTCGCGGCCGTCTGCCCACTGGATTTCGACGAATATCAAGATGCCGCACAGGGACAAGCGGCCACCTGTGCCAACTCGAGCTGCTTTGAGAGTGCCCATGGAGCTCTGTAAACTGAGACCAGGAACGTGGGCTGGTGGGTTTTGTTTTCCCGGGCTGAAGCCTTTGTCATTACCAGGTAGGCCCTCGACCCTTCGGGGCCGGCTGCCAGCTGGATTTCCACGAATCTGAAGTTGCCGCCAAGGGACAAGCTGCCACACGTGCCAGCTCGAGCTGCCTTGAGAATGCCCATGGAGCTCTGTAAACTGAGACCAGGAACGTGGGGTTATGGGTTTTATTTTCTCGTGCATAAGCCTTTGTCTGTACCAGGTAGGGCCTTGTTCCTCAGGGGCAGGCTGCCGGCTGGATTTCCACGAATCTGAAGATGCCGCCCAGGGACAAGCTGCCACCTGTGCCAACTCGGGCTGCTTTGAGAGTGCCCATGGAGCTCTTAAAACTGAGACCAGGAACATGGGGTGGTAGGTTTTGTTTTCCCGGGCAGAAGCATTTGTCAGTACCAGGTAGGCCCTCGGCCCTTCGGGTCTGTCTGCCTGCTGGATTTCCATGAATATCAAGGTACTGCCCAGGGACAAGCTGCCACCTGTGCCAACTTGGGCTGCCTTGAGTGTGCCCATGGAGCTCTGTAAACTGACACCAGGAACGTGGGGTTATGGGTTTTATTTTCTCGTGCATAAGCCTTTGTCTGTACCAGGTAGGGCCTTCTTCCTCAGGGGCAGGCTGCCGGCTGGATTTCCACGAATCTGAAGATGCCGCCCAGGGACAAGCTGCCACCTGTGCCAACTCGGGCTGCTTTGAGTGTGCCCATGGGGCTCTGCAAACTGAGACCAGGAACGTGGGCTGGTGGGTTTTTTTTCCCCGGGAAAAAGCCTTTGTCAGTACCAGGTAGGCCGTTGGCCCGTCGCGGCCGTCTGCCCACTGGATTTCGACGAATATCAAGATGCCGCACAGGGACAAGCGGCCACCTGTGCCAACTCGAGCTGCTTTGAGAGTGCCCATGGAGCTCTGTAAACTGAGACCAGGAACGTGGGCTGGTGGGTTTTGTTTTCCCGGGCTGAAGCCTTTGTCATTACCAGGTAGGCCCTCGACCCTTCGGGGCCGGCTGCCAGCTGGATTTCCACGAATCTGAAGTTGCCGCCCAGGGACAAGCTGCCACCTGTGCCAGCTCGAGCTGCCTTGAGAATGCCCATGGAGCTCTGTAAACTGAGACCAGGAACGTGGGGTTATGGGTTTTATTTTCTCGTGCATAAGCCTTTGTCTGTACCAGGTAGGGCCTTGTTCCTCAGGGGCAGGCTGCCGGCTGGATTTCCACGAATCTGAAGATGCCGCCCAGGGACAAGCTGCCACATCTGCCATCTCAGGCTGCTTTGAGCGTGCCCATGGAGCTCTGCAATCTGAGACCAGGAACGTGGGCTGGTAGGTTTCTTTTTCCCGGGAAGAAGCATTTGCAGTACCAGGTAGTCCCTCGGCCCTTCTGGTCTGTCTGCCTGCTGGATTTCTCCGAATATCAAGGTACTGCCCAGGGACAAGCTGCCACACGTGCCAACTCGGGCTGCTGTGAAATTGCCCATGGAGCTCTGAAAATTGAGACCAGGAGCGTGGGGTTATGGCTTTTATTTTCTCGTGCATAAGCCTTTGTCTGTACCAGGTAGGGCCTTGTTCCTCAGGGGCAGGCTGCCGGCTGGATTTCCACGAATCTGAAGATGCCGCCCAGGGACAAGCTGCCACCTGTGCCAACTTGGACTGCTTTGAGAGTGCCCATGGAGCTCTTAAAACTGAGACCAGGAACGTGGGGTGGTAGGTTTTGTTTTCCCGGGCAGAAGCATTTGTCAGTACCAGGTAGGCCCTCGGCCCTTCGGGGCCGGCAGACTTTTGGATTTCCACAAATCTGAAGATGCCGCCCAGGGACAAGCTGCCACCTCTGCCAACTCGGGCTGCTTTGAGAGTGCCCATGGAGCACTGCAAACTGAGACCAGGAACGTGGGGTTGTGGGTTTTGTTTCCCAGGGCAGAAGCCTTTGTCAATACCAGGTAGGGCCATGTTCCTCAGGGGCAGGCTGCTGGTTGGATTTCCACGAATCTGGAAATGCCACACAGGGACAAGCTGCCACCTGTGCCAACTTGGGCTGCTTTGAGAGTGCCCATGGAGCACTGCAAACTGAGACCAGGAACGTGGGTTGGTGGGTTTTGTTTTCCCGGGCAGAATCCTTTGTCAGTACCAGGTAGGCCCTCGGCCCTTCGGGGCCGGCTGCCAGCAGGCTTTCCACGAATCTGAAGATGCCGCCCAGGGACAAGCTGCCACCCGTGCCAACTCGGGCTGCTTTGAGAGTGCCCATGGAGCTCTGTAAACTGAGACCAGGAACGTGGGCTGGTGGGGTTTGTTTCACCAGGCAGAAGCCTTTGTCAGTACCAGGTAGGCCGTTGGCCCTTCGCGGCTGTCTGCCCACTGGATTTCCACGAATATCAAGCTGCCGCCCAGGGACAAGCTGCCACCTGTGCCAACTTGGGCTGCCTTGAGTGTGCCCATGGATCTCTGTAAACTGACATCAGGAACGTGGGGTTATGGGTTTTATTTTCTCGTGCATAAGCCTTTGTCTGTACCAGGTAGGGCCTTGTTCCTCAGGGGCAGGCTGCCGGCTGGATTTCCACGAATCTGAAGATGCCGCCCAGGGACAAGCTGCCACCTGTGCCAACTCGGGCTGCTTTGAGTGTGCCCATGGGGCTCTGCAAACTGAGACCAGGAACGTGGGCTGGTGGGTTTTTTTTCCCCGGGAAAAAGCCTTGGTCAGTACCAGGTAGGCCGTTGGCCCGTCGCGGCCGTCTGCCCACTGGATTTCGACGAATATCAAGATGCCGCACAGGGACAAGCGGCCACCTGTGCCAACTCGAGCTGCTTTGAGAGTGCCCATGGAGCTCTGTAAACTGAGACCAGGAACGTGGGCTGGTGGGTTTTGTTTTCCCGGGCTGAAGCCTTTGTCATTACCAGGTAGGCCCTCGACCCTTCGGGGCCGGCTGCCAGCTGGATTTCCACGAATCTGAAGTTGCCGCCCAGGGACAAGCTGCCACCTGTGCCAAATCGAGCTGCCTTGAGAATGCCCATGGAGCTCTGTAAACTGAGACCAGGAACGTGGGGTTATGGGTTTTATTTTCTCGTGCATAAGCCTTTGTCTGTACCAGGTAGGGCCTTGTTCCTCAGGGGCAGACTGCCGGCTGGATTTCCACGAATCTGAAGATGCCGCCCAGGGACAAGCTGCCACATCTGCCATCTCAGGCTGCTTTGAGCGTGCCCATGGAGCTCTGCAATCTGAGACCAGGAACGTGGGCTGGTAGGTTTCGTTTTCCCGGGAAGAAGCATTTGCAGTACCAGGTAGTCCCTCGGCCCTTCTGGTCTGTCTGCCTGCTGGATTTCTCCGAATATCAAGGTACTGCCCAGGGACAAGCTGCCACACGTGCCAACTCGGGCTGCTTTGATAGTGCCCATGGAGCTCTGAAAATTGAGACCAGGAGCGTGGGGTTATGGCTTTTATTTTCTCGTGCAGAAGCCTTTGTCAGTATCAGGTAGGGCCTTCTTCTTCAGGGGCAGGCTGCCGGCTGGATTTCCACGAATCTGAAGATGCCGCCCAGGGACAAGCTGCCACCTGTGCCAACTCGGGCTGCCTTGAGAATGCCCATGGAGCTCTGTAAACTGAGACCAGGAACGTGGGGTGGTGGCTTTTTCTTCCCCGGGAAGAAGCCTTTGTCAGTACCAGGTAGGCCGTTGGCCCTTCGCGGCCGTCTGCCCTCTGGATTTCCACGAATCTGAAGATGCCGCCCAGGGACAAGCTGCCACCTGTGCCAACTCGAGCTGCTTTGAGAGTGCCCATGGAGCTCTGTAAACTGAGACCAGGAACGTGGGTTGGTGGGTTTTGTTTTCCCGGGCAGAAGCATTTGCACTACCAGGTAGGCCTTCGGCCCTTCAGGGCTGGCTGCCTGCTGGATTTCCACGAATATGAAGTTGCCGCCCAGGGACAAGCTGCCACCTGTGCCAACCCGGGCTGCTTTGAGCGTGCCCATCGAGCTCTGCAAACTGAGACCAGGAACGTGGGCTGGTAGGTTTTGTTTTCCCGGGCAGAAGCATTTGCAGTACCAGGTAGGCCCTCGGCCCTTCTGGTCTGTCTGCCTGCTGGATTTCCTGGAATATCAAGGTTCGGCCCAGGGACAAGCTGCCACACGTGCCAACTCGGGCTGCTTTGAGAGTGCCCATGGAGCTCTGAAAACTGAGACCAGGAACGTGGGGTGATGGGTTTTATTATCTCGTGCAGAAGCCTTTGTCTGTACCAGGTAGGGCCTAGTTCCTCAGGGGCAGGCTGCCTGCTGGATTTCCACGAATATCAAGATGCCGCCCAGGGACAAGCTGCCACCTGTGCCAACTTGGGCTGCTTTGAGAGTGCCCATGGAGCTCTGTAAACTGAGACCAGGAACGTGGGCTGGTGGGGTTTGTTTCACCAGGCAGTAGCCTTTGTCCGTACCAGGTAGGCCGTTGGCCCTTCGCGCCACTCTGCCCACTGGATTTCCACGAATCTGAAGATGCCGCCCAGGGACAAGCTGCCACCCGTGCCAACTCGGGCTGCTTTGAGAGTGCCCATGGAGCTCTGCAAACTGAGACCAGGAACGTGGGCTGGTGTGCTTTGTTTCCCAGGGCAGAAGCCTTTGTCAGTACCAGGTAGGGCCTTGTTCCTCAGGGGCAGGCTGCCAGCTGGATTTCCACAAATCTGAAAATGCCGCCAAGGGACAAGCTGCCACCTGTGCCAACTTGGGCGGCTTTGAGAGCGCCCTTGGGGCTCTGCAAACTGAGACCAGGAACGTAGGTTGGTGGGTTTTGTTTTCCCAGGCAGAAGCATTTCCTCTACCAGGTAGGCCCTCGGCCCTTCAGGGCTGGCTGCCTGCTGGATTTCCACGAATATGAAGATGCCGCCCAGGAACAAGCTGCCACCTGTGCCAACCCCGGCTGCTTTGAGTGTGCCCATGGAGCTCTGAAAACTGAGACCAGGAACGTGGGGTGGTAGGTTTGTTTTCCCTGGCAGAAGCATTTGCAATACCAGGTAGGCCCTCGGCCCTTCGGGGCTGGCAGACTGCTGGATTTCCACGAATCTGAAGATGCCGCCCAGGGACAAGCTGCCACCCGTGCCAACTCGGGCTGCTTTGAGAGTGCCCATGGAGCACTGCAAACTGAGACCAGGAACGTGGGGTGGTGGGTTTTGTTTCGCCCGGCAGAAGCCTTTGTCATTACCAGGTAGGCCCTCGGCCCTAAGGGGCCGGCTGCCGGCTGGATTTCCCCGAATATCAAGGTACTGCCCCGGGACAAGCTGCCACACGTGCCAACTCGGGCTGCTTTGAAATTGCCCATGGAGCACTGAAAACTGAGACCAGGAACGTGGACTTACGCCTCTTATTTTCTCGTGCAGAAGCCTTTGTCAGTAGCAGGTAAGGCCTTCTTCTTCAGGGGCAGGCTGCCTGCTGGATTTCCTCGAATATCAAGATGCCGCCCGGGACAAGCTGCCACCTGTGCCAACTCGGGCTGCTTTGAGAGTGCCCATGGAGCTCTGGAAACTGAGACCAGGAACGTGGGCTGGTGGGGTTTGTTTCACCAGGCAGAAGCCTTTGTCAGTACCTGGTAGGCCGTTGGCCCTTCGAGCCACTCTGCCCACTGGATTTCCACGAATCTGAAGATGCCGCCCAGGGACAAGCTGCCACCTGTGCCAACTCGGGCTGCTTTGAGAGTGCCCATGGAGCTCTGCAAACTGAGACCAGGAACGTGGGGTGGTAGGTTTTGTTTCCCAGGGCAGAAGCCTTTGTCAGTACCAGGTAGTGCCTTGTTCCTCAGGGGCAGGCTGCTGGCTGGATTTCCACGAATATGAAAATGCCGCCCAGGGACAAGCTGCCACCTGTGCCAACTTGGGCTGCTTTGAGAGTGCCCATGGAGCTCTGTAAACTGAGACCAGGAACGTGGGCTGGTGGGTTTTGTTTACCCAAACAGAAGCATTTCACATTACCAGGTAGCCCCTCAGCCCTTCGGGGCCGGCAGACTGCTGGATTTCCACGAATCTGAAGATGCCGCCCAGGGACAAGCTTCCACCTGTGCCAACTTGGGCGGCTTTGAGAGCACCCTTGGGGCTCTGCAAACTGAGACCAGGAACGTGGGTTGGTGGGTTTTGTTTTCCCGGGCAGAAGCATTTGCACAACCAGGTAGGCGCTCGGAACTTCAGGGCTGGCTGCCTGCTGGATTTCCACGAATATGAAGATGCCGCCGAGGGACAAGCTGCCACCTCTGCCAACCTGGGCTGCTTTGTGCGTGCCCATGGAGCTCTGAAAACTGAGACCAGGAACGTGGGGTGGTAGGTTTGTTTTCCCTGGTAGAAGCATTTGCAATACCAGGTAGGCCCTCGGCCCTTCGGGGCTGGCAGACTGCTGGATTTCCACGAATCTGAAGATGCCGCCCAGGGACAAGCTGCCACCCGTGCCAACTCGGGCTGCTTTGAGAGTGCCCATGGAGCACTGGAAACTGAGACCAGGAACGTGGGCTGGTGGGTTTTGTTTCCCCCGGCAGAAGCCTTTGTCAGTACCAGGTAGGCCCTCGGCCCTTCTGGTCTGTCTGCCGGCTGGATTTCCCCGAATATTAAGGTACTGCCCAGGGACAAGCTGCCACCTGTGCCAACTCCGGCTGCTTTGAGAGTGCCCATGGAGCTCTGTAAACTGAGACCAGGAACGTGGGCTGGTGGGGTTTGTTTCACCAGGCAGAAGCCTTTGTCAGTACCAGGTAGGCCGTTGGCCCTTCGCGGCCCACTGCCCACTGGATTTCCACGAATCTGAAGATGCCGCCCAGGAACAAGCTGCCACCCGTGCCAACTCAGGCTGCTTTGAGAGTGCGCATGGAGCTCTGAAAACTGAGACCAGGAACGTGGGGTGGTAGATTTTGTTTTCCCGGTCAGAAGCATTTGTCAGTACCAGGTAGGCCCTCGGCCCTTCGGGGCCGGCAGACTTCTGGATTTCCACGAATCTGAAGATGCCGCCGAGGGACAAGCTGCCACCTCTGCCAACTCGGGCTTCTTTGAGAGTGCCCATGGAGCTCTGTAAACTGAGACCAGGAACGTGGGCTGGTGGGGTTTGTTTCACCAGGGAGAAGCCTTTGTCAGTACCAGGTAGGCCGTTGGCCCTTCGCGGCACTCTGCCCACTGGATTTCCACGAATATCAAGATGCCGCCCAGGGACAAGCTGCCACCTGTGCCAACTCGAGCTGCTTTGAGAGTGCCCATGGAGCTCTGTAAACTGAGACCCGGAACGTGGGCTGGTGTCTTTTGCTTTCCCGGGCAGAAGCCTTTGTCAGTACCAGGTAGGGCCTCGAACCTTCGGGGCCGGATGCCAAATGGATTTCCACGAATCTGAAGATGCCGCCCAGGGACAAGCTGCCACCTGTGCCAACTCGGGCTGCCATGAGAATGCACAGGGAGCTCTGCAAACTGAGACCAGGAACGTGGGCTGGTAGGTTTCGTTTTCCCAGGCAGAAGCCTTTGTCAATACCAGGTAGGGCCTTGTTCCTCATTGGCAGGCTGCTGGCTGTATTTCCACGAATCTGAAAATGCCGCCCAGGGACAAGCTGCCACCTGTGCCTTCTTGGGCTGCTTTAAGAGTGCCCATGGAGCACTGTAAACTGAGACCAGGAACGTGGGTTGGTGGGTTTTGTTTTCCCGGGCAGAAGCATTTGCTATACCAGGTAGGCCCTCGGCCCTTCGGGGCCGGCTGCCAGCAGGCTTTCCACGAATCTGAAGATGCCGCCCAGGTACAAGATGCCACCCGTGCCAACTCGGGCTGCTTTGAGAGTGCCCATGGAGCTCTGTAAACTGAGACCAGGAACGTGGGCTGGTGGGGTTTGTTTCACCAGGCAGAAGCCTTTGTCAGTACCAGGTAGGCCCTCGGCCCTTCGGGGCCGGCAGACTTCTGGATTTCCACGAATCTGAAGATGCCGCCGAGGGACAAGCTGCCACATCTGCCAACTCGGGCTTCTTTGAGAGTGCCCATGGAGCTCTGTAAACTGAGACCAGGAACGTGGGCTGGTGGGGTTTGTTTCACCAGGCAGAAGCCTTTGTCAGTACCAGGTAGGCCGTTGGCCCTTCGCGGCCCACTGCCCACTGGATTTCCACGAATCTTAAGATGCCGCCCAGGAACAAGCTGCCACCCGTGCCAACTCGGGCTGCTTTGAGAGTGCGCATGGAGCTCTGCAATCTGAGACCAGGAACGTGGGGTGGTAGGTTTTGTTTTCCCGGGCAGAAGCATTTGTCAGTACCAGGTAGGCCCTCGGCCCTTCGGGGCCGGCAGACTTCTGGATTTCCACGAGTCTGAAGATGCCGCCCAGGGACAAGCTGCCACCGGTGCCAACTCGGGCTGCTTTGAGAGTGCCCATGGATCACAGCAAACTAAGACCAGGAACGTGGGGTTGTGGGTTTTGTTTCCCCGGGCAGAAGCCTTTGTCAATACCAGGTAGGGCCTTCTTCCTCAGGGGCAGGCTGCTGGCTGGATTTCCACGAATCTGAAAATGCCGCCCAGGGACAAGCTGCCACCTGTGCGTTCTTGGGCTGCTTTAAGAGTGCCCATGGAGCACTGCAAACTGAGACCAGGAACGTGGGTTGGTGGGTATTGTTTTCCCGGGCAGAAGCATTTGCAGTACCAGGTAGGCCCTCGGCCCTTCGGGGCTGGCTGCCAGCAGGCTTTCCACGAATCTGAAGATGCCGCCCAGGGACAAGCTGCCACCCGTGCCAACTCGGGCTGCTTTGAGAGTGCCCATGGAGCTCTGTAAACTGAGACCAGGAACGTGGGCTGGTGGGGTTTGTTTCACCAGGCAGATGCCTTTGTCATTACCAGGAAGGCCCTCGAACCTTCGGGGCCGGCTGCCCACTGGATTTCCACGAATCTGAAGACGCCGCCAGGGACAAGCTGCCACCTGTGCCAACTCGGGCTGCCTTGAGAATGCACATGGAGCTCTGCAAACTGAGAGCAGGAACGTGGGGTGGTGGGTTTTGTTTCCCCGGGCAGAAGCTTTTGTCAGTACCAGGTAGGGCCTTGTTCCTCAGGGGCAGGCTGACGGCTGGATTTCCACGAATATCAAGGTACTGCCCAGGGACTAGCTGCCACCTGTGCCAACTCGGGCTGCTTTGAGAGTGCCCATGGAGCTCTGCAATCTGAGACCAGGAACGTGGGCTGGTGGGTTTTGTTTTCCCGGGCTGAAGCCTTTGTCATTACCAGGTAGGCCCTCGACCCTTCGGTGCCGGCTGCCAGCTGGATTTCCACGAATCTGAAGATGCCGCCCAGGGACAAGCTGCCACCTGTGCCAAATCGAGCTGCCTTGAGAATGCCCATGGAGCTCTGAAAACTGAGACCAGGAACGTGGGGTTATGGGTTTTATTTTCTCGTGCAGAAGCCTTTGTCTGTACAAGGTAGGGCCTTGTTCCTCAGGGGCAGACTGCCGGCTGGATTTCCACGAATCTGAAGATGCCGCCCAGGGACAAGCTGCCACATCTGCCAACTCGGGCTGCTTTGAGCGTCCCCATGGAGCTCTGCAATCTGAGACCAGGAACGTGGGGTGGTAGGTTTTGTTTTCCCGGGAAGAAGCATTTGCAGTACCAGGTAGTCCCACGGCCCTTCTGGTCTGTCTGCCTGCTGGATTTCCCCGAATATCAAGGTACTGCCCAGGGACAAGCTGCCACACGTGCCAACTCGGGCTGCTTTGAAATTGCCCATGGAGCACTGAAAACTGAGACCAGGAACGTGGAGTTATGCTTCTTATTTTCTCGTGCAGAAGCCTTTGTCTGTAGCACGTAGGGCCTTCTTCTTCAGGGGCAGTCTGCCGGCTGGATTTCCACGAATCTGAAGATGCCGCCCAGGGACAAGCTGCCACCTGTGCCAACTTGGGCTTCTTTGAGACTGCCCATGGAGCTCTGTAAACTGAGACCAGGAACGTGGGCTGGTGGGGTTTGTTTCACCAGGGAGAAGCCTTTGTCCGTACCAGGTAGGCCGTTGGCCCTTCGCGGCCGTCTGCCCACTGGATTTCCACGAATATCAAGCTGCCGCCCAGGGACAAGCTGCCACCTGTGCCAACTCGGGCTGCTTTGAGAGTGCCCATGGAGCTCTGGAAACTGAGACCAGGAACGTGGGCTGGTGGCTTTTGCTTTCCCGGGCAGAAGCCTTTGTCATTACCAGGAAGGCCCTCGAACCTTCGGGGCCGGCTGCCAGCTGGATTTCCACGAATCTGAAGATGCCGCCCAGGGACAAGCTGCCACCTGTGCCAACTCGGGCTGCCTTGAGAATGCACAGGGAGCTCTGAAAACTGAGACCAGGAACGTGGGCTGGTAGGTTTTGATTTCCCGGGCAGAAGCATTTGCAGTACCAGGTAGGGCCATGTTCCTCAGGGGCAGGCTGCTGGCTGGATTTCCACGAATCTGAAGATGCCGCCCAGGGACAAGCTGCCACCTGTGCCAACTTGGGCTGCTTTGAGAGTGCCCATGGAGCTCTGTAAACTGAGACCAGGAACGTGGGCTGGTGGGTTTTGTTTTCCCAAACAGAAGCATTTCACATTACCAGGTAGCCCCTCAGCCCTTCGGGGCCGGCAGACTGCTGGATTTCCACGAATCTGAAGATGCCGCCCAGGGACAAGCTTCCACCTGTGCCAACTTGGGCGGCTTTGAGAGCACCCTTGGGGCTCTGCAAACTGAGACCAGGAACGTGGGTTGGTGGGTTTTGTTTTCCCGGGCAGAAGCATTTGCACAACCAGGTAGGCGCTCGGAACTTCAGGGCTGGCTGCCTGCTGGATTTCCACGAATATGAAGATGCCGCCGAGGGACAAGCTGCCACCTCTGCCAACCTGGGCTGCTTTGTGCGTGCCCATGGAGCTCTGAAAACTGAGACCAGGAACGTGGGGTGGTAGGTTTGTTTTCCCTGGTAGAAGCATTTGCAATACCAGGTAGGCCCTCGGCCCTTCGGGGCTGGCAGACTGCTGGATTTCCACGAATCTGAAGATGCCGCCCAGGGACAAGCTGCCACCCGTGCCAACTCGGGCTGCTTTGAGAGTGCCCATGGAGCACTGGAAACTGAGACCAGGAACGTGGGCTGGTGGGTTTTGTTTCCCCCGGCAGAAGCCTTTGTCAGTACCAGGTAGGCCCTCGGCCCTTCTGGTCTGTCTGCCGGCTGGATTTCCCCGAATATTAAGGTACTGCCCAGGGACAAGCTGCCACCTGTGCCAACTCCGGCTGCTTTGAGAGTGCCCATGGAGCTCTGTAAACTGAGACCAGGAACGTGGGCTGGTGGGGTTTGTTTCACCAGGCAGAAGCCTTTGTCAGTACCAGGTAGGCCGTTGGCCCTTCGCGGCCCACTGCCCACTGGATTTCCACGAATCTGAAGATGCCGCCCAGGAACAAGCTGCCACCCGTGCCAACTCAGGCTGCTTTGAGAGTGCGCATGGAGCTCTGAAAACTGAGACCAGGAACGTGGGGTGGTAGATTTTGTTTTCCCGGGCAGAAGCATTTGTCAGTACCAGGTAGGCCCTCGGCCCTTCGGGGCCGGCTGCCCACTGGATTTCCACGAATCTGAAGATGCCGCCGAGGGACAAGCTGCCACCTCTGCCAACTCGGGCTTCTTTGAGAGTGCCCATGGAGCTCTGTAAACTGAGACCAGGAACGTGGGCTGGTGGGGTTTGTTTCACCAGGGAGAAGCCTTTGTCAGTACCAGGTAGGCCGTTGGCCCTTCGCGGCACTCTGCCCACTGGATTTCCACGAATCTGAAGATGCCGCCCAGGGACAAGCTGCCACCTGTGCCAACTCGAGCTGCTTTGAGAGTGCCCATGGAGCTCTGTAAACTGAGACCCGGAACGTGGGCTGGTGTCTTTTGCTTTCCCGGGCAGAAGCCTTTGTCAGTACCAGGTAGGGCCTCGAACCTTCGGGGCCGGATGCCAAATGGATTTCCACGAATCTGAAGATGCCGCCCAGGGACAAGCTGCCACCTGTGCCAACTCGGGCTGCCATGAGAATGCACAGGGAGCTCTGCAAACTGAGACCAGGAACGTGGGCTGGTAGGTTTCGTTTTCCCAGGCAGAAGCCTTTGTCAATACCAGGTAGGGCCTTGTTCCTCATTGGCAGGCTGCTGGCTGTATTTCCACGAATCTGAAAATGCCGCCCAGGGACAAGCTGCCACCTGTGCCTTCTTGGGCTGCTTTAAGAGTGCCCATGGAGCACTGTAAACTGAGACCAGGAACGTGGGTTGGTGGGTTTTGTTTTCCCGGGCAGAAGCATTTGCTATACCAGGTAGGCCCTCGGCCCTTCGGGGCCGGCTGCCAGCAGGCTTTCCACGAATCTGAAGATGCCGCCCAGGTACAAGATGCCACCCGTGCCAACTCGGGCTGCTTTGAGAGTGCCCATGGAGCTCTGTAAACTGAGACCAGGAACGTGGGCTGGTGGGGTTTGTTTCACCAGGCAGAAGCCTTTGTCAGTACCAGGTAGGCCCTCGGCCCTTCGGGGCCGGCAGACTTCTGGATTTCCACGAATCTGAAGATGCCGCCGAGGGACAAGCTGCCACATCTGCCAACTCGGGCTTCTTTGAGAGTGCCCATGGAGCTCTGTAAACTGAGACCAGGAACGTGGGCTGGTGGGGTTTGTTTCACCAGGCAGAAGCCTTTGTCAGTACCAGGTAGGCCGTTGGCCCTTCGCGGCCCACTGCCCACTGGATTTCCACGAATCTTAAGATGCCGCCCAGGAACAAGCTGCCACCCGTGCCAACTCGGGCTGCTTTGAGAGTGCGCATGGAGCTCTGCAATCTGAGACCAGGAACGTGGGGTGGTAGGTTTTGTTTTCCCGGGCAGAAGCATTTGTCAGTACCAGGTAGGCCCTCGGCCCTTCGGGGCCGGCAGACTTCTGGATTTCCACGAGTCTGAAGATGCCGCCCAGGGACAAGCTGCCACCGGTGCCAACTCGGGCTGCTTTGAGAGTGCCCATGGAGCACAGCAAACTAAGACCAGGAACGTGGGGTTGTGGGTTTGTTTCCCCGGGCAGAAGCCTTTGTCAATACCAGGTAGGGCCTTCTTCCTCAGGGGCAGGCTGCTGGCTGGATTTCCACGAATCTGAAAATGCCGCCCAGGGACAAGCTGCCACCTGTGCGTTCTTGGGCTGCTTTAAGAGTGCCCATGGAGCACTGCAAACTGAGACCAGGAACGTGGGTTGGTGGGTATTGTTTTCCCGGGCAGAATCATTTGCAGTACCAGGTAGGCCCTCGGCCCTTCGGGGCCGGCTGCCAGCAGGCTTTCCACGAATCTGAAGATGCCGCCCAGGGACAAGCTGCCACCCGTGCCAACTCGGGCTGCTTTGAGAGTGCCCATGGAGCTCTGTAAACTGAGACCAGGAACGTGGGCTGGTGGGGTTTGTTTCACCAGGCAGATGCCTTTGTCATTACCAGGAAGGCCCTCGAACCTTCGGGGCCGGCTGCCCACTGGATTTCCACGAATCTGAAGACGCCGCCAGGGACAAGCTGCCACCTGTGCCAACTCGGGCTGCCTTGAGAATGCACATGGAGCTCTGCAAACTGAGAGCAGGAACGTGGGGTGGTGGGTTTTGTTTCCCCGGGCAGAAGCTTTTGTCAGTACCAGGTAGGGCCTTGTTCCTCAGGGGCAGGCTGACGGCTGGATTTCCACGAATATCAAGGTACTGCCCAGGGACTAGCTGCCACCTGTGCCAACTCGGGCTGCTTTGAGAGTGCCCATGGAGCTCTGCAATCTGAGACCAGGAACGTGGGCTGGTGGGTTTTGTTTTCCCGGGCTGAAGCCTTTGTCATTACCAGGTAGGCCCTCGACCCTTCGGTGCCGGCTGCCAGCTGGATTTCCACGAATCTGAAGATGCCGCCCAGGGACAAGCTGCCACCTGTGCCAAATCGAGCTGCCTTGAGAATGCCCATGGAGCTCTGAAAACTGAGACCAGGAACGTGGGGTTATGGGTTTTATTTTCTCGTGCAGAAGCCTTTGTCTGTACAAGGTAGGGCCTTGTTCCTCAGGGGCAGACTGCCGGCTGGATTTCCACGAATCTGAAGATGCCGCCCAGGGACAAGCTGCCACATCTGCCAACTCGGGCTGCTTTGAGCGTCCCCATGGAGCTCTGCAATCTGAGACCAGGAACGTGGGGTGGTAGGTTTTGTTTTCCCGGGAAGAAGCATTTGCAGTACCAGGTAGTCCCACGGCCCTTCTGGTCTGTCTGCCTGCTGGATTTCCCCGAATATCAAGGTACTGCCCAGGGACAAGCTGCCACACGTGCCAACTCGGGCTGCTTTGAAATTGCCCATGGAGCACTGAAAACTGAGACCAGGAACGTGGAGTTATGCTTCTTATTTTCTCGTGCAGAAGCCTTTGTCTGTAGCACGTAGGGCCTTCTTCTTCAGGGGCAGGCTGCCGGCTGGATTTCCACGAATCTGAAGATGCCGCCCAGGGACAAGCTGCCACCTGTGCCAACTTGGGCTTCTTTGAGAGTGCCCATGGAGCTCTGTAAACTGAGACCAGGAACGTGGGGTGGTGGCTTTTGTTTTCCCGGGCAGATGCCTTTGTCATTACCAGGAAGGCCCTCGAACCTTTGGGGCCGGCTGCCCACTGGATTTCCACGAATATCAAGCTGCTGCCCAGGGACAAGCTGCCACCTGTGCCAACTCGAGCTGCTTTGAGAGTGCCCATGGAGCTCTGGAAACTGAGACCAGGAACGTGGGCTGGTGGCTTTTGCTTTCCCGGGCAGAAGCCTTTGTCATTACCAGGAAGGCCCTCGAAACTTCGGGGCCGGCTGCCAGCTGGATTTCCACGAATCTGAAGATGCCGCCCAGGGACAAGCTGCCACCTGTGCCAACTCGGGCTGCCTTGAGAATGCCCATGGAGCTCTGAAAACTGAGACCAGGAACGTGGGCTGGTAGGTTTTGATTTCCCGGGCAGAAGCATTTGCAGTACCAGGTAGGGCCATGTTCCTCAGGGGCAGGCTGCTGGCTGGATTTCCACGAATCTGAAGATGCCGCCCAGGGACAAGCTGCCACCGGTGCCAACTTGGGCTGCTATGAGAGTGCCCATGGAGCTCTGTTAACTGAGACCAGGAACGTGGGGGGGTGGCTTTTTTTTCCCCGGGAAGAAGCCTTTGTCTGTAGCAGGTAGGCCGTTGGCCCTTCGCGGCAGTCTGCCCCCTGGATTTCCACGAATATCAAGATGCCGCCCAGGGACAAGCTGCCACCTGTGCCAACTCGAGCTGCTTTGAGAGTGCCCATGGAGCTCTGTAAACTGAGACCAGGAACGTGGGTTGGTGGGTTTTGTTTTCCTGGGAAGAAGCATTTGCACTACCAGGTAGGCCTTCGGCCCTTCGGGGCTGGCTGCCTGCTGGATTTCCACGAATATGAAGTTGCCACCCAGGGACAAGCTGCCACCTCTGCCATCCCGGGCTGCTTTGAGCGTGCCCATGGAGCTCTGCAAACTGAAACCAGGAACGTGGGCTGGTAGGTTTTGTTTCCCAGGGCAGAAGCCTTTGTCAGTAACAGGTAGGGCCATTTTTCCTCACGGGCAGGCTGCTGGCTGGATTTCCACGAATCTGAAAATGCCGCCCCGGGACAAGCTGCCACCTGTGCCTTCTTGGGCTGCTTTGAGAGTGCCCATGGAGCACTGCAAACTGAGACCAGGAACGTGGGTTGGTGGGTATTGTTTTCCCGGGCAGAAGCATTTGCAGTACCAGGTAGGCCCTCGGCCCTTCGGGGCCGGCTGCCAGCAGGCTTTCCACGAATATCAAGATGCCGCCCAGGGACAAGCTGCCACCCGTGCCAACTCGGGCTGCTTTGAGAGTGCCCATGGAGCTCTGTAAACTGAGACCAGGAACGTGGGCTGGTGGGGTTTGTTTCACCAGGCAGATGCCTTTGTCATTACCAGGAAGGCCCTCGAACCTTCGGGGCCGGCTGCCAACTGGATTTCCACGAATCTGAAGACGCCGCCAGGGACAAGCTGCCACCTGTGCCAACTCGGGCTGCCTTGAGAATGCACATGGAGCTCTGCAAACTGAGAGCAGGAACGTGGGGTGGTGGGTTTTGTTTCCCCGGGCAGAAGCTTTTGTCAGTACCAGGTAGGGCCTTGTTCCTCAGGGGCAGGCTGACGGCTGGATTTCCACGAATATCAAGGTACTGCCCAGGGACTAGCTGCCACCTGTGCCAACTCGGGCTGCTTTGAGAGTGCCCATGGAGCTCTGCAATCTGAGACCAGGAACGTGGGCTGGTGGGTTTTGTTTTCCCGGGCTGAAGCCTTTGTCATTACCAGGTAGGCCCTCGACCCTTCGGTGCCGGCTGCCAGCTGGATTTCCACGAATCTGAAGATGCCGCCCAGGGACAAGCTGCCACCTGTGCCAAATCGAGCTGCCTTGAGAATGCCCATGGAGCTCTGAAAACTGAGACCAGGAACGTGGGGTTATGGGTTTTATTTTCTCGTGCAGAAGCCTTTGTCTGTACAAGGTAGGGCCTTGTTCCTCAGGGGCAGACTGCCGGCTGGATTTCCACGAATCTGAAGATGCCGCCCAGGGACAAGCTGCCACATCTGCCAACTCGGGCTGCTTTGAGCGTCCCCATGGAGCTCTGCAATCTGAGACCAGGAACGTGGGGTGGTAGGTTTTGTTTTCCCGGGAAGAAGCATTTGCAGTACCAGGTAGTCCCACGGCCCTTCTGGTCTGTCTGCCTGCTGGATTTCCCCGAATATCAAGGTACTGCCCAGGGACAAGCTGCCACACGTGCCAACTCGGGCTGCTTTGAAATTGCCCATGGAGCACTGAAAACTGAGACCAGGAACGTGGAGTTATGCTTCTTATTTTCTCGTGCAGAAGCCTTTGTCTGTAGCACGTAGGGCCTTCTTCTTCAGGGGCAGGCTGCCGGCTGGATTTCCACGAATCTGAAGATGCTGACCAGGGACAAGCTGCCACCTGTGCCAACTTGGGCTTCTTTGAGACTGCCCACGGAGCTCTGTAAACTGAGACCAGGAACGTGGGCTGGTGGGGTTTGTTTCACCAGGGAGAAGCCTTTGTCCGTACCAGGTAGGCCGTTGGCCCTTCGCGGCCGTCTGCCCACTGGATTTCCACGAATATCAAGGTGCCGCCCAGGGACAAGCTGCCACCTGTGCCAACTCGAGCTGCTTTGAGAGTGCCCATGGAGCTCTGGAAACTGAGACCAGGAACGTGGGCTGGTGGCTTTTGCTTTCCTGGGCAGAAGCCTTTGTCATTACCAGGAAGGCCCTCGAACCTTCGGGGCCGGCTGCCAGCTGGATTTCCACGAATCTGAAGATGCCGCCCAGGGACAAGCTGCCACCTGTGCCAACTCGGGCTGCCTTGAGAATGCACAGGGAGCTCTGAAAACTGAGACCAGGAACGTGGGCTGGTAGGTTTTGATTTCCCGGGCAGAAGCATTTGCAGTACCAGGTAGGGCCATGTTCCTCAGGGGCAGGCTGCTGGCTGGATTTCCACGAATCTGAAGATGCCGCCCAGGGACAAGCTGCCACCGGTGCCAACTTGGGCTGCTATGAGAGTGCCCATGGAGCTCTGTAAACTGAGACCAGGTACGTGGGCTGGTGGGCTTTGTTTTCCCGGGCAGAATCATTTGCAATACCAGGTAGGCCCTCGGCCCTTCGGGGCCGGCAGACTGCTGGATTTCCATGAATATAAAGGTACTGCCCAGGGACAAGCTGCCACCTGTGCCAACTGCGGCTGCTTTGAGAATGCCCATGGAGCTCTGTTAACTGAGACCAGGAACGTGGGGGGGTGGCTTTTTTTTCCCCGGGAAGAAGCCTTTGTCTGTAGCAGGTAGGCCGTTGGCCCTTCGCGGCAGTCTGCGCCCTGGATTTCCACGAATATCAAGATGCCGCCCAGGGACAAGCTGCCACCTGTGCCAACTCGGTCTGCTTTGAAATTGCCCATGGAGCTCTGAAAATTGAGACCAGGAGCGTGGGGTTATGGCTTTTATTTTCTCGTACTGCAGACTTTGTCTGTATCAGGTAGGGCCTTCTTCTTCAGGAGGAGGCTGCCGGCTGGATTTCCACCTTTCTGAAGATGCCGCCCAGGGACAAGCTGCCACCTGTGCCAACTCGGGCTTCTTTGAGAGTGCCCATGGAGCTCTGTAAACTGAGACCAGGAACGTGGGCTGGTGGGGTTTGTTTCACCAGGCAGAAGCCTTTGTCAGCACCAGGTAGGCCGTTGGCCCTTCGCGGCACTCTGCCCACTGGATTTCCACGAATATGAAGATGCCGCCCAGGGACAAGCTGCCACCTGTGCCAACTCGAGCTGCTTTGAGAGTGCCCATTGAGCTCTGTAAACTGAGACCAGGAACGTGGGGTGGTGGGTTTTGTTTCCCCCAGCAGAAGCCTTTGTAAGTACCAGGTAGGCCCTCGGCCCTAAGGGGCCGGCTGCCGGCTGGATTTCCACGAATATCAAGGTACTGCCCAGGGACAAGCTGCCACACGTGCCAACTCGGGCTGCTTTGAGAGTGCCCATGGAGCTCTGCAATCTGAGACCAGGAACGTGGGCTGGTGGGTTTTGTTTTCCCGGGCTGAAACCTTTGTCATTACCAGGTAGGCCCTCGACCCTTCGGTGCCGGCTGCCAGCTGGATTTCCACGAATCTGAAGATGCCGCCCAGGGACAAGCTGCCACCTGTGCCAAATCGAGCTGCCTTGAGAATGCCCATGGAGCTCTGAAAACTGAGACCAGGAACGTGGGGTTATGGGTTTTATTTTCTCGTGCAGAAGCCTTTGTCTGTACAAGGTAGGGCCTTGTTCCTCAGGGGCAGACTGCCGGCTGGATTTCCACGAATCTGAAGATGCCGCCCAGGGACAAGCTGCCACCTGTGCCAACTCGGGCTGCTTTGAGCGTCCCCATGGAGCTCTGCAATCTGAGACCAGGAACGTGGGGTGGTAGGTTTTGTTTTCCCGGGAAGAAGCATTTGCAGTACCAGGTAGTCCCACGGCCCTTCTGGTCTGTCTGCCTGCTGGATTTCCCCGAATATCAAGGTACTGCCCAGGGACAAGCTGCCACACGTGCCAACTTGGGCTGCTTTGAAATTGCCCATGGAGCACTGAAAACTGAGACCAGGAACGTGGAGTTATGCTTCTAATTTTCTCGTGCAGAAGCCTTTGTCTGTAGCACGTAGGGCCTTCTTCTTCAGGGGCAGTCTGCCGGCTGGATTTCCACGAATCTGAAGATGCCGCCCAGGGACAAGCTGCCACCTGTGCCAACTTGGGCTTCTTTGAGAGTGCCCATGGAGCTCTGTAAACTGAGACCAGGAACGTGGGGTGGTGGCTTTTGTTTTCCCGGGCAGATGCCTTTGTCATTACCAGGAAGGCCCTCGAACCTTTGGGGCCGGCTGCCCACTGGATTTCCACGAATATCAAGCTGCTGCCCAGGGACAAGCTGCCACCTGTGCCAACTCGAGCTGCTTTGAGAGTGCCCATGGAGCTCTGGAAACTGAGACCAGGAACGTGGGCTGGTGGCTTTTGCTTTCCCGGGCAGAAGCCTTTGTCATTACCAGGAAGGCCCTCGAACCTTCGGGGCCGGCTGCCAGCTGGATTTCCACGAATCTGAAGATGCCGCCCAGGGACAAGCTGCCACCTGTGCCAACTCGGGCTGCCTTGAGAATGCCCATGGAGCTCTGAAAACTGAGACCAGGAACGTGGGCTGGTAGGTTTTGATTTCCCGGGCAGAAGCATTTGCAGTACCAGGTAGGGCCATGTTCCTCAGGGGCAGGCTGCTGGCTGGATTTCCACGAATCTGAAGATGCCGCCCAGGGACAAGCTGCCACCGGTGCCAACTTGGGCTGCTATGAGAGTGCCCATGGAGCTCTGTAAACTGAGACCAGGTACGTGGGCTGGTGGGCTTTGTTTTCCCGGGCAGAATCATTTGCAATACCAGGTAGGCCCTCGGCCCTTCGGGGCCGGCTGCCAGCAGGCTTTCCACGAATATCAAGATGCCGCCCAGGGACAAGCTGCCACCCGTGCCAACTCGGGCTGCTTTGAGAGTGCCCATGGAGCTCTGTAAACTGAGACCAGGAACGTGGGCTGGTGGGGTTTGTTTCACCAGGCAGATGCCTTTGTCATTACCAGGAAGGCCCTCGAACCTTCGGGGCCGGCTGCCCACTGGATTTCCACGAATCTGAAGACGCCGCCAGGGACAAGCTGCCACCTGTGCCAACTCGGGCTGCCTTGAGAATGCACATGGAGCTCTGCAAACTGAGAGCAGGAACGTGGGGTGGTGGGTTTTGTTTCCCCGGGCAGAAGCTTTTGTCAGTACCAGGTAGGGCCTTGTTCCTCAGGGGCAGGCTGACGGCTGGATTTCCACGAATATCAAGGTACTGCCCAGGGACTAGCTGCCACCTGTGCCAACTCGGGCTGCTTTGAGAGTGCCCATGGAGCTCTGCAATCTGAGACCAGGAACGTGGGCTGGTGGGTTTTGTTTTCCCGGGCTGAAGCCTTTGTCATTACCAGGTAGGCCCTCGACCCTTCGGTGCCGGCTGCCAGCTGGATTTCCACGAATCTGAAGATGCCGCCCAGGGACAAGCTGCCACCTGTGCCAAATCGAGCTGCCTTGAGAATGCCCATGGAGCTCTGAAAACTGAGACCAGGAACGTGGGGTTATGGGTTTTATTTTCTCGTGCAGAAGCCTTTGTCTGTACAAGGTAGGGCCTTGTTCCTCAGGGGCAGACTGCCGGCTGGATTTCCACGAATCTGAAGATGCCGCCCAGGGACAAGCTGCCACATCTGCCAACTCGGGCTGCTTTGAGCGTCCCCATGGAGCTCTGCAATCTGAGACCAGGAACGTGGGGTGGTAGGTTTTGTTTTCCCGGGAAGAAGCATTTGCAGTACCAGGTAGTCCCACGGCCCTTCTGGTCTGTCTGCCTGCTGGATTTCCCCGAATATCAAGGTACTGCCCAGGGACAAGCTGCCACACGTGCCAACTCGGGCTGCTTTGAAATTGCCCATGGAGCACTGAAAACTGAGACCAGGAACGTGGAGTTATGCTTCTTATTTTCTCGTGCAGAAGCCTTTGTCTGTAGCACGTAGGGCCTTCTTCTTCAGGGGCAGGCTGCCGGCTGGATTTCCACGAATCTGAAGATGCCGACCAGGGACAAGCTGCCACCTCTGCCAACTTGGGCTTCTTTGAGACTGCCCACGGAGCTCTGTAAACTGAGACCAGGAACGTGGGCTGGTGGGGTTTGTTTCACCAGGCAGAAGCCTTTGTCAGCACCAGGTAGGCCGTTGGCCCTTCGCGGCACTCTGCCCACTGGATTTCCACGAATATGAAGATGCCCCCCAGGGACAAGCTGCCACCTGTGCCAACTCGAGCTGCTTTGAGAGTGCCCATGGAGCACTGGAAACTGAGACCAGGAACGTGGGCTGGTGGGTTTTGTTTCCCCCAGCAGAAGCCTTTGTAAGTACCAGGTAGGCCCTCGGCCCTAAGGGGCCGGCTGCCGGCTGGATTTCCCCGAATATCAAGGTACTGCCCAGGGACAAGCTGCCACACGTGCCAACTCGGGCTGCTTTGAAATTGCCCATGGAGCACTGAAAACTGAGACCAGGTACGTGGATTTATGGCTCTTATTTTCTCGTGCAGAAGCCAGTACCAGGTAGGTCCTACTTCTTCAGGGGCAGGCTGCCCACTGGATTTCCACGAATCTGAAGATGCCGCCCAGGGACAAGCTGCCACCTCTGCCAACTCGGGCTGGTTTGAGTGTGCCCATGGAGCTCTGTAAACTGAGACCAGGAACGTGGGCTGGTGGGGTTTGTTTCACCAGGCAGAAGCCTTTGTCAGTACCAGCTAGGCCGTTGGCCCTTCGCGGCAGTCTTCCCACTGGATTTCCACGAATATCAAGCTGCCGCCCAGGGACAAGCTGCCACCTGTGCCAACTCGAGCTGCTTTGAGAGTGCCCATGGAGCTCTGCAATCTGAGACCAGGAACGTGGGCTGGTGGGGTTTGTTTTCCCGGGCAGAAGCATTTGCAGTGCCAGGTCGTCCCTCGGACTTCTGGTCTGTCTGCCTGCTGGATTTTCACGAATATCAACGTACTGCCCATGGACAAGCTGCCACACGTGCCAACTCGGGCTGCCTTGAAATTGCCAATGGAGCTCTGAAAACTGAGATGTAGAAGGTGGGGTTGTGGGTTTTATTTTCTCGTGCAGAAGACTTTGTCAGTACCAGGTAGGGCCTTCTTCCTCAGGGGCAGGCTGCTGGCGGGATTTCCACGAATCTGAAAATGCCGCCCAGGGACAAGCTGCCACCTGTGCCAACTCCTGCTGCTTTGAGAGTGCCCATGGAGCTCTGTAAACTGAGACCAGGAACGTGGGCTGGTGGGTTTTGTTTTCCCGGGCAGAAGCATTTCCCATTACCAGGTAGGCCCTCGGCCCTTCGGGGCCGGCTGCCAGCTGGATTTCCACGTATCTGAAGATGCCGCCCAGGGACAAGCTGCCACCTGTGCCAACTTGGGCTGCTTTGAGAGCGCCCATGGGGCTCTGCAAACTGAGACCAGGAACGTGGGGTGCTGGGTTTTGTTTTCCCGGGCAGAAGCATTTGCAGTACCAGGTAGGCCCTCGGCCCTTCGGGGCTGGCTGCCTGCAGGATTTCCACGAATCTGAAGATGCCGCCCAGGGACATGCTGCCACCTCTGCCAACCAGGGCTGCTTTGAGCGTGCCCATGGAGCTCTGAAAACTGAGAACAGGAACGTGGGGTGGTGGGTTTTGTTTCCCTGGCCGAAGCATTTGCAATACCAGGTAGGCCCTCGGCCCTTCGGGGCCGGCAGACTGCTGGATTTCCAGGAATCTGAAGATGCCGCCCAGGGACAAGCTGCCACCCGTGCCAACTCGGGCTGCTTTGAGAGTGCCCATGGAGCACTGGAAACTGAGACCAGGAACGTGGGGTGGTGGGTTTTGTTTCCCCCAGCAGAAGCCTTTGTCTGTACCAGGTAGGCCCTCGGCCCTAAGGGGCCGGCTGCCGGCTGGATTTCACTGAATATCAAGGTACTGCCCAGGGACAAGCTGCCACACGTGCCAACTCGGGCTGCTTTGAAATTGCCCATGGAGCACTGAAAACTGAGACCAGGAACGTGGAGTTATGGCCCTTATTCTCTCCTGCAGAAGCCTTTGTCAGTACCATGTAGAGCCTTCTTCTTCAGGGGCAGGCTGCCCACTGCATTTCCTCGAATATCAAGAGGCCGCCCAGGGACAAGCTGCCACCTGTGCCAACTTGGGCTGCTTTGAGAGTGCCCATGGAGCTCTGTAAACTGAGACCAGGAACGTGGGCTGGTGGGGTTTGTTTCCCCGGTCAGAAGCCTTTGCTAATACCAGGTAGGGCCTAGTTCCTCAGGGGCCGGCTGCCGGCTGGATCTCCCCGAATATCAAGGTACTGCCCAGGGACAAACTGCCACACGTGCCAACTCGGGCTGCTTTGAGATTGCCCATGGAGCACTGAAAACTGAGACCAGGAACGTGGGGTTATGGCTCTTATTTTCTCGCGCAGAAGCTTTTGTCAGTACCAGGTAGGGCCTTCTTCTTCAGGGGCAGGCTGCCTGATGGATTTCCACGAATCTGAAGATGCCGCCCAGGGACAAGCTGCCACCTGTGCCAAGTCGGGCTTCTTTGAGAGTGCCCATGGAGCTCTGCAATCTGAGACCAGGAACGTGGGCTGGTGGGGTTTGTTTCACCAGGCAGAAGCCTTTGTCAGTACCAGGAAGGCCGTTGGCCCTTCGCGGCACTCTGCCCACTGGATTTCCACGAATATCAAGATGCGGCCCAGGGACAAGCTGCCGCCTGTGCCAGCTCGAGCTACTTTGAGAGTGCCCATGGATCTCTGCAAACTGAGACCAGGAACGTGGGGTTATGGGTTTTATTTTCTCGTGCAGAAGCCTTTGTCTGTCCCAGGTAGGGCCTTGTTCCTCAGAGGCAGGCTGCCGGCTGGATTTCCCCGAATATCAAGGTACTGCCCAGGGACAAACTGCCACACGTGCCAACTCGGGCTGCTTTGAGAGTGCCCATGGAGCTCTGCAAACTGAGACCAGGAACGTGGGCTGGTAGGTTTTGCTTTCCCGGGCAGATGCATTTGCAGTACCAGGTAGTCCCTCGGCCATTCTGGTCTGTCTGCCTGCACGATTTCCTCGAATATCAAGGTACTACCCTGGGACAAGCTGCCACACATCACAATTCGGGCTGCTTTGAAATTGCCCATGGAGCTCTGAAAATTGAGACCAGGAACGTGGGGTTATGGCTTTTATTTTCTCGTGCAGAAGACTTTGTCAGTACCAGGTAGGGCTTTCTTCCTCACGGGCAGGCTGCCTGCTGGATTTCCACAAATATCAAGGTACTGCCAAGGGACAAGCTGCCACATCTGCCAACTCGGGCTGCTTTGAAATTGCCCATGGAGCTCTGAAAACTGAGATGTAGAAGTTGGGGTTGTGGGTTTTATTTTCTCGTGGAGAAGCCTTTGTCAGTATCAGGTAGGGCCTTGTTCCTCAGGGGCAGGCTGCCTGCTGGATTTCAACGAATATGAAGGTGCCGCCCAGGGACAAGCTGCCACCTGTGCCAACTCGGGCTGCTTTGAGAGTGCCCATGGAGCTCTGCAATCTGAGACCAGGAACGTGGGCTGGTGGGGTTTGTTTCCCAGGGCAGAAGCCTTTGTCAGTACCAGGTAGGGCCTTGTTCCTCAGGGGCAGGCTGCTGGCTGGATTTCCACGAATCTGAAAATTCCGCCCAGGGACAAGCTGCCACCTGTGCCAACTTGGGCTGCTTTGAGATTGTACATGGAGCTCTGTAAACTAAGACCAGGAACGTGGGCTGGTGGGTTTTGTTTTCCCGGGCATATGCATTTCCCTTTACCTGGTAGGCCCTCGGCCCTTCGGGGCCGGCTGCCAGCTGGATTTCCACGAATATCAAGATGACGCCCAGGGACAAGCTTCCACCTGTGCCAACTTGGGCTGCTTTGAGAGCGCCCATGGGGCTCTGCAAACTGAGACCAGGAACGTGGGTTGGTTGGTTTTGTTTTCCCGGGCAGAAGCATTTGCAGTACCAGGTAGGCCCTCGGCCCTTCGGGGCTGGCTGCCTGCAGGATTTCCACGAATATGAAGATGCCGCCCAGGGACAAGCTGCCACCTCTGCCAACCAGGGCTGCTTTGAGCGTGCCCATGGAGCTCTGAAAACTGAGACCAGGAACGTGGGGTGGTAGGTTTTGTTTCCCTGGCCGAAGCATTTGCAATACCAGGTAGGCCCTCGGCCCTTCGGGGCCGGCAGACTGCTGGATTTCCACGAATCTGAAGATGCTGCCCAGGGACAACCTGCCACCCGTGCCAACTCGGGCTGCTTTGAGAGTGCCAGTGGAGCTCTGTAAACTGAGACCAGGAACGTGGGGTGGTGGGTTTTGCTTTCCCGGGCAGAAGCCTTTGTCATTACCAGGTAGGCCCTCGAACCTTCGGGGCCGGCTGCCCACTGGATTTCCACGAATCTGAAGATGCCGCCAGGGACAAGCTGCCACCTGTGCCAACTCGGGCTGCCTTGAGAATGCACATGGAGCTCTGCAAACTGAGAGCAGGAACGTGGGGTGGTGGGTTTTGTTTCCCCGGGCCAAAGCTCTTGTCAGTACCAGGTAGGACCTTGTTACTCAGGGGCAGCCTGCCAGCTGGATTTCCATGAATATGAAGATGCCGCCCAGGGACAAGCTGCCACCTGTGCCAACTTGGGCTGCTTTGAGAGCGCCCATGGGGCTCTGCAAACTGAGACCAGGAACGTGGGGTGCTGGGTTTTGTTTTCCCGGGCAGAACCATTTGCAGTACCAGGTAGGCCCTCGGCCCTTCGGGGCTGGCTGCCTGCAGGATTTCCACGAATATGAAGATGCCGCCCAGGGACATGCTGCCACCTGTGCCAACTCGGGCTGCTTTGAGCGTGCCCATGGAGCTCTGAAAACTGAGACCAGGAACGTGGGGTGGTGGGTTTTGTTTCCCTGGCCGAAGCATTTGCAATACCAGGTAGGCCCTCGGCCCTTCGGGGCCGGCAGACTGCTGGATTTCCACGAATGTGAAGATGCCGCCCAGGGACAAGCTGCCACCCGTGCCAACTCGGGCTGCTTTGAGAGTGCCCATGGAGCACTGCAAACTGAGACCAGGAACGTGGGGTTATGGGTTTTATTTTCTCGTGCATAAGCCTTTTTCTGTCCCAGGTAGGGCCTTGTTCCTCAGGGGCAGGCTGCCGGCTGGATTTCCACAAATCTGAGGATTCCGCCGAGGGACAAGCTGCCACCTGTGCCAACTTGGGCTGCTTTGAGAGCGCCCATGGGGCTCTGCAAACCGAGACCAGGAACGTAGGTTGGTGGGATTTGTTTCCTCGGGCAGAAGCATTTGCACTACCAGGTAGGCCCTCGGCCCTTCGAGGATGGCTGCATTCTGGATTTCCACGAATATGAAGATGCCGCCCAGGGACAAGCTGCCACCTCTGCCAACTCGGGCTGCTTTGAGCGTGCCGATGGAGCTCTGCAAACTGAGACCAGGAACGTGGGGTGGTAGGTTTTATTTTCTCGTGCAGAAGCCTTTGTCAGTACCAGGTAGGGCCTTGTTCCTCAGGGGCAGGCTGACGGCTGGATTTCCACAAATCTGAGGATTCCGCCCAGGGACAAGCTTCCACCTGTGCCAACTTGGGCTGCTTTGAGAGCGCCCATGGGGCTCTGCAAACTGAGACCAGGAACGTGGCTTGGTTGGATTTGTTTTCCCGGGCAGAAGCATTTGCACTACCAGGTAGGCCCTCGGCCCTTCTGGGCTGGCGGCCTGCTGGATTTCCACGAATATGAAGATGCCGACCAGGGACAAGCTGCCACCTCTGCCAACCCGGGCTGCTTTGAGCGTGCCCATGGAGCACTGAAAACTGAGACCAGGAACGTGGGGTATTAGGTTTGTTTTCCCTGGCAGAAGCATTTGCAATACCAGGTAGGCCCTCGGCACTTCGGGGCCGGCAGACTGCTGGATTTCCACGAATCTGAAGATGCCGCCCAGGGACAAGCTGCCATTCGTGCCAACTCGGGCTGCTTTGAGAGTGCCCATGAAGCACTGCAAACTGAGAGCAGGAACGTGGGGTGGTGGGTTTTGTTTCCCCCGGCAGAAGCCTTTGTATGTACCAGATAGGCCCTCGGCCTTACGGGGACGGCTGCCGGCTGGATTTCCCCGAATATCAAGGTACTGCCCAGGGACAAGCTGCCACACGTGCCAACTCGGGCTGCTTTGAAATTGCCCATGGAGCACTGAAAACTGAGACCAGTAACGTGGAGTTATGGCTCTTATTTTCTAGCGCAGAAGCCTTTGTCAGTAGCAGGTAGGGCCTTCTTCTTCAGGGGCAGGCTGCCTGCTGGATTTCCGCGAATACCAAGAGGCCGCCCAGGGACAAGCTTCCACCTGTGCCAACTCGGGCTGCTTTGAGTGTGCCCATGGAGCACTGCAAAGTGAGAGCAGGAACGTGGGCTAGTGGGTTTTGTTTCCCCGGGCAGAAGCCTTTGCTAATACCAGGTAGGGCCTAGTTCCTCAGGGGCCGGCTGCCGGCTGGATTTCCACGAATATCAAGGTACTGCCCAGGGACAAGCTGCCACACGTGCCAACTCGAGCTGCTTTGATAGTGCCCATGGAGCACTGAAAACTGAGACCAGGAACGTGGGGTTATGGCTTTTATTTTCTCGCGCAGAAGCATTTGTCAGTACCAGGTAGGGCCTTCTTCTTCAGGGGCAGGCTGCCGGCTGGATTTCCACGAATCTGAAGATGCCGCCCGGGGACAAGATGCCACCTGTGCCAACTTGGGCTGCTTTGGGAGTGCCCATGGAGCTCTGTAAACTGAGACCAGAAACGTGGGCTGGTGGGGTTTCATTCACCAGGCAGAAGCCTTTGTCAGTACCAGTTAGGCCGTTGGCCCTTCACGGCACTCTGCCCACTGGATTTCCACGAATATCAAGCTGCCGCCCAGGGACAAGATGCCACCTGTGCCAACTCGAGCTGCTTTGAGAGTGCCCGTGGAGCTCTGTAAACTGAGACCAGGAACGTGGGGTGGTGGGTTTTGCTTTCCCGGCCAGAAGCCTTTGTCATTACCAGGTAGGCCCTCGGGCATTCGGGGCCGGCTGCCAGCTGGATTTCCACGAATCTGAAGATGCCGCCAGTGACAAGCTGCCACCTGTGCCAACTCGGGCTGCCTTGAGAATGCACATGGAGCTCTGCAAACTGAGAGCAGGAACGTCGGATGGTGGATTTTGTTTCCCCGGGCCAAAGCTTTTGTCAGTACCAGGTAGGACCTTGTTCCTCAGGGGCAGCCTGCCAGCTGGATTTCCACGAATATGAAGATGCCGACCAGGGACAAGCTGCCACCTCTGCCAACCCGGGCTGCTTTGAGCGTGCCCATGGAGCACTGAAAACTGAGAGTAGGAACGTGGGGTATTAGGTTTGTTTTCCCTGGCAGAAGCATTTGCAATACCAGGTAGGCCCTCAGCCCTTCGGGGCCGGCAGACTGCTGGATTTCCACGAATATGAAGATGCCGCCCAGGGACAAGCTGCGACCCGTGCCAACTCGGGCTGCTTTGAGAGTGCCCATGGAGCACTGCAAACTGAGACCAGGAACGTGGGGTTATGGGTTTTATTTTCTCGTGCATAAGCCTTTGTCTGTCCCAGGTAGGGCCTTGTTCCTCAGGGGCAGGCTGCCGGCTGGATTTCCACAAATCTGAAGATGCCGCTGAGGGACAAGCTGCCACCTGTGCCAACTTGGGCTGCTTTGAGAGCGCCCATGGGGCTCTGCAAATCGAGACCAGGAACGTGGGTTGGTGGGATTACTTTTCTCGGGCAGAAACATTTGCACTACCAGGTAGGCCCTCGGCACTTCGAGGCTGGCTGCATTCTGGATTTCCACAAATATCAAGATGCCGCCCAGGGACAAGCTGCCACCTCTGCCAACTCGGGCTGCTTTGAGCGTGCCCATGTAGCTCTGCAAACTGAGACCAGGAACGTGGGGTGGTAGGTTTTATTTTCTCGTGCAGAAGACTTTGTCAGTACCAGGTAGGGCCTTCTTCCTCAGGGGCAGGCTGCCAGCTGGATTTCCACAAATCTGAGGATTCCGCCCAGGGACAAGCTGCCACCTGTGCCAACTCGGGCTGCTTTGAGAGTGCCCATGGAACTCTGTAAACTGAGACCAAGAACGGGGGCTGGTGGGGTTTGTTTCACCAGGCAGAAGCCTTTGTCAATACCAGGTAGGCCGTTGGCCCATCGCGGCCGTCTGCCCACTGGATTTCCACGAATCTGAAGATGCCGCCCAGGGACAAGCTGCCACCTGTGCCAACTCGGGCTGCCTTGAGAATACCCATGGTGCTCTCTAAACTGAGACCTGGAACGTGGGCTGGTGGGTTTTGTTTTCCCCAGCAGAAGCACTTCCCATTACCCGGTAGGCCCTCGGCCCTTCGGGGCCTGCTGCCAGCTGGATTTCCACGAATATGAAGATGCCGAGCAGGGACAAGCTGCCACCTCTGCCAACCCGGGCTGCTTTGAGCGTGCCCATGGAGCACTGAAAACTGAGACCAGGAACGTGGGGTATTAGGTTTGTTTTCCCTGGCAGAAGCATTTGCAATACCAGGTAGGCCCTCGGCCCTTCGGGGCCGGCAGACTGCTGGATTTCCACGAATCTGAAGATGCTGCCCAGGGACAAGCTGCCACCCGTGCCAACTCGGGCTGCTTTGAGAGTGCCCATGAAGCACTGCAAACTGAGAGCAGGAACGTGGGGTGGTGGGTTTTGTTTCCCCCGGCCAGAAGCCTTTGTAAGTGCCAGGTAGGCCCTCGGCCTTACGGGGCCGGCTGCCGGCTGGATTTCCCCGAATATCAAGGTACTGCCCAGGGACAAGCTGCCTCACGTGCCAACTCGGGCTGCTTTGAAATTGCCCATGGAGCACTGAAAACTGAGACCAGTAACGTGGAGTTATGGCTCTTATTTTCTAGCGCAGAAGCCTTTGTCAGTAGCAGGTAGGGCCTTCTTCTTCAGGGGCAGGCTGCCTGCTGGATTTCCTCGAATATCAAGAGGCCGCCCAGGGACAAGCTGCCACCTGTGCGAACTCGGGCTGCTTTGAGAGTGCCCATGGAGCTCTGTAAACTGAGTCAAGGTACGTGGGGTGGTGGGGTTTTTTTCAGCAGGCAGAAGCCTTTGTCAGCACCAGGTAGGGCGTTGGCCCTTCGCGGCAGTCTGCCAACTGGATTTCCACAAATATCAAGATGCCGCGCAAGGACAAGCTGCCACCTGTGCCAACCCGGGCTGCTTTAAGCGTGCCCATGGAGCTCTGCAAACTGAGACCAGGAACGTGGGGTTGTAGGTTTTGTTATCCCGGGCAGAAGCATTTGCAGTACCAGGTAGTCCCTCGGCCTTTCTGGTCTGTCTGCCTGCTGGATTTCCTCGAATATCAAGGTACTGCCCAGGGACAAGCTGCCACCTGGGCCAACTGGGGCTGCTTTGAGAGTGCCCATGGAGCACTGCAAACTGAGACCAGGAACGTGGGGTGGTGGGTTTTGTTTCCCCAGGCAGAAGCCTTTGCTAATACCTGGTAGGGCCTTCTTCCTCAGGGGCAGGCTGACGGCTGGATTTCCACAAATCTGAAGATGCCGCCCAGGGACAAGCTGCCACCTGGGCCTACTCGGGCGGCTTTGAGAGTGCCCATGGAGCTCTGTAAACTGAGACCAGGAACGTGGGCTGGTGGGGTGTGTTTCACCAGGCGGAATCCTTTGTCAGTACCACGTAGGGCCTTGATCCTCAGGGGCGTCTGACTGCTGGGTTTCCACAAATATCTAGATGCCGCCCAGGGACAAGCTGCCACCTGTGCCAACTCGGGCTGCTTTGAGATTGCCCATGGAGCTCTGCAAACTGAGACCAGGAACGTGGGCTGGTGGGTTTTGTTTCCTCGGGAAGAAGCCTTTGTCAGTACTAGGTCGGGCCTTGTTCCTTAGGGGCAGGCTGGCGGCTGGATTTCCACGAATATCAACGTGCCGCCCAGGGACAAGCTGCCACACGTGCCAACTCGGGCTGCTTTGAGAGTGCCCATGGAGCTCTGCAAACTGAGACCGGGAACGTGGGGTGGTGGGGTTTGTTTCACCAGGCAGAAGCATTTCCAGTACCAGGTAGGCCGTTGGCCCTTCGCGCCACACTGCCCACTGGATTTCCCCGAATATCAAGGTACTGCCCAGGGACAAGCTGCCACCTGTGCCAACTCGGGCTGCTTTGAGAGTGCCCATGGAGTTCTGCAAACTGAGACCAGGAACGGGGGGTGGTGGGTTTTGTTTTCCCGGGCAGAAGCCTTTGTCATTACCAGGTAGACGCTCAGCCCTTTGGGGCTGGCAGCCTGCTGGATTTCCACAAATATCAGGATGCCGCCCAGGGACAAGCTGCCAGCACTGCCAACTTGGGCTGCTTTGAGAGTGCCCATGGAGCTCTTGAAACTGAGACCAGGAACGTGGGCTGGTGGGGTTTCGTTTCCCCGAGGCAGAAGCCTTTGTTAGTACTAGGTAGGCCCTTGTTCCTCAGGAGCTGGCTGCCGGCGGGATTTCCACATTTCTGAAGATGCCGCCCAGGGACAAGCTGCCACCTGTGCCAACTCGGGCTGCTGTGAGAGTGCCCATGGAGCTCTGGACACTGAGACCAGGAACGTGGGCTGGTGGGTTTTGTTTCCCCGGGAAGAGGCCTTTGTCCATACCAGGTAGGGCCTTGTTCCTCAGGGGCAGGCTGCCGTCTGGATTTCCACGAATATCAACGTGCCGCCCAGGGACAAGCTGCCACACGTGCCAACTTGGGCTGCTTTGAGAGTGCCCATGGAGCTCTGAGAACTGAGACCAGGAACGTGGGATTATGGCTTTTATTTTCTCGTGCAGAAGCCTTTGTCAGTACCTGGTATGGCCTTGTTCCTCAGGGGCAGGCTGCCTGCTGGATTTCCACGTTTCTGAAGATGCCGCCCGGGGACAAGCTGCCACCTGTGCCAACTCAGGCTGCTTTGAGAGTGCCCATGGAGCTCTGAAAACTGAGACCAGGAACGTGGGCTAGTGGGTTTTGTTTTCCCGGGCAGAAGCATTTCCCATTACCAGGTAGGCCCTCGGCCCTTCGGGGCCGACTGCCTGCTGGATTTCCACTAAACTGAAAATGCCGCCCAGGGACAAGCTTCCATCTGTGCCAACTTGGGCTGCTTTGAGAGCACCCATGGGGCTCTGCAAACTGAGACCAGGAACGAGGGTTGGTGGGTTTTGTTTTCCCGGGCAGAAGCATTTGCACTACCAGGTAGGCCCTCGGCCCTTCGGGGCTGGCTGCCTGCTGGATTTCCACGAATATCAAGATGCCGCCCAGGGACAAGCTGCCACCCGTGCCAACTCGGGCTGCTTTGAGAGTGCCCATGGAGCACTGCAAACTGAGACCAGGAACGTGGGGTGGTGGGTTTTGTTTCCCCCAGCAGAAGCCTTTGTAATTACCAGGTAGGCCCTCGGCCCTAAGGGGCCGGCTGCCGGCCGGATTTCCCAGAATATCAAGGTACTGCCCAGGGACAAGCTGCCACACGTGCCAACACGGGCTGCTTTGAGAGTGCCCATGGAGCTCTGCAAACTGAGACCAGGAACGTGGGGTTATGGGTTTTATTTTCCCCTGCATAACATTTGTCTGTACCAGGTAGGGCCTTGTTCCTCAGGGGCAGGCTGCCTGCTGGATTTCCACATTTCTGAAGATGCAGCCCAGGGACAAGCTGCCACCTGTGCCAACTCGGGCTGCTTTGAGAGTGCCCATGGAGCTCTGCAAACTGAGACCAGGAACGTGGGCTGGTGGGGTTTGTTTTCCCAGGCAGAAGCCTTTGTCAGTACCAGGTAGGCCGTTGGCCCACGGCAGCCGGCTGCCCACTGGATTTCCACGGATATCAAGATGCCGCCCAGGGACAAGCTGCCACCTGTGCCAACTCGGGCTGCTTTGAGAGTGCCCATGGAGCTCTGCAAACTGAGACCAGGTACGTGGGCTGGTGGGGTTTGTTTCACCAGGCAGAAGCCTTTGTCAGTACCAGGTAGGCCGTTGGCCCACTGCAGCCGGCTGCCCACTGGATTTCCACGGATATCAAGATGCCGCCCAGGGACAAGCTGCCACCTGTGCCAACTCGGGCTGCTATGAGAGTACCCATGGACCTCTGGAAACTGAGGCCAGGAACGTGGGGTGGTGGGTTGTGTTTTCCCGGGATGAAGCCTTTCTCAGTACCAGGTAGGGCCTTGTTCCTCAGGGGCAGGCTGCCTGCTGGATTTCCACGAATATCAAGGTGCCGCCCAAGGACAAGCTGCCACCTCTGACACCTCGGGCTGCTTTGAGAGTGCCCATGGAGCTCTGCAATCTGAGACCAGGAACGTGGGCTGGTGGGTTTTGTTTTCCCAGGCAGATGCATTTGCATTACCAGGTAGGCCCTCGGCCCTTCTCGTCTGTCTGCCTGCTGGATTTCCACGCATATCAAGGTACTACCCAGGTACAAGCTGCCACCTGTGCCAACTTGGGCTGCTTTGAGAGTGCCCATGGAGCTCTGCAAACTGAGACCAGGAACGTGGGGTTATGGCTTTTATTTTCTCGTGCAGAAGCCTTTGTCATTACCAGGTAGGGCCTTGTTCCTCAGGGGCAGGCTGTCGGCTGGATTTCCACGAATCTGAAGATGCCGCCCAGGGACAAGCTGCCACCTGTGCCAACTCGGGCTGCTTTGAGAGTGCCCATGGAGCTCTGCAAACTGAGACCAGGAACGTGGGCTGGTGGGTTTTGTTTCCCCCGGCAGAAGCCTTTGTCAGTACCAGGTAGGGCCTTGTTCCTCAGGGGCAGGCTGCCTGCTGGATTTCCGCAAATATCAAGGTGCCGCCCAGGGACAACCTGCCACCTGTGCCAACTTGGGCTGCATTGAGAGTGCCCATGGGGCGCAGCAAACTGAGACGTAGAACGTGGGGTTGTGGGTTTTGTTTCCCCCGGCAGAAGCCTTTGACATTACCAGGTAGGCCCTCGGCCCTTCTGGTCTCTCTGCCTGCTGGATTTCCACGAATATCAAGGTACTGCCCAGGGACAAGCTGCAACCTGTGCCAACTTGGGCTGCTTTGAGAGTGCCCATGGAGCTCTGCAAACTGAGACCAGGAACGTGGGGTTATGGCTTTTATTTTCTCCTGCATAACATTTGTCTGTACCAGGTAGGGCCTTGTTCCTCAGGGGCAGGCTGCAGGCTGGATTTCCACAAATTTGAAGATGCCGCCCAGGGACAACCTGCCGCCTGTGCCAACTCGGGCTGCTTTCAGTGTGCCAATGGAGCTCTACAAACTGAGACCAGGAACGTGGGCTGGTGGGGTTTGTATCACCAGGCAGAAGCATTTGCACTACCAGGTAGGCCCTCGGCCCTTCGGTGCTGGCTGCCTGCTGGATTTCCACGAATATGAAGGTGCCGCCCAGGGACAAGCTGCCACCTGCGCCAACTGGGGCTGCTTTGAGGGTGCCCATGGAGCTCTGAAAACTGAGACCAGGAACGTGGGGTTATGGGTTTTATTTTCTCGTGCAGAAGCCTTTGTCAGTGCCAGGTAGGGCCTTGTTCCTTAGGGGCCGGCTGCCGGCAGGATTTCCATGTTTCTGAAGATGCCGCCCAGGGACAAGCTGCCACCCGTGCCAACTCGGGCTGCTTTGAGAGTGCCCATGGAGCTCTGCAAACTGAGACCAGGAACGTGGTCTGGTGGGGTTTGTTTCACCAGGCAGAACCCTTCGTCAGTGCCAGGTATGCCGTTGGCCTTCGCGGCCGGCTGCCCACTGGATTTCCACGAATATGAAGATGCCGCCCAGGGACAAGCTGCCACCTCTGCCAACTCGGGCTGCTTTGAGACTGCCCATGGAGCTCTGCAAACTGAGACCTAGAACGTGGGCTGGTGGGGTTTGTTTCACCAGGCAGAAGCCTTTGTCAGTACCAGGTAGGCCCTTGGCCCTTCGAGACCGGCTGCCCGCTGGAATTCCACGAATCTGAAGATGGCGCCCAGGGACAAGCTGCCACCTGTGCCAACTCGGGCTTCTTTGAGAGTGCCCATGGAGCTCTGCAAACTGAGACCAGGAACGTGGGATTGTGGGTTTTGTTTTCCCGGGCAGAAGCATTTGCAGTACCAGGTAGGCCCTCGGCCCTTCTGATCTGTCTGCCTGCTGGATTTCCACGAATATCAAGGTACTGCCCAGGGACAAGCTGCCACCTGTGCCAACTCGCGCTGCTTTGAGAGTGCCCATGGAGCTCTGCAAACTGTGACCAGGAACGTGGGGTTATGGGTTTTATTTTCTCCTGCATAACATTTGTCTGTACCAGGTAGGGCCTTGTTCCTCAGGGACAGGCTGCCTGCTGGATTTCCACATTTCTGAAGATGCAGCCCAGGGACAAGCTGCCACCTGTGCCAACTCGGGCTGCTTTGAGAGTGCCCATGGAGCTCTGCAAACTGAGACCAGGAACGTGGGCTGGTGGGGTTTGTTTCACCAGGCAGAAGCCTTTGTCAGTACCAGGTAGGCCGTTGGCCCACGGCAGCCGGCTGCCCACTGGATTTCCACGGATATCAAGATGCCGCCCAGGGACAAGCTGCCACCCGTGCCAACTCGGGCTGCTATGAGAGTACCCATGGACCTCTGGAAACTGAGGCCAGGAACGTGGGGTGGTGGGTTGTGTTTTCCCGGGATGAAGCCTTTCTCAGTACCAGGTAGGGCCTTGTTCCTCAGGGGCAGGCTACCTGCTGGATTTCCACGAATATCAAGATGCCGCCCAAGGACAAGCTGCCACCTGTGCCAACTCGGGCTGCTTTGAGAGTGCCCATGGATCTCTGCAAACTGAGACCAGGAACGTGGGGTTATGGCGTTTATTTTCTCGTGCAGAAGCCTTTGTCATTACCAAGTACGGCCTTGTTCCTCAGGGGCAGGCTGTCGGCTGGATTTCCACAAATCTGAAGATGCCGCCCAGGGACAAGCTGCCACCTGTGCCAACTCGGGCTGCTTTGAGAGTGCCCATGGAGCTCTGCAAACTGAGAACAGGAACGTGGGGTGGTGGGTTTTGTTTCCCCGGGAAGAAGCCTTTGTCTGCACCAGGTAGGGCCTTGTTCCTCAGGGGCAGGCTGCTGGCTGGATTTCCACGAATATCAAGGTACTGCCCAGGGAAAAGCTGCCACACGAGCCAACAAGGGCTGCTTTGAGAGTGCCCATGGAGCTCTGCAAACTGAGACCAGGAACGTGGGGTTATGTCTTTTATTTTCTCGTGCAGAAGCCTTTGTCAGTTCCAGGTAGGGCCTTGTTCCTCAGGGGCCGGCTGCCTGCTGGATTTCCATGTTTCTGAAGATGCCGCCCAGGGACAAGCTGCCACCTGTGCCAACTCGGGCTGCTTTGAGAGTGCCCATGGAGCTCTGCAGACTGAGACCAGGAACGTGGGCTGGTGGGGTTTGTTTCACCAGGCAGAACCCTTCGTCAGTACCAGGTATGCCGTTGGCCGTCGGCGGCCGGCTGCCCACTGGATTTCCACGAATATGAAGATGCCGCCCAGGGAAAAGCTGCCACCTGTGCCAACTCGGGCTGCTTTGAGAGTGCCCATGGTGCTCTGCAAACTGAGACCAGGAACGTGGGGTTGTGGGTTTTATTTTCCCGGGCATAAGCATTTTCAGTACCAAGTAGGTCCTCGGCCCATCGTGGCCGGTTGCCCACTGGATATTGACGAATATCAAGATGCCGCCCAGGGACAAGCTGCCACCTGTGCCAACTTGGGCTGCTTTGAGAGTTCCCATGGAACTCTGCAAACTGAGATGTGGAACGTAGGGTGCTGGGTTTTGTTTTCCCGGGCAGAAGTATTTGTCAGTAACAGGTAGGCCCTCGGCCCTTCTGGTCTGTCTGCCTGCTGGATTTCCACGAATATCAAGGTACTGCCCAGGGACAAGCTGCCACCTGTGCCAACTTGGGCTGCTTTGAGGGTGCCCATGGGGCTCAGCAAACTGAGCCCAGGAACGTGGGCTGGTGGGGTTTGTTTCCCCAGGCAGAAGCATTTGCAGTACCAGGTAGGCCGTTGGCCCTTCGGGGCTGGCTGCCTGCTGGATTTCCACGAATGTCAAAATGCCACCCAGGGACAAGCTGCCACCTGTGCCAACTCAGGCCGCTTTGTGAGTGCCCATGGAGCTCTGCAAACTGAGACCAGGAACGTTGGGTGGTGGGTTTCGTTTCCCACGGAAGACTCCTTTGTCTGTACCAGGTAGGGCCTTGTTCCTCAGGGGCAGGATTCGCGCTGGATTTCCACTTATCTGAAAATGCCGCCCAGGGACAAGATGCCACCTGTGCCAACTCGGGCTGCTTTGAGAGTGCCCAAGGAGCTCTGCAAACTGAGACCAGGAACATGGGGTTATGGCTTTTAGTTTCTCGTGCAGAAGCCTTTGTCAGTACCAGGTAAGGCCTTGTTCCTCAGGGGCAGGCTGCCGGCTGGATTTCCACATTTCTGAAGATGCCGCCCGGGGACAAGCTGCCACCTGTGCCAACTTGGGCTGCTTTGAGAGTGCCCATGGGGCTCAGCAAACTGAGCCCAGGAACGTGGGCTGGTGGGGTTTGTTTCACCAGGCAGAAGCATTTGCAGTACCAGGTAGGCCGATGGCCCTCCGCGGCCGGCTGCCTGCTGGATTTCCACGAATATCAAAATGCCGCCCAGGGACAAGCTGCCACCTCTGCCAACTCGGGCTGCTTTGAGAGTGCCCATGGAGCTCTGAAATCTGAGACCAGGAAAGCGGGGTGGTGGCATTGGTTTTCCCGGGCAGAAGCATTTGCAATACCAGGTAGGCCCTCGGGCATTCGGGGCCGGCAGACTGCTGGATTTCCACGAATATCAAGATGCCGCCCAGGGACAAGCTGCCACCTGTGCCAACTCGGGCTGCTTTGAAAGTGCCCATGGAGCTCTGGAAACTGAGACCAGGAACGTGGGCTGGTGGGTTTTGTTTCCCCGGGCAGAAGCCTTTATCATTACCTGGTAGGCCCTCGGCACTTCGGGGCCGGCTGACAGCTGGATTTCCACGAAACTGAAGATCCCGCCAGGGACAAGCTGCCACCTGTGCCACCTCGGGCTGCTTTGCGAATGCCCAGGGAGGTCTGCAAACTGAGAGCAGTAACGTGCGGTTCTAGGTTTTGTTTCCCCGGGCAGAAGCCTTTGTCTGTACCAGGTAGGCCCTCGGCCCTCTGGGGCTGGCAGCCTGCTGTATTTCTACGAATATCAAGATGCTGCCCAGGGACAAGCTGCCACCCGTGCCAACTCGGGCTGCTTTGAGAGTGCCCATGGAGCTCTGCAAACTGAGACCAGGAACGGGTGGTGGTGGGTTTTGTATCCCCGTGTAGAAGCCTTTGGCAGTAGCCGGTAGGGCCTTGTTCCTCAGGGGCAGGGTGCCTGCTGGATTTCCACATTTCTGAAGATGCCGCCCAGGGACAAGCAGCCACCCGTGCCACCTCGGGCTGCTTTGAGAGTGCCCATGGAACTCTGCAATCTGAGACCAGGAGCGTGGGCTGGTAGGTTTTGTTTTCCCGGGCAGAAGCATTTGCAGTACCAGGTAGGCCCTCGGCCCTTCTGGACTGTCTGCTGGCTGGATTTCCACGAATATGAAGATGCCGCCCAGGGACAACCTGCCACCTGTGCCAACTTGGGCTGCTTTGAGAGTGCCCATGGGGGTCACCAATCTGAGACCAGGAACGTGGGCTGGTGGGTTTTGTTTCCCAGGGCAGAAGCATATGCAGTACCAGGTAGGCCCTCGGCCCTTCCTGGCTGGCTGCCTGCTGGATTTCCACGAATATCAAGATGCCGCCCAGGGACAAGCTGCCCCCTGTGCCAACTCAGGCCGCTTTGAGAGTGCCCATGGAGCTCTGCAAACTGAGACCAGGAATGTGGGGTTGTGGGTTTCGTTTCCCAGGGCAGAAGCCTTTGTCAGTAGCAGGTAGGGCCTTGTTCCTCAGGGGCAGGCTGCTGGCTGGATTTCCACTTATCTGAAAATGCCGCCCAGGGACAAGCTGCCACCTGTGCCAACTCGGGCTGCTTTGAGAGTGCCCAAGGAGCTCTGCAAACTGAGACCAGGAATGTGGGGTTGTGGGTTTTGTTTCCCCGGGAAGAAGCCTTTGTCATTACCAGGTAGGCCGTAGGCCCTTCGGGGCCGGCTGCCTGCTGGATTTCCCCGAATATCAAGATGCCGCCCAGGGACAAACTGCCACCTGTGAACACTCGGGCTGCTTTGAGAGTGCCCATGGAGCACTGCAAACTGAGACCAGGACCGTGGGGTTGTGGGTTTTGTTTCCCCAGGCATAAGCATTTGCACTACTAGGTATGGCCACAGCCCTTCGAGACCGGCTAACTGCTGGATTTCCAGGAATATCAAGGTACTGCCCAGGGACAAGCTGCCACCTGTGCCAACTCGGGCTGCTTTGAGAGTGCCCATGGGGCTCAGCAAACTGAGACCAGGAACGTGGGCTGGTGGGGTTTGTTTCACCAGGCAGAAGCATTTGCAGTACCAGGTAGGCCGATGGCCCTCCGCGGCCGGCTGCCTGCTGGATTTCCACGAATATCAAAATGCCGCCCAGGGACAAGCTGCCACCTCTGACACCTCGGGCTGCTTTGAGAGTGCCCATGGAGCTCTGCAATCTGAGACCAGGAAAGCGGGGTGGTGGCCTTTGTTTTCCCAGGCAGAAGCATTTGCATTACCAGGTAGGCCCTCGGCCATTCGGGGCCGGCAGACTGCTGGATTTCCACGAATATCAAAATGCCGCCCAGGGACAAGCTGCCACCTCTGCCAACTCGTGCTGCTTTGAGAGTGCCCATGGAGCTCTGCAAACTGAGACCAGGAAAGCGGGGTGGTGGCATTGGTTTTCCCGGGCAGAAGCATTTGCAATACCAGGTAGGCCCTCGGGCATTCGGGGCCGGCAGACTGCTGGATTTCCACGAATATCAAGATGCCGCCCAGGGACAAGCTGCCACCTGTGCCAACTCGGGCTGCTTTGAAAGTGCCCATGGAGCTCTGCAAACTGAGACCAGGAACGTGGGCTGGTGGGTTTTGTTTCCCCGGGCAGAAGCCTTTATCATTACCTGGTAGGCCCTCGGCACTTCGGGGCCGGCTGACAGCTGGATTTCCACGAAACTGAAGATGCCGCCAGGGACAAGCTGCCACCTGTGCCACCTCGGGCTGCTTTGCGAATGCCCAGGGAGCTCTGCAAACTGAGACCAGGAACGTGCTGTTCTAGCTTTTGTTTCCCCGGGCAGAAGCCTTTGTCTGTACCAGGTAGGCCCTCGGCCCTCTGGGGCTGGCAGCCTGCTGGATTTCTACGAATATCAAGATGCTGCCCAGGGACAAGCTGCCACCCGTGCCAACTCGGGCTGCTTTGAGAGTGCCCATGGAGCTCTGCAAACTGAGACCAGGAACGGGTGGTGGTGGGTTTTGTATCCCCGTGTAGAAGCCTTTGGCAGTACCAGGTAGGGCCTTGTTCCTCAGGGGCAGGGTGCCTGCTGGATTTCCACATTTCTGAAGATGCCGCCCAGGGACAAGCAGCCACCCGTGCCACCTCGGGCTGCTTTGAGAGTGCCCATGGAGCACTGCAAACTGAGACCAGGACCGTGGGCTGGTAGGTTTTGTTTTCCCGGAGAGAAGCATTTGCAGTACCAGGTAGGCCCTCGGCCCTTCTGGACTGTCTGCTGGCTGGATTTCCACGAATATGAAGATGCCGCCCAGGGACAACCTGCCACCTGTGCCAACTTGGGCTGCTTTAAGAGTGCCCATGGGGGTCAGCAATCTGAGACCAGGAACGTGGGCTGGTGGGGTTTGTTTCCCAGGGCAGAAGCATATGCAGTACCAGGTAGGCCCTCGGCCCTTCCTGGCTGGCTGCCTGCTGGATTTCCACGAATATCAAGATGCCGCCCAGGGACAAGCTGCCCCCTGTGCCAACTCAGGCCGCTTTGAGAGTGCCCATGGAGCTCTGCAAACTGAGACCAGGAATGTGGGGTTGTGGGTTTCGTTTCCCAGGGCAGAAGCCTTTGTCAGTAGCAGGTAGGGCCTTGTTCCTCAGGGGCAGGCTGCTGGCTGGATTTCCACTTATCTGAAAATGCCGCCCAGGGACAAGCTGCCACCTGTGCCAACTTGGGCTGCTTTGAGAGTGCCCATGGAGCTCTGCAAACTGAGACCAGGAATGTGGGGTTGTGGGTTTTGTTTCCCCGGGAAGAAGCCTTTGTCATTACCAGGTAGGCCGTAGGCCCTTCGGGGCCGGCTGCCTGCTGGATTTCCCCGAATATCAAGATGCCGCCCAGGGACAAACTGCCACCTGTGCCAACTTGGGCTGCTTTGAGAGTGCCCATGGAGCACTGCAAACTGAGACCAGGACCGTGGAGTTGTGGGTTTTGTTTCCCCAGGCATAAGCATTTGCACTACTAGGTATGGCCACAGCCCTTCGAGACCGGCTACCTGCTGGATTTCCAGGAATATCAAGGTACTGCCCAGGGACAAGCTGCCACCTTTGCCAACTCGGGCTGCTTTGAGAGTGCCCATGGGGCTCAGCAAACTGAGACCAGGAACGTGGGCTGGTGGGGTTTGTTTCACCAGGCAGAAGCATTTGCAGTACCAGGTAGGCCGATGGCCCTCCGCGGCCGGCTGCCTGCTGGATTTTCACGAATATCAAAATGCCGCCCAGGGACAAGCTGCCACCTCTGACACCTCGGGCTGCTTTGAGAGTGCCCATGGAGCTCTGCAATCTGAGACCAGGAAAGCGGGGTGGTGGCCTTTGTTTTCCCAGGCAGAAGCATTTGCATTACCAGGTAGGGCCTCCGCCATTCGGGGCCGGCAGACTGCTGGATTTCCACGAATATCAAGATGCCGCCCAGGGACAAGCTGCCACCTGTGCCAACTCGGGCTGCTTTGAAAGTGCCCATGGAGCTCTGGAAACTGAGATCAGGAACGTGGGCTGGTGGGTTTTGTTTCCCCGGGCAGAAGCCTTTGTCATTACCTGGTAGGCCCTCGGTACTTCGGTGCCTTTTGCCAGCAGGATTTCCACGAAACTGAAGATGCCGCCCAGGGACAAGCAGCCACCTGTGCCAACTCGGGCTGCTTTGAGAATGCCCAGGGAGCTCTGCAAACTGAGACCAGGAACGTGCGGTTCTCGCTTTTGTTTCCCCGGGCAGAAGCCTTTGTCTGTACCAGGTAGGCCCTCGGCCCTCTGGGGCTGGCAGCCTGCTGTATTTCTACGAATATCAAGATGCTGCCAAGGGACAAGCTGCCACCCGTGCCAACTCGGGCTGCTTTGAGAGTGCCCATGGAGCTCTGCAAACTGAGACCTGGAACGGGTGGTGGTGGGTTTTGTATCCTCGTGTAGAAGCCTTTGTCAGTACCAGGTAGGGCCTTGTTCCTCAGGGGCAGGCTGCCTGCTGGATTTCCACGAATCTGAAGATGCCGCCCAGGGACAAGCAGCCACCCGTGCCACCTCGGGCTGCTTTGAGAGTGCCCATGGAACTCTGCAATCGGAGACCAGGAGCGTGGGCTGGTAGGTTTTGTTTTCCCGGGCAGAAGCATTTGCAGTACCAGGTAGGCCCTCGGCCCTTCTGGACTGTCTGCTGGCTGGATTTCCACGAATATCAAGGTACTGCCCTGGGACAAGCTGCCACCTGTGCCAAGTCGGGCTGCCTTGAGAGTGCCCATGGAGCTCTGCAATCTGAGACCAGGAACGTGGGGTGGTGGGTTTCGTTTCCCCGTGTAGAAGCATTTGCAGTACCAGGTAGGGCCTTGTTCCTCAGGGGCCGGCTGCCTGCTGGATTTCCACGAATATCAAGATGCCGCCCAGGGACAAGCTGCCACCTGTGCCAACTTGGGCTGCTTTGAGAGTGCCCATGGGGATCTGCAAACTGAGACCAGGAACGTGGGCTGGTGGGGTTTGTTTCCCAGGGCAGAAGCATATGCAGTACCAGGTAGGCCCTCGGCCCTTCCTGGCTGGCTGCCTGCTGGATTTCCACGAATATCAAGATGCCGCCCAGGGACAAGCTGTCCCCTGTCCCAACTCAGGCCGCTTTGAGAGTGCCCATGGAGCTCTGCAAACTGAGACCAGGAATGTGGGGTTGTGGGTTTCGTTTCCCAGGGCAGAAGCCTTTGTCAGTAGCAGGTAAGGCCTTGTTCCTCAGGGGCAGGCTGCTGGCTGGATTTCCACTAATCTGAAAATTCCGCCCAGGGACAATCTGCCACCTGTGCCAACTTGGGCTGCTTTGAGAGTGCCCATGGAGCTCTGCAAACTGAGACCAGGAATGTGGGGTTGTGGGTTTTGTTTCCCCGGGCAGAAGCCTTTGTCATTACCAGGTAGGCCGTAGGCCCTTCGGGGCCGGCTGCCTGCTGGATTTCCCCGAATATCAAGATGCCGCCCAGGGACAAACTGCCACCTGTGAACACTCGGGCTGCTTTGAGAGTGCCCATGGAGCACTGCAAACTGAGACCAGGACCGTGGGGTTGTGTGTTTTGTTTCCCCAGGCATAAGCATTTGCAGTACTAGGTATGGCCTCGGCCCTTCGAGACCGGTTGCCTGCTGGATTTCCAGTAATATCAAGGTACTGCCCAGGGACAAGCTGCCACCAGTGCCAACTTGGGCTGCTTTGAGAGTGCCCATGGACCTCTGAAAACTGAGACCAGGAACATGGGGTAATGGCTTTTAGTTTCTCGTGCAGAAGCCTTTGTCAGTACCAGGTAGGGCCTTGTACCTCAGGGGCGGGCTGCCGGCTGGATTTCCACATTTCTGAAGATGCCGCCCGGGGACAAGCTGCCACCTGTGCCAACTCAGGCTGCTTTTAGAATGTCCAGGAATCTCTGCAATCTGAGAGCCGTAACGTGCGGTTCTAGCTTTTGTTTCCTCGGGCAGAAGACTTTGTCAGTCCCAAGTAGGCCCTCGGACCTTTGGGGCAGGCTGCCTGCTGGATTTCCACGAATATCAAGATTCCGCCCAGGGACAAGCTGCCACCTGTGCCAACTCGGGCCGCTTTGAGAGTGCCCATGGAGATCTGCAAACTGAGACCAGGAACGTGGGCTGGTAGGTTTTGTTGTCCCAAGCAGATGCATTTGCAGTACCAGGTAGGAGACTGCTGGATTTCCACGAATATCAAGGTACTGCCCAGGGACAAGCTGCCACCTGTGCCACCTCGGGCTGCTTTGAGAGTGCCCATGGAGCACTGCAATCTGAGACCAGGAACGTGGGGTGGTGGGTTGCGTTTCCCTGGGAAGACTCCTTTGTCAGTACCAGGTAGGGCCTTGTTCCTCAGGGGTAGGCTGTTGGCTGGATTTCCACTAATCTGAAAATGCCGCCTAGGGACAAGCTGCCTCCTGTGCCAACTCGGGCTGCATTGAGAGTGCCCATGGAACTCTTCAAACTGAGACCAGGAACGTGCGGTTGAGGCTTTTGTTTCCCCGGGAAGAAGCCTTTGTCTGTACCAGGTAGGCCCTCGGCCCTTCAGGGCCAGCTGCCGGTTGGATTTCCCCGAATATCAAGATGCCGCCCAGGGACAAGCTGCCACCTGTGCCAACTCGGGCTGCTTTGAGAGTTCCCATGGAGCTCTGCAAACTGAGACCAGGAACGTGGGGTTGTGGGTTTTGTTTCCCCGGGCATAAGCATTTTCATTACCAGGTACGGCCTCGGCCCTTCGAGACCGGCTGCTGGCTGGATTTCCACGAATATCAAGGTACTGCCCAGGGACAAGCTGCCACCTGTGCCAACTTGGGCTGCTTTGAGAGTGCCCATGGAGCTCTGAAAACTGAGACCAGGAACGTGGGGTTATGGCCTTTATTTTCTCGTGCAGAAGCCGTTGTCAGTACCAGGTAAGGCCTTGTTCCTCAGGGGCAGGCTGCCGGATGGATTTCCACATTTCTGAAGATGCCGCCCAGGGACAAGCTGCCACCTGTGCTATTTCAGGCTGCTTTGAGAGTGCCGAGGGGCTCTGCAAAATGCAGCCAGGAACGTGGGCTGGTGGGTTTTGTTTCAACAGGCAGAAGCATTTGCATTACCAGGTAGGCCGTTGGCCCTTCGCGGCCGGCTGCCTGCTGGATTTCCACGAATACCAAAATGCCGCCCAGGGACAAGCTGCCACCTGTGCCAACTCGGGCTGCTTTGAGAGTGCCCATGGAGCTCTGCAATCTGAGACCAGGAACGCGGGCTGGTGGCTTTTTTTTTCCCGGGCAGAAGCATTTGCAGTACCAGGTAGTCCCTCGGCCCTTCTGGTCTGTCTGCTGGCTGGATTTCCACGAATATCAAGGTACTGCCCAGGGAAAAGCTGCCACCTGTGCCAACTCGGGCTGCTTTGAGAGTGCCCATGGAGCTCTGCAAACTGAGACCAGGAACGTGGGGTGGTGGGTTTCGTTTCCCAGGGGAGAAGCCTTTGTTAGTACCAGGTAGGGCCTTGCTCCTCAGGGGCAGGCTGCCTGCTGGATTTCAACGAATATCAAGGTACTGCCCAGGGACAAGCTGCCACCTGTGCCAACTCGGGCTGCTTTGAGAGTGCCCATGGAGCTCTGGAAACTGAGACCTATAACGTGGGGTTATGGGTTTTATTTTCTCGTGCAGAAGCCTTTGTCAGTACCAGGTAGGACCTTGTTCCTCAGGGGCAGGCCGCCGGCTGGATTTCCACATTTCTGAAGATGCCGCCCAGGGACAAGCTGCCACCTGTGCCAACTTGGGCTGCTTTGAGAGTGCCCATGGGGCTCTGCAAACTGAGACCAGGAACGTGGGCTGGTGGGGTTTGTTTCACCAGGCAGAAGCATTTGCAGTACAAGGTAGGCCGTTGGCCCTTCGCGGCTGGCTGCATGCTGGATTTCCACGAATATCAAGATTCCGCCCAGGGACAAGCTGCCACCTGTGCCAACTCGGGCCGCTTTGAGAGTGCCCACGGAGCTCTGCAAACTGAGACCAGGAACGTGGGCTGGTAGGTTTTGTTTTCCCGGGCAGATGCATTTGCAGAACCAGGTAGCCCCTCGGCCATTGTGGGCCGGCTGCCTGCTGGATTTCCACCTTTCTGAAGATGCCGCCCAGGGACAAGCTGCCACCCTTGCCAACTCGGGCTGCTTTGAGAGTGCCCATGGAGCACTGCAAACTGAGACCAGGAACGTGGGGTGGTGGGTTTTGTTTCCCCCGGCAGAAGCCTTTGTTAATACCAGGTAGGGCCTTGTTCGTCAGGGGCCGGCTGCCGGCTGGATTTCCACGAATAACAAGATGCCGCCCAGGGACAAGCTGCCACCTGTGCCAACTCGAGCTGCTTTGAGAGTGCCCATGGAGCTCTGCAAACTGAGACCAGGAACGTGGGCTGGTGGGTTTCGCGAACTCGGGCTGCTTTGAGAATGCCCAGGACTCTCTGCAAACTGAGAGCAGTAACGTGCGGTTCTAGCTTTTGTTTCCCCGGGCAGAAGCCTTTGTCAGGACCAGGTAGGCCCTCGGCCCTTTTGGGGCCGGCTGACGGCTGGATTTCCCCGAATATCAAGATGCCGCCCAGGAACAAGCTGCCACCTGTGCCAACTCGGGCTGCTTTGAGAGTGCCCATGGAGCTCTGCACCTGAGGCCAGGAACGAGGGCTGACGAAATTTGGTTCCCTGGGCAGAAGCCTTTGTCAGTACCAGGTAGGGCCTCGCCCTTTTCAGGCCGGCTGCTCGCTGGATTTTCACGAATCTGAAAATGCCGCCCAGGGACAAGCTGTCACCTGTGCCAACTCGGGCTGCTTTGAGAGTGCCCATCGTTCTCTGGAAACTGAGACCAGGAACGTGGGGTTGTGGGTTTTGTTTCCCCGGGCATAAGCATTTTCAGTACCAGGTAGGGCCTCGGCCCTTCGAGACCGGCTGCCTGCTGGATTTCCACGAATATCAAGGTACTGCCCAGGGACAAGCTGCCACCTGTGACATTTCAGGCTGCTTTGAGATTGCCCAAGGGGCTGTGCAAACTGAGACCAGGAACGTGGGCTGGTGGGTTTCGTTTCCCCGGCAGAAGCATTTGCAGTACCAGGTAGGCCGTTGCTTTTGGGGCCGGCTGACGGCTGGATTTCCACGAATATCAAAATGCCGCCCAGGAACAAGCTGCCACCTGTGCCAACTCGGGCTGCTTTGAGAGTGCCCATGGGGGTCTGCACTGAGACCAGGTACGTCTCGTGCAGAAGACTTTGTCAGTGCCAGGTAGGGTCTTGTTCCTAGGGGCAGGCTGCCGGCTGGATTTCCACATGTTGTATATGACGCCCAAGGACAAGCTGCTGTGCCAACTCGGGCTGCTTTGAGAGTGCCCATGGGGCTCTGCAAACTGAGACCAGGAACGCGGGCTGGTGGCTTTTGTTTTCCCGGGCAGAAGCATTTGCAGTACCAGGTAGGCCCTCGGCCATTCGTGGGCCGGCTGCCTGCTGGATTTCCACGAATATCTGAAGATGCCGCCCAGGGACAAGCTGCCACCTGTGCCAACTCGGGCTGCTTTGAGAGTGCCCATGGAGCTCTGCAAACTGAGACCAGGAACGTGGGGTGGTGGGTTTTGTTTCCCCCGGCAGAAGCCTTTGTTAATACCAGGTAGGCCCTTGTTCCTTCGGGGCCGGCTGCCGGCTGGATTTCCACGAATAACAAGATGCCGCCCAGGGACAAGCTGCCACCTGTGCCAACTCGAGCTGCTTTGAGAGTGCCCATGGAGCTCTGCAAACTGAGACCAGGAACGTGGGGTGGTGGCTTTTGTTTCCCCGGGCAGAAGCCTTTGTCAGTACCAGGTAGGCCCTCGGCCCTTTTGGGGCCGGCAGACTGCTGGATTTCCCCGAATATCAAGATGCCGCCCAGGAACAAGCTGCCACCTGTGCCAACTCGGGCTGCTTTGAGAGTGCCCATGGAGCTCTGCAACTGAGACCAGGAACGAGGGGGTGGTGCGTTTGGTTTCCCCGGGCAGAAGCCTTTGTCAGTACCAGGTAGGGCCTTGCCCTTTTCAGGGGCCGGCTGCTCGCTGGATTTCCACGAATCTGAAGATGCCGCCCAGGGACAAGCTGCCACCTGTGCCAACTCGGGCGGCTTTGAGAGTGCCCATCGTTCTCTGGAAACTGAGACCAGGAACGTGGGGTTGTGGGTTTTGTTTCCCCGGGCATAAGCATTTTCAGTACCAGGTAGGGCCTCGGCCCTTCGAGACCGGCTGCCTGCTGGATTTCCACGAATATCAAGGTACTGCCCAGGGACAAGCTGCCACCTGTGACATTTCAGGCTGCTTTGAGATTGCCCAAGGGGCTGTGCAAACTAAAGCCAGGAACGTGGAGTGGTGGGATTTGTTTCACCAGGCAGAAGCATTTGCAGTACCAGGTAGGCCGTTGGCCCTTCGCGGCCGGCTGCCTGCTGGATTTCCACGAATATCAAAATGCCGCCCAGGGACAAGCTGCCACCTGTGCCAACTCGGGCTGCTTTGAAAGTGCCCATGGAGCTCTGGAAACTGAGACCAGGAACGTGGGGTGGTGGGTTTTGTTTTCCCGGGCAGAAGCCATTTTCATTACCTGGTAGGCCCTTGGCCCTTCGCGGCCCGCTCTCAGCTGGCTTTCCACGAATCTGAAGATGCCGCCCAGGGACAAGCTGCCATCTGTGCCAACTCGCCTGCTTTGAGAATGCCCAGGACGCTCTGAAAACTGAGAGCAGTAACGTGCGGTTCTAGCTTTTGTTTCCCCGGGCAGAAGCATTTTCTATACCAGGTAGGCCCTCGGCCCTTTGGGGCTGGCAGCCTGCTGTATTTCTACGAATATCAAGATGCCGCCCAGGGACAAGGTGCCACCCGTGCCAACTCGGGCTGCTTTGAGAGTGCCCATGGAGCACTGCAAACTGAGACCAGGAACGGGGGGTGGTGGGTTTCGTTTCCCCGTGTAGAAGCATTTGCAGTACCAGGTAGGGCCTTGTTTCTCAGGGGCCGGCTGCCAGCTGGATTTCCACGAATCTGAAAATGCCGCCCAGGGACAAGCTGCCACCTGTGCCAACTCGGGCTGCTTTGAGAGTGCCCATGGAGCTCTGCAAACTGAGACCAGGAACGTGGGGTGGTGGGTTTCGTTTCCCAGGGCAGAAGCCTTTGATAGTACCAGGTAGGGCCTTGTTCGTCATTGGCAGGCTGCCTGCTGGATTTCCACGTATATGAAGATGCCGCCCAGGGACAAGCTGCCACCTGTGCCAACTCGGGCTGCTTTGAGAGTGCCCATGGAGCTCTGGAAACTGAGACCAGGAACGTAGGGTGGTCGGTTTTGTTTTCCCGGGCAGAAGCCTTTGTCATTACCTGGTCGGCCCTCGGCCCTTTGGGGCCGGCTCTCAGCTGGCTTTCCACGAATCTGAAGATGCCGCCCAGGGACAAGCTGCCACCCGTGCCAACTTGGGCTGCTTTGAGAGAGCCCATGGAGCACTGCAAACTGAGACCAGGAACGTGGGGTGGTGGGTTTCTTTTCCCCAGGCAGAAGCCTTTGCAAATACCAGGTAGGGCCTTGTTCGTCACGGGCAGGCTGCCGGCTGGATTTCCACGAATCTGAAAATTCCGCCCAGGGACAAGATGCCACCTGTGCCAACTCGGGCTGCTTTGAGAGTGCCCATGGAGCTCTGTAAACTGAGACCAGGAACATGGGGTGGTGGGTTTTGTTTCCCAGGGCAGAAGCCTTTGTCACTACCAGGTAGGGCCTTGTTCGTCATTGGCAGGCTGCCTGCTGGGTTTCCACGTATGTGAAGATGCCGCCCAGGGACAAGCTGCCACCTGTGCCGACTCGGGCTGCTTTGAGAGTGCCCATGGAGCTCTGCAATCTGAGACCAGGAACGTGGGCTGGTAGGTTTTGTTTTCCCGGGAAGAAGCCTTTGTCAGGACCAGGTAGGCCCTCGGCCCTTCGGGGCCGGCTGCCGGCTGGATTTCCCAGAATATCAAGATGCCGGCCAGGGGCAAGCTGCCACCTGTGCCAACTCGGGCTGCTTTGAGAGTGCCCATGGAGCTCTGCAAACTGAGGCCAGGAACGTGGGCTGACGAAATTTGGTTCCCTGGGCAGAAGCCTTTGTCATTACCAGGTAGGGCCTCGGCCTTTTCTGGCCGGCTGCTCGCTGGATTTTCACGAATCAGGTAATGCCGCCCAGGGACAAGCTGTCACCTGTGCCAACTCGGGCTGCTTTGAGAGTGCCCATCGTTCTCTGGAAAATGAGACCAGGAACGTGGGGTTATGGCTTTTATTTTCTCGTGCAGAATCCTTTGTCTGTACCAGGTAGGGCCTTGTTCCTCAGGGGCAGGCTGCCGGCTGGATTTCAACATTTCTGAAGATGCCGCCCGGGGACAAGCGGCCACCTGTGCCATTTCAGGCTGCTTTGAGAGTGCCCAAAGGGCTCCGCAAACTGAAGCCAGGAACGTGGGCTGGGGGTGTTTGTTTCACCAGGCAGAAGCATTTGCAGTACCAGGTAGGCCGTTGCCCCTTCGCGGCCGGCTGCCTGCTGGATTTCCACGAATATCAAAATGCCGCCCAGGGACAAGCTGCCACCTCTGCCAACTCGGGCTGCTTTGAGAGTGCCCATGGAGCTCTGAAAAATGAGACCCGGAACGCGGGCTGGTGGCTTTTGTTTTCCCGGAGAGAAGCATTTGCAATACCTGGTAGGCCCTTGGCCATTCGGGGCCGGCAGACTACTGGATTTCCACGAATATTAAGATGCCGCCCAGGGACAAGCTGCCACCTGTGCCAACTCGGGCTGCTTTGAGAGTGCCCATGGAGCTCTGCAAACTGAGACCAGGAACGTGGGGTGGTGGGTTTGGTTTTCCCGGGCAGAAGCCATTGTCATTACCTGGTAGGCCCTTGGCCCTTCGGGGCCGGCTCTCAGCTGGCTTTCCACGAATCTGAAGGTGCCACCCAGGGACAAGCTGCCACCTGTGCCAACTCACCTGCTTTGAGAATGGCCAGGACGCTCTGCAAACTGAGAGCAGTAACGTGCGGTTCTCGCTTTTGTTTCCCTGGGCAGAAGCGTTTTTCTGTACCAGGTAGGCCCTCGGCCCTTTGGGGCTTGCAGCCTGCTGTATTTCTACGAATCTGAAGATGCCGCCCAGGAACAAGCTGCCAGCCGTGTCAACTCGGGCTGCTTTGAGAGTGCCCATGGAGTACTGCGAACTGAGACCAGGAACGGGGGGTGGTGCGTTTCGTTTCCCCGTGTAGAAGCATTTGCAGTACCAGGTAGGGCCTTGTTCCTCAGGGGCCGGCTGCCTGCTGGATTTCCACGAATCTGAAAATGCCGCCCAGGGACAAGCTGCCACCTGTGCCAACTCGGGCTGCTTTGAGAGTGCCCATGGAGCTCTGCAATCTGAGACCAGGAACGTGGGGTGGTGGGTTTTGTTTTCCCGGGCAGAAACCCTTTTCATTACCTGGTAGGCCCTTGGCCCTTCGGGGCCGGCTCTCAGCTGGCTTTCCACGAATCTCAAGGTACTGCCCAGGGACAAGCAGCCACCTGTGCCAACTCGGGCTGCTTTGAGAGTGCCCATGGAGCTCTGCAAACTGAGACCAGGAACGTGGGGTTATGGCTTTTATTTTCTCGTGCAGAAGCCTTTGTCAGTTCCAGGTAGGGCCTTGTTCCTCAGGGGCCGGCTGCTCCCTGGATTTCCACATTTCTGTATATGCCGCCCAGGGACAAGCTGCCACCTGTGCCAACTCAGGCTGCTTTGAGAGTGCCCATGGGGCTGTGCAAACTGAGACCAGGAACGTGGGCTGGTGGGTTTTGTTTCACCAGGCAGAAGCATTTGCAGTACCAGGTAGGCCGTTGGCACTTCGCGGCCGGCTGCCTGCTGGATTTCCACGTATATCAGGATACCATCCAGGGACAAGCTGCCACCTGTGCCAACTCGGGCTGCTTTGAGAGTGCCCATGGAGCTCTGAAAACTGAGACCAGGAACGCGGGCTGGTGGCTTTTCTTTTCCCGGGCAGATGCATTTGCAGTACCAGCTAGGCCCTCGGGCATTCGGGGCCGGCAGACTGCTGAATTTCCACGAATATCAAGATGCCGCCGAGGGACAAGCTGCCACCTGTGCCAACTCGGGCTGCTTTGAGAGTGCCCACGGAGCTCTGCAAACTCAGACCAGGAACATGGGTTGACGAAATTTGGTTCCCTGGGCAGAAACCTTTGTCAGTACCAGGTAGGCCCTCAGCCCTTTCTGGCCGGCTGCTCGCTGGATTTTCACGAATATCAAGTTGCCGCCCAGGGACAAGCTGCCACCTCTGCCAACTCGGGCTGCTTTGAGAGTGCTCATGGAGCTCTGCAATTTCAGACCAGGAACGTGGGCTGGTGGGGTTTCTTTCACCAGGCAGAAACATATGCACTACCAGGTAGGCCGTTGGACCTTCGCGGCCGGCTGCCTTCTGGATTTCCACGAATTTCAATATGCTTCCCAAGGACAAGAGGCCACCTGTGCCAACTCGGGCTGCTTTATGAGTGCCCATTGAGCTATGCAAACTGAGACCAGGAACGGGGGGTGGTGGGTTTTGTTTTCCCGGGCTGAAGCCTTTGTCATTACCAGGTAGACCCTCAGCCCTTTGGGTCTGGCAGACTGCTGGATTTCCACGAATATCAAGATGCCGCCCAGGGATAAGCTGCCACCCGTGCCAACTCGGGCTACTTTGACAGTGCCCATGGAGCACTGCAAACTGAGACCAGGAACGGGGGTTTGTGGGTTTCCTTTCCCCGGGCAGAAGCCTTTGTTAGTACCAGGTAGGGCCTTGTTCCTCAGGGGCCGGCTGACGGCAGGATTTCCACGAATCTGAAGATGCCGCCCAGGGACAACCTGCCACCTGTGCCAACTCGGGCTGCTTTGAGAGTGCCCATGGAGCTCTGCAAACTGAGACCACGAACGTGGGGTGGTGGGTATTGTTTCCCGGGGTAGAAGCCTTTGTCAGTACCAGGTAGGGCATTGTTCCTCAGGGGCAGGCTGCCTGCTGGATTTCCACGAATCTGAAGATCCCGCCCAGGGACAAGCTGCCACCTGTGCCAACTTGGGCTGCTTTGAGAGTGCCCACGGAGCTCAGCAAAATGAGACCAGGAACGTGGGCTGGTGGGTTTTGTTTTCCCGGGCAGAAGCATTTGCAGTACCAGGTAGGCCCTCGGCCCTTCGGGGTCTGTCTGCCTGCTGGATTTCCACGAATCTGAAAATGCAGCCCAGGGACAAGCTGCCACCTGTGCCAACTCGGGCTGCTTTGAGAGTGCCCACGGAGCTCTGCAAACTCAGACCAAGAACATGGGTTGACGAAATTTGGTTCCCTGGGCAGAAGCCTTTGTCAGTACCAGGTAGGCCCTCGGCACTTCTGGTCTGTCTGCCTGCTGGATTTCCACTAATATCAAGGTACTGCCCAGGGGCAAGCTGCAACCTGTGCCAACGTCGGCTGCTTTGAGCGTGCCAACGGAGCTCTGAAAACTGAGACAAGGAACGTGGGGTTATGGGTTTTATTTTCTCGTGCAGAAGCCTTTGTCAGTACCAGGTAGGGCCTTGTTCCTCAGGGGCAGGCTGCCGGATGGATTTCCACATTTCTGAGGATGCCGCCCAGGGACAAGCTGCCACGTGTGCCATCTTGGGCTGCTTTGAGAGTGCCCATGGGGCTCTGGAAACTGAGACCAGGAACGTGGGCTGGTGGGGTTTCTTTCACCAGGCAGAAACATTTGCACTACCAGGTAGGCCGTTGGACCTTCGCGGCCGGCTGCCTGCTGGATTTCCACGAATATCAATATGCTTCCCAAGGACAAGCTGCCACCTGTGCCAACTCGGGCTGCTTTGAGAGTGCCCATGGAGCTCTGGAAACTGAGACCAGGAACGGGGGGTGGTGGGTTTTGTTTTCCCGGGCAGAAGCCTTTGTCATTACCAGGTAGACCCTCAGCCCTTTGGGTCTGGCAGACTGCTGGATTTCCACGAATATCAAGATACCGCCCAGGGACAAGCTGCCACCTGTGCCAACTTGGGCTACTTTGACAGTGCCCATGGAGCACTGCAAACTGAGACCAGGAACGGGGGGTTGTGGGTTTCCTTTCCCCGGGCAGAAGCCTTTGTTAGTACCAGGTAGGGCCTTGTTCCTCAGGGGCAGGCTGCCTGCTGGATTTCCACGAATCTGAAAATGTCGCCCAGGGACAACCTGCCACCTGTGCCAACTTGCGCTGCTTTGAGAGTGCCCATGGAGCTCTGCAAACTGAGACCAGGAACGTGGGGTGGTGGGTATTGTTTCCCGGGGTAGAAGCCTTTGTCAGTACCAGGTAGGGCATTGTTCCTCAGGGGCAGGCTGCCTGCTGGATTTCCACGAATCTGAAGATCCCGCCCAGGGACAAGCTGCCACCTCTGCCAACTCGGGCTGCTTTGAGATTGCCCATGGAGCTCTGCAAACTGATACCAGGAACGTGGGGTGGTGGGGTTTGTTTCACCAGGCAGAACCATTTGCAGTACCAGGTAGGCCCTCGGCCCTACTGGTCTGTCTGCCTGCTGGATTTCCTCGAATATCAAGGTACTGCCCAGGGACAAGCTGCCACCTCTGCCAACTTGGGCTGCTTTGAGAGTGCCCATGGAGCTCTGAAAACTGAGACCAGGAACGTGGGGTTATGGGTTTTATTTTCTCGTGCAGAAGCCTTTGTCTATACCTGGTAGGGCCTTGTTTTTCAGGGGCAGGCTGCCGGCTGGATTTCCACGAATCTGAAAATGCCGCCCCGGGACAAGCTGCATGCTCTGCCAATTCAAGCTACTTTGAGAATGCCCATGGAGCACTGCAAACTGACACCAGGAACGTGGGGTGGTGGGTTTCGTTTCCCAGGGCAGAAGCCTTTGTTAGTACCAGGTATGCCCTTGTTCCTCAGGGGCAGGCTGCCGGCTGGATTTCCACGAATCTGAAGATGCCGCCCAGGGACAAGCTGCCACCTGTGCCAACTCGCGCTGCTTTGACAGTGCCCATGGAGCTCTGCAAACTGAGACCAGGAACGTGGGGTGGTGGGTTTTGTTTCCCCGGGAAGAAGCCTTTGTCAGTACCAGGTAGGGCCTTATTCCTCAGGGGCAGGCTGCCTGCTGGATTTCCACGAATATCAAGGTACTGCCCAGGGACAAGCTGCCACCTCTGCCATCTCGTGCTGCTTTGAGAGTGCCCACGGAGCTCTGCAAACTGAGACCAGGAACGTGGGCAGGTGGGTTTTGTTTTCCCGGGCAGAAGCATTTGCAGTACTAGGTAGGCCCTCAACACTCTGGGACCGGCTGCTTCCTGGGTTTCCACGAATATCAAAATGCCGCCCAGGGACAACCTGCCACACGTGCCAACTCGGGCTGCTTTGAGAGTGCCCATGGAGCTCTGCAATCTGAGACCAGGCACGTGGGCTGGTGGGTTTTGTTTCCCAGGGCAGAATCCTTTTTCAGTACCAGGTAGGCCCTCGGCAACTCTGGGCCGGCTGTCCGCTGGAATTCCACGAATATCAAGTTGCCGTCCAGGGACAAGCAGCCACCTGTGCCAACTCACGCTGCTTTGCGAGTGCCCATGGAGCTCTGCAATTTCAGACCAGGAACGTGGGCTGGTGGGTTTTGTTTCACCAGGCAGAAGCCTCTGTCATTACCAGGTAGGCCTCGGCCACTCTGGGCCGGCTGCCGGCTGGACTTCCACGAATATCAAGATTCCGCCCAGGGACAAGCTGCCACCTGTGCCAACTCGGGCTGCTTTGAGAGTGCCCATGGAGCTCTGCATACTGAGACCAGGAACGTGGGGTGGTGGTTTCATTTCCCAGGGAAGAAGCCTTTGTCAATACCAGGTAGGGCCTTGTACCTCAGGGGCAGGCTGCCGGCTGGATTTCCACGAATCTGAAAATTCCGACCAGGGACAAGCTGCCTGCTCTGCCAACTCAGGCTGCTTTGAGAGTGCCCATGGAGCACTGCAAACTGACACCAGGAACGTGGGGTGGTGGGTTTCGTTTCCCAGGGCAGAAGCCTTTGTTAGTATCAGGTAGGGCCTTGTTCCGCAGGGGCCGGCTGCCTGCTTCATTTCCACATTACTGAAGATTCTGCCCAGGGACAAGCTGCCACCTGTGCCAACTCGGGCTGCTTTGAGAATGCCCAGGAAGCTCTGAAAACTGAGACCAGGAACGTGCGGTTGTGGCTTTTGTTTCCCTGGGCAGAAGCATTTGAAGTACCAGGTAGGCTATTGGCCCTTCGGGATAGGCTGATTACTGGGTTTCCACGAATATCAAGATGCCGCGCAGGGACAAGATGCCACACGTGCCACCTCGGGCTGCTTTGAGTGTGCCCATGGAGCTCTGAAAATTGAGACCAGAAACGTGGGTTTATGGCTTTTCTTTTTTCGTGGAGAAGCCTTTGTCTGTACCAAGTAGGGCCTTGTTCCTCAGGGGCAGGCTGCCTGCTGGATTTCCACGAATATTAAGGTGCCGCCCATGGACAAGCTGCCACCTGTGGCAACTCGGGCTGCTTTGAGATTGCCCATGGAGCTCTGCAAACTGAGACCAGGAACATGGGGTGGTGTGTTTCGTTTCCCCGGGCAGAAGCCTTTGTCAGTACTAGGTAGGGCCTTGTTCCTCAGGGGCAGGCTGCCGGCTGGATTTCCACCTTTCTGAAGATGCCGCCCAGGGACAAGCTGCCACCTGTGCCAACTCAGGCTGCTTTGAGAGTGCCCATGGAGCTCTCAAAATTGAGACCAGGAACGTGGGCTGGTGGGTTTTGTTTCCCCGGGAAGAAGCCTTTGTCATTACCAGGTAGGCCCTTGGCCCTTCGGGCCCGGCTGCCATCTAGCTTTCCACGAATATCAAGATGCCGCCCAGGGACAAGCTGCCACCTGTGCCAACTTGGGCTGCTTTGAGATTGCCCAGGAAGCTCTGCAAACTGAGACCAGGAACGTGGGGTTATGACTTTTATTTTCCGGGCCAGAAACCTTTGTCTGTACCAAGCAGGGCCTTGTTCCTCAGGGGCAGTTTCCCTGCAGGATTTCCACGAATATCAAGGTGCCGCCCAGGGACAAGCTGCCACACGTGCCCACTCGGGCTGCTTTGAGAGTGCCCATGGACCTCTGCAATCTGAGACCAGGAACGTGGCCTGGTAGATTTTGTTTTCCCGGGCAGAAGCATTTGCAATACCAGGTAGGCCCTCGGCCCTTCTGGTCTGTCTGCCTGGTGGATTTCCACGAATATCAAGGTACTGCCCTGGGGCAAGCTGCCACCTGTGCCAACTTGGGCTGCTTTGAGAGTGCCCATGGAGTTCAAAAACTGAGACCAGTAACGCGGGCTAGTGGCTTTTGTTTTCCCGGTCAGAAGCATTTGAAGTACCAGGTAGGCCCTCGGCCCTTAGGGGGCCGGCAGACTGCTGGATTTCCCCGAATATCAAGATGCCGCCCAGGGACAAGCTGCCACCTGTGCCAACTCTGGCTGCTCTGAGAGTGCCCATGGAGCTCTGCAAACTGAGACCAGGAACGTGGGGTTGTGGGTTTCGTTTCCCAGGGAAGAAGCCTTTTTCAATACCAGGTAGGGCCTTGTTCCTCAGGGGCAGGCTGCCGGCTGGATTTCCACCTTTCTGAAGATGCCGCCCGGGGACAAGCTGCCACCTGTGCCAACTTGGGCTGCTTTGAGAGTGCCCATGGAGCACTGCAAACTGAGACCAGGAACGTGGGCTGGTGGGTTTTGTTTCCCCGGGAAGAAGCCTTTGTCTGTACCAGGTAGGGCCCTGTTCCTCAGGGGCAGGCTGCCGCCTGGATTTCCACCTTTCTGAAGATGCCGCCCGGGGACAAGCTGCCACCTGTGCCAACTTGGGCTGCTTTGAGAGTGCCCATGGAGCTCTGCAAACTGAGACCAGGAATGTGGGGTTGTGGGTTTTGTTTCCCCAGGAAGAAGCATTTGTCATTACCAGGTAGGCCGTAGGCCCTTCGGGGCCGGCTGTCCTGCTGGATTTCCCCGAATATCAAGATGCCGCCCAGGGACAAACTGCCACCTGTGCCAACTTGGGCTGCTTTGAGAGTGCCCATGGAGCACTGCAAACTGAGACCAGGACCGTGGAGTTGTGGGTTTTGTTTCCCCGGGTAGGCATAAGCATCGCCCCTTCGGGCCCGGCTGCACTACTAGGTATGGACCACAGCCCTTCGATGAGAATGCACGGCTACCTGCTGTGATTTTGTTTCCAGGAATATCAAGGTACTGCTGGGTTTCCACGGGACAAGCTGCCACCTTTGCCAACTCGGGCTGCTTTGAGAGTGCCCATGGGGCTCAGCAAACTGAGACCAGGAACGCGGGCCGGTGGCTTTTGTTTTCCCGGTCAGAAGCATTTGCAGTACCAGGTAGGCCCTCGGCCATTCGGGGCTGGCAGACTGCTGGTTTTCCACGAATATCAATATGCCGCCCATGGACAAGCTGCCACACGTGCCAACTCGGGCTGCTTTGAGTGTGCCCATGGAGCTCTGAAAATTTAGACCAGGAACGTGGGGTTATGGCCTTTATTTTCCGGGGCAGAAGCCTTTGTCTGTACCAAGTAGGGCCTTGTTCCTCAGGGGCAGGCTGCCTGCTGGATTTCCACGAATATCAAGGTGCCGCCCAGGGAAAAGCTGCCACCTGTGCCAACTCGGGCTGCTTTGAGAGTGCCCATGGACCTCTGCAATCTGAGAACAGGAACGTGGGCTGGTAGGTTTTGTTTTCCCGGGCAGAAGCATTTGCAGTACCAGGTAGGCCCTCGGCCCATCTGGTCTGTCTGCCTGCTGGATATCCACGAATATCAAGGTACTGCCCAGGGGCAAGCTGCCACCTGTGCCAACTCGGGCTGCTTTGAGAGTGCCCATGGAGCTCTGCAAACTGAGACCAGGAACGTGCGGTTCTCGCTTTTGTTTTCCCGGGCAGAAGCCTTTGTCTGTACTAGGTAGGCCCTCGGCCCTCTGGGGCTGGCAGCCTGCTGTATTTCTACGAATATCAAGATGCTGCCAAGGGACAAGCTGCCACCCGTGCCAACTCGGGCTGCTTTGAGAGTGCCCATGGAGCTCTGCAAACTGAGACCTGGAACGGGTGGTGACGGGTTTTGTATCCTCGTGTAGAAGCCTTTGTCAGTACCAGGTAGGGCCTTGTTCCTCAGGGGCAGGCTGCCTGCTGGATTTCCACGAATCTGAAGATGCCGCCCAGGGACAAGCAGCCACCCGTGCCAACTCGGGCTGCTTTGAGAGTGCTCATGGAACTCTGCAATCGGAGACCAGGAGCGTGGGCTGGTAGGGTTTGTTTTCCCGGGCAGAAGCATTTGCAGTACCAGGTAGGCCCTCGGCCCTTCTGGACTGTCTGCTGGCTGGATTTCCACGAATATCAAGGTACTGCCCTGGGACAAGCTGCCACCTGTGCCAAGTCGGGCTGCCTTGAGAGTGCCCATGGAGCTCTGCAATCTGAGACCAGGAACGTGGGGTGGTGGGTTTCGTTTCCCCGTGTAGAAGCATTTGCAGTACCAGGTAGGGCCTTGTTCCTCAGGGGCCGGCTGCCTGCTGGATTTCCACGAATATCAAGATGCCGCCCAGGGACAAGCTGCCACCTGTGCCAACTTGGGCTGCTTTGAGAGTGCCCATGGGGATCTGCAAACTGAGACCAGGAACGTGGGCTGGTTGGGTTTGTTTCCCAGGGCAGAAGCATATGCAGTACCAGGTAGGGCCTCGGCCCTTCCTGGCTGGCTGACTGCTGGATTTCCACGAATATCAAGATGCCGCCCAGGGACAAGCTGTCCCCTGTCCCAACTCAGGCTGCTTTGAGAGTGCCCATGGAGCTCTGCAAACTGAGACCAGGAATGTGGGGTTGTGGGTTTCGTTTCCCAGGGCAGAAGCCTTTGTCAGTAGCAGGTAAGGCCTTGTTCCTCAGGGGCAGGCTGCTGGCTGGATTTCCACTAATCTGAAAATTCCGCCCAGGGACAATCTGCCACCTGTGCCAACTTGGGCTGCTTTGAGAGTGCCCATGGAGCTCTGCAAACTGAGACCAGGAATGTGGGGTTGTGGGTTTTGTTTCCCCGGGCAGAAGCCTTTGTCATTACCAGGTAGGCCGTAGGCCCTTCGGGGTCGGCTGCCTGCTGGATTTCCCCGAATATCAAGATGCCGCCCAGGGACAAACTGCCAACTGTGAACACTCGGGCTGCTTTGAGAGTGCCCATGGAGCACTGCAAACTGAGACCAGGACCGTGGGGTTGTGTGTTTTGTTTCCCCAGGCATAAGCATTTGCAGTACTAGGTATGGCCTCGGCCCTTCGAGACTGGTTGCCTGCTGGATTTCCAGTAATATCAAGGTACTGCCCAGGGACAAGCTGCCACCAGTGCCAACTTGGGCTGCTTTGAGAGTGCCCATGGAGCTCTGAAAACTGAGACCAGGAACATGGGGTAATGGCTTTTAGTTTCTCGTGCAGAAGCCTTTGTCAGTACCAGGTAGGGCCTTGTACCTCAGGGGCAGGCTGCCGGCTGGATTTCCACATTTCTGAAGATGCCGCCCAGGGACAAGCTGCCACCTGTGCCAACTCAGGCTGCTTTTAGAATGTCCAGGGGCTCTGCAATCTGAGAGCCGTAACGTGCGGTTCTAGGGTTTGTTTCACTCAGGCAGAAGACTTTGTCAGTACCAAGTAGGCCCTCGGACCTTTGGGGCAGGCTGCCTGCTGGATTTCCACGAATATCAAGATTCTTCCCAAGGACAAGCTGCCACCTGTGCCAACTCGGGCTGCTTTGAGAGTGCCCATGGAGATCTGCAAACTGAGAGCAGGAACGTGGGCTGGTAGGTTTTGTTGTCCCAAGCAGATGCATTTGCAGTACCAGGTAGGCCCTCAGCCCTTGTGGGCCGGCAGACTGCTGGATTTCCACGAATATCAAGGTACTGCCCAGGGACAAGCTGCCACCTGTGCCAACTCGGGCTGCTTTGAGAGTGCCCATGGAGCACTGCAATCTGAGACCAGGAACGTGGGGTGGTGGGTTGCGTTTCCCTGGGAAGACTCCTTTGTCAGTACCAGGTAGGGCCTTGTTCCTCAGGGGTAGGCTGTTGGCTGGATTTCCACTAATCTGAAAATGCCGCCTAGGGACAAGCTGCCTCCTGTGCCAACTCGGGCTGCATTGAGAGTGCCCATGGAACTCTTCAAACTGAGACCAGGAACGTGCGGTTGAGGCTATTGTTTCCCCGGGAAGAAGCCTTTGTCTGTACCAGGTAGGGCCTCGGCCCTTCAGGGCCAGCTGCCGGTTGGATTTCCCCGAATATCAAGATGCCGCCCAGGGACAAGCTGCCACCTGTGCCAACTCGGGCTGCTTTGAGAGTTCCCATGGAGCTCTGCAAACTGAGACCAGGAACGTGGGGTTGTGGGTTTTGTTTCACCGGGCATAAGCATTTTCATTACCAGGTACGGCCTCGGCCCTTCGAGACTGTCTGCTGGCTGGATTTCCACGAATATCAAGGTACTGCCCAGGGACAAGCTGCCACCTGTGCCAACTTGGGCTGCTTTGAGAGTGCCCATGGAGCTCTGAAAACTGAGACCAGGAACGTGGGGTTATGGGTTTTATTTTCTCGTGCAGAAGCCGTTGTCAGTACCAGGTAAGGCCTTGTTCCTCAGGGGCAGGCTGCCGGATGGATTTCCACAATTCTGAAGATGCCGCCCAGGGACAAGCTGCCAGCTGTGCTAATTCAGGCTGCTTTGAGAGTGCCGATGGGCTCTGCAAAATGCAGCCAGGAACGTGGGCTGGTGGGTTTTGTTTCAACAGGCAGAAGCATTTGCATTACCAGGTAGGCCGTTGGCCCTTCGCGGCAGGCTGCCTGCTGGATTTCCACGAATACCAAAATGCCGCCCAGGGACAAGCTGCCACCTGTGCCAACTCGGGCTGCTTTGAGAGTGCCCATGGAGCTCTGCAATCTGAGACCAGGAACGCGGGCTGGTGGCTTTTTTTTTCCCGGGCAGAAGCATTTGCAGTACCAGGTAGTCCCTCGGCCCTTCTGGTCTGTCTGCTGGCTGGATTTCCACGAATATCAAGGTACTGCCCAGGGAAAAGCTGCCACCTGTGCCAACTCGGGCTGCTTTGAGAGTGCCCATGGAGCTCTGCAAACTGAGACCAGGAACGTGGGGTGGTGGGTTTCGTTTCCCAGGGGAGAAGCCTTTGTTAGTACCACGTAGGGCCTTGCTCCTCAGGGGCAGGCTGCCTGCTGGATTTCAACGAATATCAAAATACTGCCCAGGGACAAGCTGCCACCTGTGCCAACTCGGGCTGCTTTGAGAGTGCCCATGGAGCTCTGCAATCTGAGACCTATAACGTGGGGTTATGGGTTTTATTTTCTCGTGCAGAAGCCTTTGTCAGTACCAGGTAGGACCTCGTTCCTCAGGGGCAGGCCGCCGGCTGGATTTCCACATTTCTGAAGATGCCGCCCAGGGACAAGCTGCCACCTGTGCCAACTTGGGCTGCTTTGAGAGTGCCCATGGGGCTCTGCAAACTGAGACCAGGAACGTGGGCTGGTGGGGTTTGTTTCACCAGGCAGAAGCATTTGCAGTACAAGGTAGGCCGTTGGCCCTTCGCGGCTGGCTGCATGCTGGATTTCCACGAATATCAAGATTCCGCCCAGGGACAAGCTGCCACCTGTGCCAACTCGGGCTGCTTTGAGATTGCCCACGGAGCTCTGCAAACTGAGACCAGGAACGTGGGGTGGTGGTTTCATTTCCCAGGGAAGAAGCCTTTGTCAATACCAGGTAGGGCCTTGTACCTCAGGGGAAGGCTGCCGGCTGGATTTCCACGAATCTGAAAATTCCGACCAGGGACAAGCTGCCTGCTCTGCCAACTCAGGCTGCTTTGAGAGTGCCAATGGAGCACTGCAAACTGACACCAGGAACGTGGGCTGGTGGGTTTCGTTTCCCAGGCAGAAGCCTTTGTTAGTATCAGGTAGGGCCTTGTTCCTCAGGGGCCGGCTGCTGCTTCATTTCCACAATACTGAAGATGCTGCCCAGGGACAAGCTGCCACCTGTGCCAACTCGGGCTGCTTTGAGAGTGCCCATGGAGCACTGCAAACTGAGACCAGGAACGTGGGGTGGTGGTTTTGTTTCCCAGGGCAGAAGCCTTTGTCAATACCAGGTAGGGCCTTGTTCCTCAGGGGCAGGCTGCCGGCTGGATTTCCACGAATCTGAAAATGCCGCCCAGGGAGAAGCTGCCTGCTCTGCCAACTCAGGCTGCTTTGAGAGTGCCCATGGAGCACTGCAAACTGACACCAGGAACGTGGGCTGGTGGGTTTCGTTTCCTAGGGCAGAAGCCTTTGTTAGTATCAGGTACGGCCTTGTTCCACAGGGGCAGCTGCCTGCTTCATTTCCACATTACTGAAGATTCTGCCCAGGGACAAGCTGCCACCTGTGCCAACTCGGGCTGCTTTGAGAGTGCCCATGGAGCTCTGCAAACTGAGACCAGGAACGGGGGCAGTTGGGTTTTGTTTCCCAGGGCAGAAGCCTTTGTCAGTACCAGGTAGGGCCTTGTTCCTCAGGGGCAGGCTGCCGGCTGGATTTCCACGAATCTGAAGATGCCGCCCAGGGACAAGCTGCCACCTGTGCCAACTCGGGCTGCTTTGAGAGTGCCCATGGAGCTCTGCAAACTGAGACCAGGAACGTGGGTTGACGAATTTTGTTTTCCCGGGCAGAAGCCTTTGTCAGTACCAGGTAGGGCCTCGGCCCTTTCGGGCCGACTGCTCGCTGGATTTCCACGAATATCAAGATACCGCCCAGGGACAAGCAGCCACCTGTGCCAACTCGGGCTGCTTTGAGAGTGCCCATGGAGCTCTGCAAACTGAGACCAGGTACGTGGGGTTGTTGGTTTTATTTTCCCGGGCAGAAGCCTTTGTCAGTACCAGGTAGGGCCTTGTTCCTCAGGGGCAGGCTGCCTGCTGGATTTCCACGAATCTGAATATGGCGCCCAGGGACAAGCTGCCACCTGTGCCAACTCGGGCTGCTTTGAGAGTGCCCATGGAGCTCTGCAAACTGAGACCAGGAACGTGGGGTAGTAGGTTTTGTTTTCCCGTGCAGAAGCATTTGTCAGTACCAGGTAGGCCCTCGGCCCTTCGGGACCGGCTGCCTGCTGGATTTCCACGAATCTGAAGATGCCGCCCAAGGACAAGCTGCCACCTGTGCCAACTCGGGCTGCTTTGAGAATGCCCAGGAAGATCTGCAAAGAGAGACCAGTAACGTGCGGTTGTGGCTTTTGTTTCCCCGGGCAGAAGCATTTTCAGTACCAGGTAGGCCCTTGGCCCTTCGGGGTAGGCTGCTTGCTGGATTTCCACGAATCTGAAGATGCCGCCCAGGGACAAGCTGCCACCTTTGCCAACTCGGGCTCTTTTGAGTGTGCCCATGGGGCTCTGCAAACTGAGACCAGGAACGTGGGCTGGTGGGTTTTGTTTTCCCGGGCAGAATCCTTTGTCAGTACCAGGTAGGCCTTCGGCCCTATGGGGCAGGCTGCCTGCTGGATTTCCACGAATATCAAGATGCCGCCCAGGGACAAGCTGCCACCTGTGTCAACTCGGGCTGCTTTGAGAGTGCCCATGGTGCACTGCAAACTGAGACCAGGAACGGGGTTGGTGGGTTTTGTTTCCAAGGGCAGAAGCCTTTGTTAGTACCAGGTAGGGCCTTGTTCCTCAGGGGCAGGCTGCCTGCTGGATTTCCACGAATCTGAAGATGCCGCCCAGGGACAAGCTGCCACCTGTGCCAACTCGAGCTGCTTTGAGAGTGCCCATGGAGCTCTGCAAACTGAGACCAGGAACGTGGGGTGGTGGGTTTTGTTTCACCAGGCAGAAGCATTTGTCAGTACCAGGTAGGCCCTGGCCCTTCGCGGCCGGCTGCCGGCTGGATTTCCAAGAATATCAAGATGCCGCCCAGGGACAAGCTGCCACCTGTGCCAACTCAGGCTGCTTTGAGAGTGCCCATGGAGCTCTGCAAACTGAGACCAGGAACGTGGGCTGGTGGTTTCGTTTCCCTGGGCAGAAGCCTTTGTCAGTACCAGGTAGGGCCTCGTACCTCAGGGGCAGGCTGCCGGCTGGATTTCCACGAATCTGAAAATGCCGCCCAGGGACAAGCTGCCACCTGTGCCAACTCGGGCTGCTTTGAGAGTGCCCATGGAGCTCTGCAAACTGAGACCAGGAACGTGGGGTTATGGGTTTTGTGTTCCCGGGCAGAAGCCTTTGTCAGTACCAGGTAGGGCCTTATTCCTCAGGGGCAGGCTGCCGGCTGGATTTCCACGAATATCAATATGCTGCCCAGGGACAAGCTGCCACCTGTGCCAACTCGGGCTGCTTTGAGACTGCCCATGGAGCTCTGAAAACTGAGACCAGGAACGTGGGTTAGTGGGTTTTGTTTCCCAGGGCAGAAGCATTTGTCAGTACCAGGTAGGCCCTCGGCCCTTCGGGACCGGCTGCCTGCTGGATTTCCACGAATATCAAGGTACTGCCCAGGGACAAGCTGCCACCTGTGCCAACTCGGGCTGCTTTGAGAGTGCCCATGGAGCTCTGCAAACTGAGACCAGGAACGTGGGTTGGTGAAATTTGTTTCCCTGGGCAGAAGCCTTTGTCAGTACCAGGTAGGCCCTTGGCCCTTCGCGGCCGGCTGCCTGCTGGATTTCCACGAATATCAAGATGCCGCCCAGCGACAAGCTGCCACCTGTGCCAACTCGGGCTGCTTTGAGAGTGCCCATGGAGCTCTGGAAACTGAGACCATGAACGTGGGGTGGTGGGTTTTATATTCCCGGGCATACGCATTTGAAGTACCAGGTAGGCCCTCGGCCATTTGGGGCTGTCTGCCTGCTGGATTTCCACGAATATGAAGATGCCGCCCAGGGACAAGCTGCCACCTGTGCCAACTCGGGCTGCTTTGAGAGTGCCCATGGAACTCTGTAAACTGAGACCAGGAACGTGGGGTTATGGCTTTTATTTTCTCCTGCAGAAGCCTTTCTCTGTACCAAGTAGGGCCTTGTTCCTCAGGGGCAGGCTGCTGGCTGGATTTCCACGAATCTGAAGATGCCGCCCAGGGACAAGCTGCCACCTGTGCCAACTTGGGCTGCTTTGAGAGTGCCCATGGAGCTCTGCAAGCTGAGACCAGGTACGTGGGGTGGTGGTTTCGTTTCCCAGGCAAGAAGCCTTTGTCAATACCAGGTAGGGCCTTGCATCTCAGGGGCAGGCTGCCGGCTGGATTTCCACGAATCTGAAAATGCCGCCCAGGGACAAGCTGCCCGCTCTGCCAACTCAGGCTGCTTTGAGAGTGCCCATGGAGCTCTGCAAACTGATACCAGGAACGTGGGGTGGTGGTTTCGTTTCCCAGGGAAGAAGCCTTTGTCAATACCAGATAGGGCCTTGCACCTCAGGGGCAGGCTGCCGGCTGGATTTCCACGAATATCAATATGCTTCCCAAGGACAAGCTGCCACCTGTGCCAACTCAGGCTGCTTTGAGAGTGCCCATGGAGCACTGCAAACTGAGACCAGGAACGTGGGCTGGTGGGTTTTGTTTCCTAGGGCAGAAACCTTTGTTAATACCAGTTAGGGCCCTGTTCCTCAGGGGCCGGCTGCCGGCTGGATTTCCACGAATCTGAAGATGCCGCCCAGGGACAAGCTGCCACCTGTGCCAAATCGGGCTGCTTTGAGAGTGCCCATGGAGCTCTGCAAACTGAGACCAGGAACATGCAGTGGTGGGTTTCGTTTCCCCGGGCAGAAGCCTTTGTCAGTACCAGGTAGGGCCTTGTTCCTCAGGGGCAGGCTGCCGGCAGGATTTTCACGAATCTGAAATACCGCCCAGGGACAAGCTGCCACCTGTGCCAACTCGGGCTGCTTTGAGAGTGCCCATGGAGCTCTGCAATCTGAGACCAGGAACGTGGGTTAGTGGGTTTTCTTTTCCCAGACAGAAGCATTTGTCAGTACCAGGTAGGCCCTCGGCCCTCCGGGACCGGCTGTTCCTGAGTTTCCACGAATATCAAGGTACTGCCCAGGGACAAGCTGCCACCCGTGCCAACTCGGGCTTCTTTGAGAGTGCCCATGGAGCTCTGCAATCTGAGGCCAGGAACGTGGGTTGACGAAATTTGGTTCCCTGGGCAGAAGCCTTTGTCAGTACCAGGTAGGCCCTCGGCCACTCTGGGCCGGCTGCCTGCTGGATTTCCACGAATATCAAGATACCGCCCAGCGACAAGCTGCCACCTGTGCCAACTCGGGCTGCTTTGAGAGTGCCCATGGAGCTCTGGAAACTGAGACCAGGAACGTGGGGTTGTGGGTTTTATATTCCCGGGCATACGCATTTGAAGTACCAGGTAGGCCCTCGGCCATTTGGGGCCGTCTGCCTGCTGGATTTCCACGAATATGAAGATGCCGCCCAGGGACAAGCTGCCACCTGTGCCAACTCGGGCTGCTTTGAGAGTGCCCATGGAACTCTGTAAATTGAGACCAGGAACGTGGGGTTATGGCTTTTATTTTCTCCTGCAGAAGCCTTTCTCTGTACCAAGTAGGGCCTTGTTCCTCAGGGGCAGGCTGCTGGCTGGATTTCCACGAATATTAAGATGCCGCCCAGGGACAAGCTGCCACCTCTGCCAACTCGGGCTGCTTTGAGAGTGCCCACGGTACTCTTCAAACTGAGACCAGGAACGTGGGGTGGTGGGTTTTGTTTACCTGGGCAGAAGCCTTTGTCTGTACCAGGTAGGCACTTGGTCCTTCGGGGCGGGCTGACTTCTGGATTTCCATTAATATCAAGATGCTGCCGCGGGACAAGCTGCATCCTGTGCCAAATTGGGCTGCTTTGAGAGTGCCGATGGAGCTCTGAAAACTGAGACCTGTAACGTGTGGTAATGAATTTTGTATTCCTGGGCAGAAGCCTTTATCAGTACCAGGTAGGACCATGTTTTTTAGGGGAATGCTGTCTGCTGGATTTCCACGAATATCAAGATGCGGCCCAGGGACAAGCTGCCACCTGTGCCAACTCGGGCTGCTTTGAGAGTGCCCACGGAGCTCTGCAAACTGACACCAGGAACGGGGGGTGCTGGGTTTTGTTTCCTGGGCAGAAGCATTTGTCAGTACTAGGTAGGCCCTCGGCCCTTCGGGGCCGGCTGCCGACCGGAATTCCATGAATAACAACATGCTGCCCAGTGACAAGCTGCCACCTGTGCCAACTCAGGCTACTTTGAGAGTGCCCATGTAGTTCTTCAAACTCAGACCAGGACCGTGGGGTGCTGAGTTTTGTGTCCCCGGGCAGAAGCATTTGCAGTACCAGCTAGGCCCTTGTCCATTCGGGGCCGGCTGCCGGCTGGATTTTCAGGGATATCAAGATGCTGCCCAGGGACAAGCTGCTACCGGTGCCAACTCGGGCTGCTTTGAGAGTGCCCACAGAGCTCTGCAAACTGAGACCAGGAACGTGGGTTGGTGGGTTTTGTTTCCACGGACACAAATCCTTTGTTCACTACCAGGTAGGCCCTTGTTCCTTAAGGGTAGGCTGCCTTCTGGATTTCCACGAATATCAAGATGCTGCCCAGGGACAAGCTGACACTAGTGCCAAATCGCGCTGCTTTGAGAGTGCCCATGGAGCTCTGCAAACTGAGACCAGGAACGTGGGGTGCTGAGTTTTGTATTCCCGGGCAGAAGCCTTTGACTTTACCTGGTAGGCCCAAGTTACTTCGGCGTATGCTGCATGCTGGATTTCCACGAATATCAACACGCTGCCCAGGGACAAGCTGCCACCTGTGACAACTTGCGCTGCTTTGAGAGTGCCCACGGAGTTCTGCAAACTGAGACCAGGAACGTGGGGTGCTGAGTTTTGTTTCCCCGGGCAGAAGCCTTTGCAGTACTAGGTAGGTGCTTGGTCCCTAAGCGCAGGCAGCCTGCTGGATTTCCACGAATGTCAAGATGCCGCCCAGGGACAAGCTGCCACCTGTGCCAACTCGAGGTGCTTTCAGAGTGCACACGGGGCTCTTCAAACTGAGAACAGGAACGTGGGGTGGTGGGTGTTCTATCCCCAGGGAGAAGCATTTGTCAGTACCATGTAGGCCCGCGGCCATTCGGGGCCGCCTGCTTGCTGGATTTCCACGAATAACAAGATGCCGCCCAGGGACAAGCTGCCACCTGTGCCAACTCGGGCTGCTTTGAGAGTGCCCAAGGAGCTCTGCAAACTGAGACCATGAACGTGGGTTGGCGAATTTTGTTTCCCCGGGCAGAAGCCTTTGTCAGTCCCAGGTAGGCCCTTGGCCCTTAGGGGCTGTCGGCTTGCGGGATTTCCACGAATCTGAAGATGCCGCCCAGGGACAACCTGCCACCTGTGCCAAATTGGGCTGCGTTGAGAGTGCCGATGGAGCTCTGAAAACTGAGACCTGTAACGTGGGGAAATGAATTTTGTATTCCTGGGCTGAAGCCTTTATCAGTACCAGGTAGGCCCATTTTTTTTAGGGGTATGCTGTCTGCTGGATTTCCACGAATATCAAGATGCGGCCCAGGGACAAGCTGCCACCTGTGCCAACTCGGGCTGCTTTGAGAGTGCCCACGTAGTTCTTCAATCTCAGACCGGGACCGTGGTGTGCTGAGTTTTGTTTCCCTGGGCAGAAGCATTTGCAGTACCAGCTAGGCCCTTGTCCCTTCGGGGCCAGCTGCTCGCTGGATTTCTGCGAATATCAAGATGCTGCCCAGGGAAGAGATGCTACCTGTGCCAACTTGGGCTGCTTTGAGAGTGCCCACGGAGCTCTGCAAACTCAGACCAGGAACGTGGGTTGGTGGGTTTTGTTTCCACGGACACAAATCCTTTGTTCAGTACCAGGTGGGCCCTTGTTCCTTAAGGGTAGGCTGACTTCTGGATTTCCACGAATATCAAGATGCTGCCCAGGGACAAGCTGCCACCTGTGCCAACTCGGGCTGCTTTGAGAGTGCCCATGGAGCTCTGCAAACTGAGACCAGGAACGTGGGGTGCTGAGTTTTGTATTCCCGGGCAGAAGCCTTTGACCGTACCAGGTAGGCCCAAGTTACTTAGGCGTATGCTGCATCCTGGATTTCCACGAATATCAAGACGCTGCCCAGAGACAAGCTGCTACCTGTGACAACTCGCGCTGCTTTGAGAGTGCCCACGGAGTTCTGCAAAATGAGACCAGGACCGTGGGGTGCTGAGTTTTGTTTCCTCGGGCAGAAGAATTTGCAGTACCAGGTAGGCACTTGGTCCCTAAGGGCAGGCAGCCTGCTGGCTTTCCACGAATGTCAAGATGCCGCCCAGGGACAAGCTGCCACCTGTGACAACTTGGGCTGCTTTGAGA